>NC_035440.2:166096300-166453513 GCF_002127325.2 Helianthus annuus | reverse complement strand
TAGGAGGCCCAACAGTTGAAGCCCAAAACAACAAGGCAAACAGTCAAGCCCAATACACAGAACAGCCCAGTCGATACTAAGGTGGTTGCGACTCGCAACGGAGGTTGCGACTCGTAACTGCGGTCTCGGTCCGTCACGTTTGGTTACGACTCGTAACCGGAGATTGCGACTTAGCAGGTGTGGTTGCGACTCGCAACTAGGTTCGATGCGTGCTGATTGCGACTCGCAATTGGGAGGTTTCGACTGGTCATGCGTGGTTTCGAGTAGCAACCAAAGGTTGCGACTCGCAATCGTGATAACGTGCATGGCAAACCCTTCTAGAACCTGCAGTGTACGACCCAATAGAAATGCATTTTCATGAACCCAATATGTACAATTTCCACTAAAACATGTTTGTTTGTCTGATCATTAGCCAAAACAGATCAAATATACACATTTCAAAAGTATGTCAAAGGCATTCAAATTGTTCTTCATGTTCATCATCATCATTATACATAACATTCAAGCAATAAGCTGAAAATCATTCAAACAAAGGCATACTACTAGAACCCAAAGCCGTGCACTTAAACCTCAAAATCAAGCCCTTAATATGATCATTCAAGCAATTAGTACATATCCGAAACATACATATTATTCGGCCAAAATCATTCAAACAAGCATCTAGCATTATCCGAATATCACAACCATTTAACACCAAACCGGATATCATAACAACAAACATTATAAACATTCACAACAAACATCATCAAGTAACCATCTTCCTTAGCATATTTATGAACATACAAGCCTAAGATTCAAACTAAAACCTCTAATCACATCAACAAGCATAAGACCATAGTAATCACCAACAATCATGGACATAAAAACACTAACCGGTTACTCGGTGTTGAGAGAAAAGGGGTGTTCGGGTGGTCTCTTGGTTCGGCCAATCTTCCTTGTTGATAGCTCACCTGATCCGAGAGATATGGAGGAATGGGAGATGATTTTGGTTGCTAGAAACTTAGGGTTTTAGGGTTTAGTGAAGAAGATGAGAGGAGAGTGTGAGAAGAGAGTGTGTAAAATGGATAAGGGAGGTGGGGTTGGGTTTATATAGGGTTCCGAATGGGCTTAGGGGGGGTTCCGGGTTGGGTTTTCGGTTACCAGGCCCAACCGGCCCATTGCTACTGTTCACTCGAGACCGTGGTCTCGAGTCGGGTTGAGGTTTCGGTTTACATATATATAACACACATATATATACATATATACACATAAGTAAATCTGCATATAACACATAATATCAAATAGTTCATCGTTTTCATTTAATAAAATACGTACACGAAACGTTACATCAAGAAAGTTTCCCCGGGAAGGTCCGAAGTGTCACAGATTCGGATGATGAAGATTCACCATACAATCCTGAAGAGTCAAAGAAAAATAGAAAGAAGCGAAAAGTTGCTCCTGCAGGTACTCTTCCGAGGAATGTTAGAGCAAAGAAGCAGAGTGCAGAAGCTCAAAAAGAAATTGAAGGAAAGAAGAAACAGGACAATGTTGAAGAGAGTCCTACTGCTGAAATTCCAAAAGAAACTCCAACTACAGATGATGACTATGTGGAGATAACTGGAGTCAAATTTGCAAGCCAAACATCTGGTCTTCATGACATTCCTGAATCATCACAACCAAAGACAGATGATTTCAATCTAGATTTTGAAGGTTTTGGTGGCGCTACTGGGAATTTCTTTGACGATATGCCAGAAGGAGAAGGTGATATGTTTCATGATCAGATGGTAAAAGAGTTGGTTGAAAAAGTTAAAGTTCTGGAGAAAGAGAAAGTAGAGAATGAAGCAGAGCGCATCAAATTGAAGAAAAAGATTGATGAATTGGTGGAATTACACAACGACATGGTTGATGCATTGGTCACAAAAGATAACAAAATGAAAGAGATGAAAGAGGATATTAAAGACAATGCAGAAGTCATTAGCACTTTGACAGATGAAATAGGTGTGTTGAATGCCAAAGTAAAAGATCTGCAGAACATCAATCAAACGTTGAATCAGCTTCTGAATGAAATGAATGAAGCATCTTCAAACGAAATGAAAGCAATGAAACTTGAAATGGAAGCGATGAAAGCAGACAAGGTAATGAAAGATCAACAGCTTGAGATGCT
Source organism: Helianthus annuus (assembly GCF_002127325.2). Taxonomy (NCBI): domain Eukaryota; kingdom Viridiplantae; phylum Streptophyta; class Magnoliopsida; order Asterales; family Asteraceae; genus Helianthus; species Helianthus annuus. Next base: position 166,451,370 of record NC_035440.2, on the reverse strand, counting down.
GACTGCTGTGGTTGAAGCTCATCTGAAGCTGAATATTCATGAGGCATTTGATCAAGTTGATATTATAAAAGCTAACGAACGAAGGAAAGAACGAGAACGACAACTTGCTGAAGAAGGTAACCTAAGAAATAAAGGTGTAGTTGAAGAAGTTGAAATTGTTGGTGCTTCTCAGAATCAAATTGATATGGGTGGATCGTCTTCTCAACCAGAGTTTGAAATGGTTGATGTTCAAGATGTTGCAGAGAATGATGAGGTAATGATAGAAGCTGGAAATGAAGAAATTCATGAGCAAGGTGAAAATGAAGAAGTTCATGAACCAGAGTTTGTAATGGTTGGTGAACCTATTGAGCCTGTCATTCTTGAGAATGTCCTCAGGGATGTTCAAGTTATGCAAAGACGAAGAAGAGCAAGAGAGGTATTGCTATTGGAGTATACTACCGATAAGTTTGTGTTGATCGGTGATGCTTATCCCGTGCCCTATAACGGAAAAGAAGTAGCAAAGTTAACAAAGTTTTATGCATTGAAGAAGAAAGGAAAAATTGCTCGTGGTGAGGATGTTGAGGATTCTGATAGTGATCTACTATTTGGTGATGATGAAGAAGAAGAGGAAGATGATGATAAAGATGATGGAGTAGGCGATAAGTCAGATAAAGATGATAAACCTGATGATGATAATGATCAAGGCACATCTGGTCTGTTAATCAATGATCCGTCTGTACAAGAAAAGGTAAATGATCTGATGAACGATGAAGTGAATGAACAGAATGATGATGTAGAGTGTGAAGCGTCATCTTCTGGAAAACAATCAGATGATCAGGTACATCTTTCTAATCCTACCTTTATTTCTTTGTCTGGTTATCATCAAGGAGAGGTAGAGATTATGAGAACAAGGGCTGAGATGCTTGAAGAGTTGGGGTTGGAAGACGGGAAGTTCAAATTTGACATTGAAGATGAAATCCCAGAGTCTCCAGCTAAAGATTTTGAGCCACAATTTCCTCTTGAAGCTGATTGTTATGATAATGTGGTTATTGAGACCGATTCTGATTCAGAGGAAGAAAGAATGGATTTTCACTATGAAGGGGAAGATATGTCATTCCCAACATTCACAGAATTGTTTGAAGATATGAATGCAGATGTGTTAAGAAGAAAAATTGAAGAAAGAGTTGCTTCTGCAGATATGCCTGAGCCTATACCAAGAGAAATTTCTGCTGAAGAAAAGAAGAAAGGGTTCAGGGCTATGCCAAAAGAAAGGAAACCTCTCAGGGCTCTACAGTATTTTACTCACGACAAAGATTTGTCTTGGGGAGATATTCTTTCTTGGGGTTATCTGGAGGACTTAAATGTCTATGCAATTCGAAGGGAACAGGGTGTACAATATTTCAGATGTATATCTGATATTGCAACCTTACCCTGGTGGGACGTAGACGAGCTGGTAGTGACAAAGAATATCAAGCAGTTCTACTACGGTCCTGAAGTAAAAGAAAGAGATCAGAAACTGTGGAATTACATAAAATTTCAAGCCAAGAACGACTATCCAGATTGGAAACCACAGTTTCCTAAACGAATTGTGAAGTATAAAGAGAAAGGTGAGAAGGATATTACTCTTGATGTGAAGCCGCCAAAGTGTTTGAAGAGCATGCCTCTGAGAGCTATAGAACAAGATTTCTTTGATCTGTTCCAAGCATGGCTTTATAATCCTTCTACAGCCGAAGCTGTGATCTCTTTATATGACAAAGCCACTGGTGAAGCAAGAAGAATCTGTATTCTAGATCCTATGTGGCTGGTTAAATGTTCGAAGAAAGACATAGATTGCTTGTTTGTCAACAAGATAGTCTATGACAAGAAAGACAAGGCAATAGCTCAGCAGTACCAGAGTGTGGTAGATGTTTGTTTTGCTAAAGAAATCAACTCTGGAAAGAACTGGAAGACCTCGTGGAGAGAGCTAGAGGTTGATGAATTTCTGAAGGAATACAAAAGAAGTTTAAGATCAAAAGAAATTCAACGAAAAGCTGCTGAGAGGGGAAGAAGAAATCTTGGGTTCGTGCCTCCAACTGATCAAACACCGCTAGAATCTGAAGAGAATAAAATCCCTAAGTGGGACAGGAAGAGAGATGGTGATCCTGAATATAGAAACTGGTGGTTGACAGAAGGCAGACACAAAAGAAGAAGAATGTTAGCAGAAAGGGAGGAAAAGAGAAGACAGAAGGCACGAGAAAGAAGACGCAACAGGAAGTGATCAAGACTTTGCTGGAAGGAACTACAGCTACATCCGAGGGGGAGTCTGTTAGTGCACAACGTCTGTAGCTTCCGTCAGCATGAAGTCTTCATTTTGTATAGTTGTATAGATTATATGTATAAGGCATCAGGATACGGGTTTTCATTGTAAAAAGTGCTATATTATAAGCCGATCGGCTGGCCTAGCCGATCGGACAGCCTAGTCGATCGAACAGGCTGTTCGATCGAGTGGCCCAACCGATCGGTTAGCCTAACCGATCGGACAGCACTTTAGTCAATCCTGATGAGCCTATAAATACTAGTTTAGGTAGTTTATTTACAACTTTTGAACCTTTTGGCAACTTAGAGAGCTGAACTAAAAGAATAGTCTGTGATCATACGGAGTTGTATTTTGTCACATCAATCTATTGAATTGCAGACTGAGTTAAATGGAATTCATATGTCTATTTGTATCTGTACATGATCTACTGGATTCCGCACAGTGATCATATCGCTACATTCATCAACAAGAAGATCCCAATAGATCAGGGACCAAAAGAAAGCGTACCAAAGACTGCATTCAGAACACGCTATGGACATTACGAGTTTCTTGTGATGCCATTCGGGCTGACGAATGCACCAGCGGTCTTTATGGACCTGATGAACCGCGTATGCAAACCATATCTTGATAAATTCGTGATTGTATTTATCAACGATATCCCGATCTACTCTCGGACGAAAGAAGAGCACGAACAACACCTCAGAACCATCCTAGAACTACTGAAGAAAGAGAAATTGTATGCAAAGTTCTCAAAGTGCGAATTCTGGATTCGCGAAGTACAATTTCTTGGTCACGTGTTGAATGAGAAGGGCATTCATGTAGACCCATCCAAGATAGAAGCAATAAAGAATTGGGAAGCTCCCAAAACCCCAACTGAGGTTCGCCAATTTTTGGGCTTAGCGGGCTACTATAGGAGATTCATCGAGAATTTCTCGAAAATAGCTCAGCCGCTAACTGCCCTTACGCAGAAAGACAAGAAGTATGACTGGGGTGTTAAGCAAGAAGAAGCTTTTCAGCTACTCAAAAACAAGCTATGCGATGCACCAATACTGTCACTACCCGAAGGCACGGAAGACTTCGTGGTATACTGTGACGCTTCGCGACAAGGACTAGGTTGCGTACTCATGCAACGCCAAAAGGTCATCGCTTACGCTTCAAGGCAATTGAAGGTACACGAAAGAAACTATACCACTCACGACCTGGAGCTGGGCGCAGTGGTATTCGCCTTAAAGATCTAGCGACACTATTTATATGGTACTTGATGTACAATCTTCACAGATCACAAAAGCCTGCAACACATATTTGATCAGAAGGAATTGAATATGCGCCAGCGGCGATGGGTCGAGCTGCTAAATGATTACGACTGTGAGATTAAGTACCACCCAGGAAAGGCAAACGTTGTAGCAGACGCGTTGAGCCGAAAAGAAAGGGTTAAGACCCTAAGGGTTCGAGCATTGGAAATGAATATTCGAACGAACCTCACTTCACGTATTCGTGACGCACAACAAGAAGACCTTAAGGTGGAAAACCGCAAAGCTGAATACCTCCGAGGTGCATTGAAGTACATGGCGCCAAATGAAGAGGGAGCCTTATACTTTAAAAAGCGTATTTGGGTTCCTCTCTATGGTGGCCTACGAGAAGTCATCCTTGATGAAGCGCACAAGTCAAGATACTCGATTCATCCAGGATCGGACAAGATGTATCAAGACTTAAAAGAATATTATTGGTGGCCAAGACTCAAAAGCGACGTTGCTGTCTATGTTGGAAAGTGCCTGACCTGTGCTAAGGTTAAGGCTGAATATCAGAAACCGTCTGGCCTACTACAACAACCAGAGATTCCCATGTGGAAGTGGGAGCAAATCTCGATGGACTTCATAACAAAGTTACCCAGGACCCCAAGAGGGCACGATATGATATGGGTAATAGTTGATCGATTGACAAAGTCTGCGCATTTCCTACCAATCCGAGAGAAGGATAGCACTGGAAAACTAGCAGAGATATACCTAAAAGAAATTGTCACGCGGAGTGCCAATCTCCATTATTTCAGACAGAGATGGACGCTTTGTCTCAAGAATCTGGCAATCATTTCAGGAAGCCTTTGGATCTCAACTAGATCTAAACACGGCATTCCATCCACAAACAGACGGCCAGAGCGAACGGACAATACAAACATTGGAAGATATGCTTCGCGCATGTGTCATGGATCTTGGCGGCAGCTGGGATACTCACCTACCATTAGTTGAGTTTTCCTACAATAACAGTTATCATACAAGCATAAAGGCCGCGCCGTTCGAAGCTCTGTATGGCCGCAAATGCCGATCGCCCTTATGTTGGGCAGATGCCGGAGATAAATGTATGGTTGGTCCTGAACTTGTACAAGAGACAACCGACAAGATTGCGCAGATCCGAGAGCGCATTAAGGCGGCTCGAGATCGACAAAAGAGCTACGCTGACCCGAAAAGAAAATTAGTAGAATTCGATGTGGGAGACAAAGTGTTGTTAAAAGTCTCACCTTGGAAGGGCGTAGTCAGATTTGGAAAGCGTAGAAAGCTGAACCCACGGTACATCGGACCATTCAGGATATTGAAAAGAATTGGTACCGTGGCATACAAGTTGGAGTTACCGGAAGAACTTAATGGAGTACATGATACGTTTCATGTATCCAACCTGAAGAAGAGTCCAACACAAGAAAACGTGGTCATCCCGATGGATGAAGTGCATATCGATGAAGCCCTCCGATTTACAGAACAACCAGAACAACCCGTTGAGGTTACCGACTGGAAAGTCAACAAGACGAGGAGGAGCAGTGTGAAACTTGTCAAAGTACGTTGGAACTCTAAGCACGGACCCGAATATACGTGGGAACGTGAAGACCAGTTCAAAGAAAAGTATCCCCAACTATTCAAGAAGACTCCCGCGAGAGTTAGTTCAGCCTGAATTTCGGGACGAAATTCTTTTAACGGGGGGAGACTGTGACAACTGGCACCAAACCGGTAACTTCCGTACACTTTAATCATTATTTAATGACTGCAATTAGGCGCTTACATGTCAGCATTGACTGATTAGGTGCTAAGAAAGTGAATTCATGCACGTTGTATACTACAAAATATTGCTTTATGCATAATCGAGAGCGTTGCGTCAGATATAATAGTAAACTCACCGGTAAGACACGCTGTGTTAACAAAACTGCAGAAAGCAGTCAGACATTAGAATTGAGGCCTAGGTGTAGGTTCAATAACAAGAATACATTAAAACCCAAGAGTACATACAAGGGTTTAATATATATGTTATATGAAAGCAAAATTAAGCACTAAAAAGCACCCGAAACGCACTTTAAGTGCAGAAATTGTATAATTCAGCAATAATTCAGCATTTAAGCATATGAATATTATGCAGAAATGTCGTTTTATTATCCGGAATATTTCCCTAAGTGATGGGAATCGAAAGGTTACAAGAAAGGTACTTAAAAGACACTAGAAAGTGTAATTTAGCACTTAAAAGAATCGGTGTCTAACCGAACAACCGGACTTTACCCGGAACATGAAAATATTGTCATTAATACTATTGGTCTTTTTCTGAGCCAGTTAGGGTCCTTGAATACCCTAACACCCGCATTAGAGCACATCACACCACTAACCGAGTTAATCTCTAAACTAACTTGGTTTAACTTAACTAAACCCTAACTAAACTTGTTGGAATCAAACTAGTACCCCCCCCCCCCCCGGGCCGATTCGGTCCCCATGTAACTAGCCAAGTACCATTTTGATTATAATATTACACTATGTCTCATATCAAGAGGACACTTAACCCATTGGATTAAAACTCCTAAAGTGCCTATAAGTAAGATGGAAGGCACATGAGATTAAACACCATAACATCACCACAAAACTTCATCTCTCTCTCCCTCTTAACCCACGACCGAACACCCTCTTGAACACCCCACCATTTTCGGTCTTGATCCTCTCATTCCAAGATCATTCAAGTGTTCAAGGTCGCATACGAGGAGTCTTGGAGCTAACGGAAGGCGAAGGACCTTTCTACTTTGCTTTTATCCACCTCTTTTTCGCATAGATTCTTCCCTAGCCCCGAGCTAGAGGTAAAATGCTTAAAACTCATTCTTGAACTAAGCTAGAGTGGTTAATATGATAGATAACGGTTAAAACTCGGAATCTTGCAATTTGATGCATTAAAGTCTACTAAAAGACACTTAAATGATGGATAAAGGCTCACATGATGTGTAAATGTTGTAGTATTTGATTTGTGGGATTATCTAGACCCGATCTATGTTGTGGTAGCTCGGATCACCATTTAACCCGGTTTGGTCATGATCATGAATCACGACATAAGGTTGTTTTGAATGAAACAAGGGTTAAAGGGTGAAACTCGACCACACACAAATCATGAACTTGTGTAAAAGCGTTTTACTTGTGAAATAGTGTTTAAAACTAGCCGATCTATGTATCTACAAGTGGTATTTTCAAAAGACCAGGCGTCAAAAGAAATCACATGTTCTAAACCGGATCTTACACAAACAAAAGTGATTTTTGTGAACAAACAAGTGTGCGAACACTTGTGTAACAGAAGTTTTAACAAAGAAATAATTTTCCTGAAAACCGACTAGAAGTTGTGGAACTTCATATTCTTTAAAAATAAAGTTTTTAAGCAATCAAACTTATTTTTAAAGATAACAAGACTTACTAAATATGCTAGTGAATTACTACGCATTTTTGCAAGTATTCAAGTTCATGAAATGGGGAAAATTAGTGATTGTTGTTGATGATTATTGTTGATAATTGTTGTTGATGATTGTTGACGATTTAAAAGAAAATAAACACATGTTTTGAAAACATGGGAAACCTCCATTTTTAGGGGAAACTCTGTCAAAATTTTTATAAATTTTGACACTTAGAAAAAAAAATATAAGTTTTGAGAAACTTATTCCCTAAAAATGTATTTAAGAGTATTACCAACGTTTCCCTAATTTTTGGTGATAAGAAATGAGGATTTCTTCAAAAATAAAAGTGGATATAAGTATGTATATTTTTGAGAGAAAAAATATATATTATTTTATCACCAACTTTTGTGCTAGGTGTATATAGTATGTGTTATGCGTGCTAGCATATTAAGACGTAAAAATACACTAAATACTCATGAGGAGTATAAACATGAAAATACACATACAATATACAAGACACATAATTCGGGTGCAAAGTGCAAAACACAAGATACTTATATTAATTTTAGAGAAAATAATATAAGAAAGATACTTAGTTAAAAATATAAAATATTTTTAACACAAGAATATATACACAAAAGTGAGTGACTGAACTTGTGCGACGCAAGTCTAGTGACTAACGTTAAGAAAACGCGTATAGGTTACGACGTTAATTAAGCAAACCCGGTGAAGTTTACGACGCACAGGAACGCAAAGTTATGAGTTCATGCTCCCCCTTTTCTCTTAACTGTTTTCAGTTTTATAACTTCGGGGGTGAAATACATGTTACAAACATTTTTATGTTTAACAAATGGTATGATAATAAAAGGCACACTTGGTGAGAACGAGTACCAAGTGTGTAGCGATATAAGAATACAAGAAACACACTTGGTGAGAAACGAGTACCAAGTGTGATGTGATGTAAGAATACGGGAAGCGCGCTTGGTGAGAAACGAGTACCAAGTAGGATGCGCTATGAAGAATGATGCGAGGAATCGTGTCACGAATAGGGTACAGAAGCACCATTAATCAACAATATACCTAGACCGCAGAACAAAAGGTTAGATCTAACGGGTGCCGGGCAGCCACACTCTCGATGAGGGCGAGTATCGAGTAGTGCTTTTGTGTCTCAGAATATAACAATTAAATGCCTAAGGTTTGGTGACTTCCTATGTCGTGTCACATGTTAATGACTTTGCAACCCATTAACAATCCTTATACTTACAGGAATACTTTATTTCATAAAAATTCATACCATACTAAAACTTGATGAATACTTGAGTACGTGGGGTACTCAAGAAAAGCTTGGATTGTACTTGAAGTACGTGGGGTACTCAAGAAAATGGGAATTATACTTGAGTACGTGGGGTACTCAAGAAGAATTTGAATCATACATGAGTACGTGGTGTACACATGAAACTGGATTTATGAAAACTCGATTTATTCACAAACTATGTTTTCATACAAAGTATACAAGCGTGAAATACAAAACGGCATGAATTCACACCAACATTATGTTGACGTTTTTCCAAAACTCACATGTATTTCAGGTAACTAGGATGGATGTGCGCGTGGTCTTACTTATGCTCGTGGATGTCACTTTGTTTATCGTTAAATAAAGTTGTAACTTTAAAGACAATATGATATCATGTGTTGCAAACACTTGACTAATGTTTTCGGAATGTAATGTTTAAAGTTATTTTCGAGCATATAGCATGTTTACCTTTCGTATGCAATGAGAACCTTTCATGATCACACCTCGTGCTTCCGCCGCAGAAAGGGGTGTGACAATGCAAAAATGGTTGTTATGCACTGGATTATATAAAGAAGTTTCGTTGTACTATGGACGACGTCCATTGCTGCTTCATTAATAAAGACGTGTGTAATCGACAGTGTCAAACATCACCCTTTTGTTGTGCCAAATAAATATTATTGATATTTTGAAATAAAGAAAATAATATATTTTAATCAATATATAGTTATTTGACAACACATAAATGATATTCTCTTATAATATGTGTAGAAAGATTTACCATGCAACAAGGACAAGAATCATACGAATAAGCGGACTAGCTATTTTGATGATTTAGCGGATGCTCGGCTTCTCCTACACGCCTTGGATGAATTTACAGATTCAACTACATATATTTTTTTATATTTAAGATTCAAATACATGTATTTTTTTACCTTAGACGATCCCGATTGCCTAAAACTTTAAGATTTGATGTGTGTGTGTGTGTGTTTGTCAAATTTAGAGAGACATGAAGAAGGCTAATGTTGTGAACCAAAATAATGAGGTAAAGAGAGGTATGGGTCCAATTTAAGGGTGTAGCGAGGTAAAGAGGTTTTGGATTGCTTATTGGCAAAGTTATTTGACTCATAATACTAGTCTTATGTTGTTTTAAATTTTGAATTAATATTTATCTTGTTTTAAAAGTGCAGGGCATATGATGAGAACAGTTTGTAACCAGCTTCAAAACCCAAACTTCTAAAGACAATAAACTTGTCTAAACTAAATCAAATCAAAAATAGTTTGAGTCTAAAACTAAATACAAAGAGTGTCATATCCAACATAGTTGGGTTCCATGGGTTTGATGGAGAAACATAACCACCTTGCAACAAACTAAAGTTGATGGTTGTGTTTGTAAGTACATGAACATGTATATATTGGTAAAAAAAACATAAACACATCAATGCACATGTATATATTTGTAAGTATATGGTACTTGCTTGACACACGTAATAAACAACTATTAATTTGTTAAGAGTTTACCAAAGTATCATGTAAAATAAACCATTGCCCCACTACTCAAATGTGCCTATAAATACTAGTTGCTTCACCATTATAATCGTCCTCAATTTTATGACTGATAGAACTAATACAATATTAAAGTCACGAGGCACGATGATGAGACTCATGAAATTATAGTTTATGGTAGTTCTTGTGTTGATGATCTATTACCAGGGTAAGTTCACTTTACGAAAATACTTTCGCATGTCACAATTTTTAAATAAACTTCCTAATCAATTCCCTTTATTTTAATTTTTAAGGTGGGCAACGTGAATCCGTGGACATCAAACCCTTTGGGATTCCACCACCATGCCAAAATGGTTGTTATGCACTGGAGTATTCAAAGGAGTTTTATTGTACTATGGACACCGTCTATTGCTGCTTCGTTAATAAAGACGTGTGTAATCGACAGTGTCAAAGATTACCCATTTGTTGTGCCAAATAAATATTATTGATATTGTGATGCTAGAATCATCTTGTAATAAAGAAAATAATATATATTTAATCAATATATAGTTATTTGACAATACATAAATGATATTCTCTTATATTATGTGTAGAAAGATTTACCATACAACAAGGATAAATGTAGTGAAGCCTATCGGGAAGGCTAATTGCATCAACTTAAGTACACACGTTCATTTATGAAAAAATTGGTTAAGTTAAATGCATTATTGGAATAAGTTAGATGCAACGTTCTAATGGGGGATCAGTTCTTGCATATCTAGACCTAAAAATTGGATTCACTACTACTAATCAAAATGTTGGTGCATTATGTCTAATGTCTGTGTCATTTGTTTTGAGTTTATGTAATGTATGGCAGAGCGTTCGTGTGGTTTTAGCTTGTGTTTTGTGTCTTAATGTTGGAGCACATGTGATGATGCATTGCTCCACGTGAATTACATCATGTGATACTCAAGGGTTATGCACAGGTTGTGATGTGTTGCTAGGTCTTAATGTCTATAAATAGAGTTGTGATCCGTGAGTTAGACATAACTTCACACAAAGAGCTTTTTATAGGAGTCATTTTGAGTCGAACCCCTGCCAAAATTTCACCAGATAATACAAAACGTTTATTTACCTTGTTTGTGCCAATCTCACAAACAATTCAATGGATTCCGTACTTTGGGTTATGACATAAGTAGATATTGGTGTTCGTCAACGTCTATTCAACTTGAACAAGATAAATTATGGGAATATCAAGTGTTATTAGAGCATTATGGCTCAAATCTACTTATGACTTGTCAAGAAAATGAATATTTTGGTCAACTTTAAAATAAACCATTACCCCACTACTCAAATTTGCCAATAAATAGTTGTTGTTTCTCCATTATAATGGTCCTATATTTTATGATTAATAGAACTAATGCAATATTAAAGTCACGAGGCACCATAACGAGACTCATGAAATTACAGTTTATGGTAGTTCTTGTGCTGATGATCTATTACCAGGATAAGTTCAGTTTACGAAAATACATTCGCATGTCGCAATTTTTAAATAGACTTCCTAATAAATTTCCTTTATTTAATTTGTCACACCCTCGAATTACCACCTAGGGAGTGTCCCTGTTAGGCGTGTGACGACTAGCAATGAGCCACCAATTACATTGAATCCCAATCATAAGTTATCCAAAAACCATAAGTCCAACGGAAGCGTAAAGATATCATAAAGTAAATACTAAACGATCATAATAAATAAGTGTTTGATAAGTAAGTCCTCAGCATGACCATGACCACTCTTGCTCTCCAGCCAACAAGCTCCTGTTCCAATCACCTAACGACCTGCGAGCATGTAACAAGTGTATCAGACAAAGCTGGCGAGTTCACAGTTTTAGAAAACGTTTGTTACCAGTTGTATGTAAAGCAGTTCATTGACAAATGCAAGTAATATTGTTAATATCTCAATTCCGAACAAGACGGCTCCTGAAATACATGACTGCCCTTCCCACGTACTCCTATCTAGTACTGGGCCACGACTGGGTCATTAGTTCACATCCGTCCTATCTAGGAGCGGTGTGAGGGTGCCAAACCTAAGTAGCGCTACCAACTAATACCCGTTACCCTCCAGGTAACATAATAAGGGACTTACAAAAATGATAGGTGAGAATATTAACCAATATACCCGTTTTTACCCAAAAGACTTATCCCTCCACGGGATCCCCACTGACTGTCCCCAACCACTGGGACGCATGCTCGAATGTAGTGAACTCACCTTAGAGTGCTCGGTAGGACTTGTTACTTGTTAATCAGTTAAACGACCACGTCCTAAAAGAGTTACCGATGACAATCAGTTTTGTGTTCACAACAAATCACGTATTTTGTCACACACATTACACAAGTGACATCCATGAAATATACACAATCATCATGCAGGTCATAACATCACATAGTAGGTATCGAACCTCATGGCAGGTTATTTACTGTTTCGCTCAACCCAATTAAACATCTACACTTAGCACTAAGTGTTTATAATGTGTGCGATCTACCAAACCCATGGCTCAACCCAATTAAACATCCTACTACATGCAGCCCAAGTTAATCACATTATCATGTACAACAGTTACCATAAAGAATATACAATATATATTCTAATTTCTTGTATTACTCAACAATCATCCATTTAACACCATCATACATACAGTTAACTCATATGATTCCATTTCAATTACAATTTGACATCCATAACATCTATCATGTATCACATTGTTTAGCCTAATACCCAGTCCAACCCCGTTGGCCCAACCTAGTCCAACGGCCCATCAGGAAATACAATCAGCTGCAACGTGCAGCCCCTTACTCAGTCCGACCCAATCAGCGCTGTACTGGACTGCACGGCCCTAAACACTATACCGTGCGCAACCCAGTCCCATGGTTAACCCAGTAATTTTGTGGCCCAACCTAATCAGCCTATATTTCTTACTGCTGTTACCTGGCCCACCAATTAACCCATAACACCACTGAATTAATTATGGGCCTTGTGTCTTTGTCGAACCAACCGTAAGTAACTAGTCCACTTATCAAATATATGCGTCAATTCATGCACATGATCACAATTCGATGCCAGATTCTCATCAAAGTTACCAATCAGAATTCTATAATTCAAAAATCTAACAACTTACCAGCCCATATCACCCAACACATGTGAGGCCCACTCTTTTTGCATATTATTCCATATTATTCCGATTGCATGTATAGTAGTACTTCACTAATTAAATCAATCATTACAACTTAAAAATCATAAAATAACCAAGACATCATTCGACCAGAAGAACATCAATCTTGTGATGACAAGCATACTCAACTAGCAACATTATCATTCTTATACAGTTTATAGTTGATATCACTAAACAACTTCCCTATCTAATCAAACAAACAGTAACGATAACATGACACATACACACACAAACATGATTATCAAAACAATTCAAACCAGAGGAATCACTAACCTAGCACCCTTGATCCACTAGAATGGTATCACGATGGAGGGGGGTCTCCTGTTGCCGTATGCGGTCTTGAGAGGGAGTTTTAGGGTTTGTTTAGGGTTTGAGATAATTACTAAAACATAAGTCGCATACTTGCCAATATATTGATGAAAGGGACCGGCCTATACACTGATAAAAAGGGACTGGCCCAAATTATAATTCAGTTGTGGCCCAAACACGCCCAAGTGTAACTATTCAATTCTTCAAGTGTGTGTAGGGACCGGCCTATACACTGATAAAAAGGGACTGGCCCAAATTATAATTCAGTTGTGGCCCAAACATGCCCAAGTGTAACTATTCAATTCTTCAAGTGTGTGTAAATATCGGCCCAACTATGTATGTGTTTGCATATGATTGCTAAATATAATTATTGTGCATATACATGTGTGAATTTATGTAACAAGCAGTTAAACAATACAAATTTAAGTAACACAGTCCAATTAATCGGCCCACAAGGCTTTTAATTGGACTTGTGTGGATTTGGGCCTAAGGTAGCATGTAACTAAGAAGGATGTGGCCCAATTTACTCGTGGCCCATAACGAGATCAGTCATCACTTCCGTTTAAAGTTAAATCAAATAATGCATGAAGTGAGGGAAACAATGAGGATCTTGGAATTGTTAAGGTAAACGACACTAACCTTGGAAGCCGGGTTGTCACATCATCCCCAACTTGAAAGAAATTTCGTCCCGAAATTTGACAAGTAAGCACAAAGGGGTGAAATGAGGAGGTCAAGATCATTACGGATTTTGCTCAGGTGTCACATCATCCCCAACTTGAAGAGGAATTTCGTCCCGAAATTCGCCAGCTTTACTAGATTTGGACGTGCCATTAGGGAAAAGTTGAGGATACCTGAGCTTCATCTGATCCTCACGCTCCCACGTGAACTCTGGTCCACGTCTTGAGTTCCAACGAACTTTAACAATTGGGATACGACTATGCTTACGCACCTTAACCTCTCGGTCCATGATCTCAATAGGCTCTTCAACAAACTGAAGCTTGTCATCAATCTTGAGCTCTTGAAACGGTACAACTAGTGTTTCGTCAACCAAACACTTCTTCAACTGTGAAACGTGAAAGACATCGTGAACATTACCCAACTCGGCAGGTAACTCAAGCTTGTAAGCGACCTTACCGATCCGCTCTAGGATTTTGAATGGCCCAACATATCGCGGATTAAGCTTGCCACGCTTCCCGAAACGTACAACACCCTTCCATGGTGAAACTTTTAACATAACACGATCACCTACTGCAAACTCTAACGGTTTGCTACGCTTGTCAGCGTAGCTCTTCTGGCGGTCACGCTCTGCTGCCATGCGGTTCCTGATCTGAACAACTTTTCCGAAGTTTCTAGTACAAGCTCAGGGCCCGTAATCTGACTGTCTCCCACTTCGGCCCAACAGAGAGGAGAACGGCATTTCCGCCCGTACAATGCTTCGAACGGAGCTGCCTTGATACTAGTATGGTAGCTGTTGTTGTAAGAGAACTCTATCAGTGGCAAATGTTTCTCCCATCCTTTCCCAAAATCAATTACACATGCCCGCAACATGTCTTCAAGCGTTTGAATGGTGCGCTCACTCTGGCCATCCGTCTGTGGGTGATAAGCAGTACTCATGTCGAGGCGTGAACCGAACGATTTGTGCATAGCCTGCCATAACTCAGAAGTAAAACGCAGATCTCGATCTGAAATGATAGAAGTTGGTACCCCGTGCCTAGATACAACCTCCTTAAGATAAACTGCTGCCAGCTGTGAATACTTATCTGTTTCCTTGATTGCCAGAAAGTGTGCTGACTTCGTGAGACGGTCGACAATCACCCAAATAGTATCGTTCCCAGCCTGCGTTCTCGGTAATCCCGTAACGAAATCCATGGCGATTTGTTCCCATTTTCACATGGGTATCTCTGGCTGCTGGAGCAGACCCGAAGGTTTCTGGTACTCTGCTTTGACTCTAGCACAAGTCAAGCACTTACTCACATACGTTGCGATGATAGCTTTCATATTCGGCCACCAATACAAGACTTTGAGATCCTGATACATCTTATCAGACCCCGGGTGAACAGAGTATCGAGACTTATGTGCTTCATCCATCACAAGTTCGCGGAGATCGCCAAACAGAGGAACCCAAAATCTCCCCATAAAATAGTAAATGCCATCAGACTTTTGTTCGAACTTCTTGTTCATACCACGCAAACCCTCTGCTTCAATGTTCCCACCCTTTAAGGCCTCGACTTGAGCTGAATGAATCCGTGTGGGTAGATCAGAGTGAATAGTAAGCTGTAGAGCACGAACACGCTTCGGCTTCGTTTCCTTGCGGCTAAGAGCATCTGCTACAACGTTAGCTTTACATGGGTGATACTTGATGGCACACTCGTAATCATTGAACAACTCTACCCAACGACGCTGACGCATATTCAATTCTTTCTGGTCGAAGATATGTTGAAGGCTCTTGTGATCTGTATGATGGTGCATTTTGTACCGTACAGGTAATGCCTCCAAATCTTCAGTGCAAAGACCATTGCTCCTAACTCCAAGTCGTGTGTCGTATAGTTCTTCTCGTGTACTTTCAACTGTCGAGAAGCGTAAGCTATCACCTTCTCGCGTTGCATCAACACGCAGCCGAGACCCTGAATCGAAGCATCACAATAAACCACAAAATCCTTGGTACCCTCTAGTAGAGATAGAATTGGCGCGCTGCATAATTTTTGTTTCAAAAGCTGGAAAGCATCCTCCTGTTTCGTTCCCCAAGAGTAAACTACCTTCTTCTGTGTTAATGAGGTGAGTGGCTGAGCAATCTTCGAAAAGTTCTGAATAAAACGACGATAATACCCTGCAAGACCCAGGAATTGTCGCACCTCCGAAGGATTCTTGCCGTATCACGATGGAGGGGGCTCTCCTGTTGCCGTATGCGGTCTTGAGAGGGAGTTTTAGGGTTTGTTTAGGGTTTGAGATAATTACTAAAACATAAGTCGCATACTTGCCAATATATTGATAAAAGGGACCGGCCTATACACTGATAAAAAGGGACTGGCCCAAATTATAATTCAGTTGTGGCCCAAACATGCCCAAGTGTAACTATTCAATTCTTCAAGTGTGTGTAGGGACTGGCCTATACACTGAGAAAAAGGGACTGGCCCAAATTATAATTGAGTTGTGGCCCAAACATGCCCAAGTGTAACTATTCAATTCTTCAAGTGTGTGTAAATATCGGCCCAACTATGTATGTGTTTGCATATGATTGCTAAAAATAATTATTGTGCATATACATGTGTGAATTTAAGTAACAAGCAATTAAACAATACAAATTTAAGTAACACAGTCCAACTAATCGGCCCACAAGGCTTTTAATTGGACTTGTGTTGATTTGGGCCTAAGGTAGCATGTAACTAAGAAGGATGTGGCCCAATTTACTCGTGGCCCATAACGAAATCAGTCATCACTTCCGTTTAAAGTTAAATCAAATAATGCATGAAGTGAGGGAAACAATGAGGATCTTGGAATTGTTAAGGTAAACGACACTAACCTTGGAAGCCGGGTTGTCACATAATTTTTCATGGTGGGCAATGTGAATCCATTGACATCAAACCCTTTGGGGTTCCACCACCATGCAAAAATGGTTGTTATGCACTGGATTATATAAAGAAGTTTCGTTGTACTATGGACGACGTCCATTGCTGATTCGTTAATAAAGACGTGTGTAATCGACAGTGTCAAACATCACCCTTTTGTTGTGCCAAATAAATATTATTGATATTGTGATCCTAGAATCATCTTGAATTAAAGACAATAATACATTTTAATCAATATATAGTTATTTGACAACACATAAATGATATTCTCTTTTAGTATGTGTAGAAAGATTTACCATGCAACAAGGATAAATTTGGTGAAGCCTATCGGGAAGGCTAATTGCATCAATTTAAGTACACACGTTCATTTATGAGAAAATTGGTTAAGTTAAATGCATTATTGGACTAAGTTAGATACAACGTTCTAATGGGGGATCAGTCCTTGCATATCTAAACCAAAAAATAGGATTCACTGCTTGTAATCAAAATGTTGGTGCACAATGTCTAATGTCTGTGTCATTTATTTTGAGTCTATGTAATGTATGGCAGAGCGTTCGTGTCGTTTTAGTTTGTGTTTTGTGTCTTCATGTTGGAGCACATGTGATGATGTGTTGCGCCACGTGAAGTGCATCATGTGATGCTAGTGTTATGCGCAGGTTGTGATGTGTTGATAGGTCATAATGTCTATAAATAGGGTTGTGATGCGTGAGTTAGACATAACTTCACGCAAAGAGCTTTTTATAGGAGTCATTGTGAGTCGAACCCCTGCCAAAATTTCACCAGATAATACAATACGTTTATTTAACTTGTTTGTGGCAATCTCACACACAATTCAGTGGATTCCGCACTTTGGGTTTTGACATAAGTAGATATTAGTGTTCGTCAGCGTTTAATCAATGTGAACAAGATAAATTATGGAAATATCAAGTGGTATTAGAGCATTATGGCTCAAATTTACTTATGAATTCTCAAAAAAATTAATATGATGGTCAACTTGAAAGATTTGTGAGGTTTTTGAGCATTTTTATCGTCAAATTCTTCAAATTTCTACTCATACAGTCTTATTTTATTATTACCTACCAAAAACACCTCTCAAAACACTCAGAACTATGAAAACACAATGTCAAAATTCATGATCAGCCCTTCCTTCTAGAGTGCATGGCAAGCTTGTCATTCACACGGCATCACTAATTTTGTTGGTTGGGATACGTGTGCATCAAGTGTTACGTATGTAACACAAAGAAAAGTTGAATTCATATATTATTAATTAATAATTAATAATAATAAAAGTAAAATATTATTTATTATTAACAATTCTAAAACATTAGTAATGAATTAATTAAAACCTTTTATTTCTTTTTATAAACCATGAATATCCTTAAAATTCTAGTTACACTTATCGTAAGTTGTGTTTTTAACCATATCTAATCCTAACATCTCTAACTTAATCTGACCGTAACCTTCTAAAGCTTTAAAAAGTTTGTCCTGCCCTTTTAAAACAAGATAAATACTAATTCAAAATTTTAAACAATACAAGACTAGTATTATGAGTCAAATAACTTTGCCAATAAGCAATCCAAAATCTCTTTACATCCCTACACCCTTAAATTGGACCCATACCTCTCTTTACCTCATTATTTTCGTTCACAACATTAGCCCTCTTCATGTCTCTCTAAGTTTGACAAACACACACACACATCAAATCTTAAAGTTTTAGGCAGTCGGGATCAATTGACATCAAACCCTTTGGGGTTCCACCACCATGCAAAAATAGTTGTTATGCACTGGATTATATAAAGAAGTTTCGTTGTACTATGGATGACGTCCATTGCTGCTTCGTTAATAAAGACGTGTGTAATCGACAGTGTCAAACATCATCCTTTTGTTGTGCCAAATAAATATTATTGATATTGTGATCCTAGAATCATCTTGAATTAAAGACAATAATATACTTTAATCAATATATAGTTATTTGACAACACATAAATGATATTCTCTTATAGTATGTGTAAAAAGATTTACCATGCAACAAAGATAAATTTGGTGAAGCCTATCGGGAAGGCTAATTGCATCAATTTAAGTACACACGTTCATTTATGAGAAAATTGGTTAAGTTAAATGCATTATTGGACTAAGTTAGATGCAACGTTCTAATGGGGCATCAGTCCTTGCATATATAAACCAAAAAATAGGATTCACTGCTTGTAATCAAAATGTTGGTGCATAATGTCTAATGTCTGTGTCATTTATTTTGAGTCTATGTAATGTATGGCAGAGCGTTCGTGTCGTTTTAGCTTGTGTTTTGTGTCTTCATGTTGGAGCACATGTGATGATGCATTGCGCCACGTGAAGTGCATCATGTGATGCAAGTGTTATGCGCAGGTTGTGATGTGTTGGTAGGTCATAATGTCTATAAATAGGGTTGTGATGCGTGAGTTAGACATAACTTCACACAAAGAGCTTTTTATAGGAGTCATTTTGAGTCGAACCCCTGCCAAAATTTCACCAGATAATACAAAACGTTTATTTAACTAGTTTGTGGCAATCTCACACACAATTCAGTGGATTCCGAACTTTGGGTTTTGACATAAGTAGATATTGTTGTTCGTCAACGTCTAATCAATGTGAACAAGATAAATTATGGGAATATCAAGTGGTATTAGAGCATTATGGCTCAAATCTACTTATGAATTGTCAAAAAATTGAATATGGTGGTCAACTTGAAAGATTTGTGAAGTTTTTGAGCATTTTTATCGTCAAATTCTACAAAGTTCTACTCATACAGTCTTACTTTATTATTACCTACCAAAAACACCTCTCAAAACACTCAGAACTATCAAAACACAATGTCAAAATTCATGATCAGCCCTTCCTTCTAGAGTGCATTCACGCGGCATCACTAATTTTGTTAGGTGGGATACGTGCGCATCAAGTGTTACGTACGTAACACAAAGAAAAGCTGAATTTATATATTATTAGTTAATAATTAATAATAATAAAAGTAAAATATAATTTATTATTAACAATTCTAAAACATTAGTAATTAATTAATTAAAACCTTTTATTTCTTTTTATAAACCATGAATATCCTTAAAATTCCAGTTACACTTATCGTAAGTTGTGTTTTTAACCATATCTAATCCTCACATCTCTAACTTAATCTGACCGTAACCTTCTAAAGCTTTAAAAAGTTTGTCCTGCCCTTTTAAAACAAGATAAATACTAATTCAAAATTTAAAACAACATAAGACTAGTATTATGAGTCAAATAACTTTGCCAATAAGCAATCCAAAACCTCTTTACCTCCTTACACCCTTAAATTGGACCCATACCTCTTTTTACCTCATTATTTTCGTTCACAACATTAGCCCTCTTCATGTCTCTCTAAATTTGACAAACACACACACATCAAATCTTAAAGTTTTAGGCAATCGGGATGGTCTAAGGTAAAAAAAATGCATGTATTTGAATCTTAAATATAAGAAAATATATGTATTAAAAATATAAGAAAATATATGTATTTGAATCTGTAAATTCATCCAAGAAGTCATCCAAGGAGTGTAGGGGAATCCGTGCATCCACTAAATCATCAAAATCTAGCTCGCTTATTCATATGATTCTAATCTTCTTCATTCCTTGTTTCTAGATTTTACACAAATAATAGAATATAAAAATAATAACTTCTAGTAGGTAATATGTTAAAACATAAATTTCTAGTCTTGTATATGTAGATTAGAACCATAAAGTTAACCTAAAACATGTTTAACATGCAATCTAATGAGAAAAGTTTGTAACCAGCTTCAAGACCCAAACTTCTAAAGACAATAAACTGGTCTAAACTAAATCAAATCAAAGAAAAAAATGAGTCTAAAACTAATTACAAAGAGTGTCATATCCAACATAATTGGGTTCCATGGGTTTGATGGAGAAACACAACCACCTTGCAACAAACTAAAGTTGATGGTTATGTTCGTAAGTATATGAACAGATATATATTGGTAAAAAACATAAACACATCAATGCACATGTATATATTTGTATGTATATGGTACATGCTTGACACACGTAATAAACAACTATTAATTTGTTAAGAGTTTACCAAAGTATCATGTAAAATAAACCATTACCCCACTACTCAAATGTGCCTATAAATACTTGTTGCTTCTCCATTATAATCGTCCTCAACTTTATGATTGATAGAACTATACAATATAAAAGTCAAGAGGCACGATGAGAAGACTCATGAAATTACAGTTTATCGTAGTTCTTGTGTTGATGATCTATTAACAGGGTAAGGTCAATTTACGAAAATACTTTCGCGTGTCACAATTTTTAAATAAACTTCCTAATCAATTTCCTTTATTTTAATTTTTAAGGTGGGCAATGTGAATCCGTTGACATCAAACCCTTTGGGGTTCCACCACCAAGCCAAAATGGTTGTTATGCACTAGATTATACAAAGAAGTTTTGTTGTACTATGGACGCCGTCCATTGCTGTTTTGTTGTACTATTTTGATTACACACGTCTTTATTAATGAAGCAGCAATGGACGTCGTCCATAGTACAACGAAACTTCTTTATATAATCCAGTGCATAACAACCATTTTTTGCATGGTGGTGGAACCCCAAAGGGTTTGATGTCAATGGATTCACATTGCCCACCATGAAAAATTAAATAAAGGAAATTTATTAGGAAGTCTATTTAAAAATTGCGACATGCGAATGTATTTTCATATTATCCTGGTAATAGATCATCAACACAAGAACTACCATAAACTGTAATTTCATGAGTCTCATTATGGTGCCTCGTGACTTTAATATTGTATTAGTTCTATCAATCATAAAGTTGAGGACGATTATAATGGAGAAGCAACAAGTATTTATAGGCACATTTGAGTAGCGGGGCAATGGTTTATTTTACATGATACTTTGGTAAACTCTTAACAAATTAATAGTTGTTTATTATGTGTGTCAAACATGTACCATATACATACAAATATATACATGTACCATATGACACTCTTTGTAATTAGTTTTAAACATGGAATGAAGAAGATTAGGATCATACCAATAAGAGGGCTAGATTTTGATGATTTAGTGGATGCTCGGTTTCTCCTACATGCCTTGGATGACTTCTTGGATGAATTTACAGATTCAAATACATATATTTTTTTATATTTAAGATTCAAATACATGTATTTTTTACCTTAGACAGTCCCGATTGCCTAAAATTTTAAGATTTGATGTGTGTGTGTTTGTCAAATTTAGAGAGACATGAAGAGGGCTAATGTTGTGAACGAAAATAATGACGTAAAGAGAGGTATGGGTCCAATTTAAGGGTGTAGGGAGGTAAAGAGGTTTTGAATTGCTTGTTGTCAAAGTTGTTTGACTCATAATACTAGTCTTATGTTGTTTTAAATTTTGAATTAATATTTATCTTGTTTTAAAAGGGCAGGACAAACTTTTTAAAGCTTTAGAAGGTTACGGTCAGATTAAGTTAGAGATGTTAGGATTACATATGGTTAAACACTCAACTGATGATAAGTGTAACTGGAATTTTAACGATATTCGTGGTTTATAAACAAAATAAAAGGTTTTAATTAATTCATTACAAATGTTTTAGAATTGTTAATAATAAATAATATTTTGCTTTTATTATTATTAATTAATAATATATAAATTATACTTTTCTTTGTGTTACATACGTAACACTCACTTGATGCGCATGTATCCCACCCAACAAAACTAGTGACGTCCCGTGAATGACAAGCTTGTCATGTACTACAGTAGGAAGGGCTGATCATGAATTTTGACATTGTGTTTTGATAGTTCTGAGTGTTTTGAGAGGTGTTTTTGGAAGGTTATAATAAAATAAGACTGTATGAGTAGAAATTTGTAGAATTTAACCGTAAGAATGCTCAAAAACTTCACAAATCTTTAAAATTGACCAAAATATTCATTTTCTTGACAATTCATAAGTAGATTTGAGCCATAATGCTCTATTAGAACTTGATATTCCCATAATTTATCTTGTTCACATTGATTAGACGTTGACGAACACCATGGTCTACTTATGTCAAAACCCTAAGTGTGGAATCCATTGAATTGTTTGTGAGATTGGCACAAACAAGGTAAATAAACGTTTTGTATTATCTGGTGAAATTTTGGCAGGGGTTCGACTCAAAATGACTCCTATAAAAAGTTCTTTGTGTGAAGTTATGTCTAACTCACGGATCAAAACTCTATTTATAGACATTAAGACCTAGCAACACATCACAACCTGTGCATAACTCTGGAGTATCACATGATGCAATTCACGTGGAGCAACGCATCATCACATGTGCTCCAACATTAAGACAAAAAAACACAAACTAAAACCACACGAACGCTCTGCCATACATTACATAAACTCAAAACAAATGACACAGACATTAGACATAATCACCAACATTTTGATTAGTAGCAGTGAATCCAATTTTTAGGTCTAGATATGCAAGAACTGATCCCCATTAGAACGTTGCATCTAACTTATTCCAATAATGCATTTAACTTAACCAATTTTTTCATAAATGAACATGTGTACTTAAATTGATGCAATTAGCCTTCATGATTGGCTTCACCACATTTATCCTTGTTGTATGGTAAATCTTTCTACACTTAATATAAGAGAATATCATTTATGTATTGTCAAATAACTATATATTGATTAAATATATATTATTTTCTTTATTACAAGATGATTCTAGCATCACAATATCAATAATATTTATTTGGCACAACAAATGGGTAATCTTTGACATTGTCGATTACACACGTCTTCATTAACGAAGCAGCAATGGATGGTGTCCATAGTACAACAAAACTCCTTTGAATACTCCAGTGCATAACAACCATTTTGGCAAGGTGGAGGAATCGCAAAGGGTTTGATGTCAACGGATTCACGTTGCCCACCTTAAAAATTAAAATAAAGGAAATTGATTAGGAAGTTTATTTAAAAATTGTGACATGCGAAAGTATTTTCGTAGAGTGAACTTACCCTGGTAATAGATCATCAACACAAGAACTATCATAAACTGTAATTTCATGAGTCTTATCTTCGTGCCTCGTGACTTTAATATTGTATTAGTTCTATCAGTCATAAAATTGAGGACCATTATAATGGTGAAGCAACTAGTATTTATAGGGGATTACTTTTTTCCCCACTTGTTTTATTGGTTGATGATATAAAATTTACCGGGGTAACCCTTTACCCAAAAAAAACTAGTATTTATAGGCACATTTGAGTAGTGGGGCAATGGTTTATTTTACATGATACTTTGGTAAACTCTTAACAAATTAATAGTTGTTTGTTATGTGTGTCAAGCAAGTACCATATACTTACAAATATATACATGTGCGTTGATGTGTTTATGTTTTTTTACCAATATATACATGTTCATATACTTACAAACACAACCATCAACTTTAGTTTGTTGCAAGGTGGTTGTGTTTCTCCATCAAACCCATGGAACCCAATTATGTTGGATAAACCCATGGAACCCAATTATGTTGGATATGACACTCTTTGTAATTAGTTTTAGACTCAAATTTTTTTGATTTGATTTAGTTTAGACAAGTTTATTGTCTTTAGAAGTTTGGGTTTTGAAGCTGGTTACAAACTGTTCTCATCATATGCCCTGCACTTTTAAAACAAGATAAATATTAATTCAAAATTTAAAACAACATAAGACTAGTATTATGAGTTAAATAACCTTGCCAATAAGCAATCCAAAATCTCTTTACCTCCCTACACCCTTAAATTGGACCCATACCTCTCTTTACCTCATTATTTTCGTTTACAACATTAGCCTTCTTCATGTCTCTCTAAATTTGACAAACACACACACACATCAAATCTTAAAGTTTTAGGCAATCGGGATCTCTCTAAGGTAAAAAAAATCCATGTATTTGAATCTTAAATCTAAAAAGTATATGTATTTGAATCTGTAAATTCATCCAAGGTGTGTAGGAGAAGCCGAGCATCCGCTAAATCATCAAAATAGCTAGTTCGCTTATTTGTATGATTCTTATCCTTGTTGCATGGTACATCTTTCTACACATACTAAAAGAGAATATCATTTATGTGTTGTCAAAAAACTATATATTGATTAAAATATATTATTGTCTATATTTCAAGATGATTCTAGGATAACAATATCAATAATATTTATTTGGCACAACAAAAGGGTGATGTTTGACACTGTCGATTACACACGTCTTTATTAACGAAGCAGCAATGGACGTCGTCCATAGTACAACGAAACTTCTTTAAATAATCCAATGCATAACAACCATTTTTGCATGGTGGTGGAACCCCAAAGGGTTTGATGTCAACGGATTCACATTGCCTACCATGAAAATTAAAATAAAGGAAATTGATTAGGAAGTCTATTTAAAAATTGCGACATGCGAATGTATTTTGGTAAACTGAACTTATCCTGGTAATAGATCATCAACAAAAGAACTACCATAAACTGTAATTTCATGAGTCTCATTATGGTGCCTCGTGACTTTAATATTGTATTAGTTCTATCAATCATAAAATTGAGGACAATTATAATGGAGAAACAACAACTATTTATAGGCAAATTTGAGTAGTGGGGCAATGGTTTATTTTACATGATACTTTGGTAAACTCTTCACAAATTAATAGATGTTTATTACGTGTGTCAAGTGTGTACCGTATACTTACAAATATACACATGTGCGTTGATGTGTTTAAGTTTTTTTTTACCATAATGTACATGTTCATATACTTACAAACATAACCATCAACTTTAGTTTGTTGCAAGGTGGCTGTGTTTCTCCATCAAACCCATGGAACCCAATTATGTTGGATATGACACTCTTTGTAATTAGTTTTAGACTCAATTGTTTTTTTTATTTGATTTAGTGTAGACCAGTTTATTTTCTTTAAAAGTTTGGATTTTGAAGTTGGTTACAAACTTTTCTCATCAGATTGCATGTTAAACATGTTTTAGGTTAACTTTATGATTCTAATCTACCTATACAAGACTAGAAATTTATGCTTTAACATATTAGCTACTAGAAGTTATGATTTTTTTATTCTATTATTTGTGTAAAATCTGGAAACATGGAATGAAGAAGATTAGGATCATACCAAAAAGAGGGCTAGATTTTGATGATTTAGTGGATGCTCGGCTTCTCCTACATGCCTTGGATGACTTCTTAGATGAATTTACAGAATCAAATACATATATTTTTTTTATATTTAAGATTGAAATACATGTATTTTTTACCTTAGACAATCCTGATTGCCTAAAATTTTAAGATTTGATGTGTGTGTGTTTGTCAAATTTAGAGAGACATGAAGAGGGCTAATGTTGTGAACGAAAATAATGAGGTAAAGAGAGGTATGGGTCCAATTTAAGGGTGTAGGGAGGTAAAGAGGTTTTGAATTGCTTATTGGCAAAGTTGTTTGACTCATAATACTAGTCTTATGTTGATTTAAATTTTGAATTAATATTTATCTTTAAAAGGGCAGGACAAACTTTTTAAAGCTTTAGAAGGTTACGGTCTGCCATACATTACATAAACATTAAGACACAAAACACAAGCTAAAACCACACGAACGCTCTGCCATACATTACATAAACTCAAAACAAATGACACAGACATTAGACATAATGCACCAACATTTTGATTAGTAGCAGTGAATCCAATTTTTAGGTCTAGATATGCAAGAACTGATCCCCCATTAGAACGTTGCATCTAACTTATTCCAATAATGCATTTAACTTAACCAATTTTTTCATAAATGAACGTGTGTACTTAAATTGATGCAATTAGCCTTCCTGATTGGCTTCACTACATTTATCCTTGTTGTATGGTAAATCTTTCTACACATAATATAAGAGAATATCATTTATGTATTGTCAAATAACTATATATTTATTAAATATATATTATTTTCTTTATTACAAGATGATTCTAGCATCACAATATCAATAATATTTATTTGGCACAACAAATGGGTAATCTTTGACACTGTCGATTTCACACGTCTTTATTAACGAAGCAACAATGGATGGTGTCCATAGTACAACAAAACTCCTTTGAATACTCCAGTGCATAACAACCATTTTGGCATGGTGGTGGAATCCCAAAGGGTTTGATGTCAACGGATTCACGTTGCCCACCTTAAAAATTAAAATAAAGGAAATTGATTAGGAAGTTTATTTAAAAATTGTGACATGCGAAAGTATTTTCGTAAAGTGAACTTACCCTGGTAATAGATCATCAACACAAGAACTACCATAAACTGTAATTTCATGAGTCTCATCATCGTGCCTCGTGACTTTAATATTGTATTAGTTCTATCAGTCATAAAACTGATGACGATTATAATGGTGAAGCAACTAGTATTTATAGGCACATTTGAGTAGTGGGGCAATGGTTTATTTTACATGATACTTTGGTAAACTGTTAACAAATTAATAGTTGTTTATTACGTGTGTCAAGCAAGTACCATATACTTACAAATATATACATGTGCATTGATGTGTTTATGTTTTTTTTTCCAATCTATATATTTTTTATATACTTACAAACACAACCATCAACTTTACTTTACGGTTGTGTTTCTACGTCAAACCCATGGAACCCAATTATGTTGGATAAACCCATGGAACCCAATTATGTTGGATATGACACTCTTTGTAATTAGTTTTAGACTCAAATTTTTTTTTTTTTGATTTGATTTAGTTTAGACAAGTTTATTGTCTTTATAAGTTTGGGTTTTGAAGCTGGTTACAAACTATTCTCATCATATGCCCCGCACTTTTAAAACAAGATAAATATTAATTCAAAATTTAAAACAACATAAGTCTAGTATTATGAGTCAAATAACTTTGCCAATAAGCAATCCAAAACCTCTTTACCTCCCTACACCCTTAAATTGGACCCATACCTCTCTTTACCTCATTATTTTTGTTCACAACATTAGCCTTCTTCATGTCTCTCTAAATTTGACAAACACACACACACATCAAATCTTAAAGTTTTAGGCAATCGGGATCGTCTAAGGTAAAAAAAATCCATGTATTTGAATCTTAACTATAAAAAAATATATGTATTTGAATCTGTAAATTCATCCAAGGCGTGTAGGAGAAGCCGAGCATCCGCTAAATCAATAAGACACAAAACACAAGCAAAAACCACACGAATGCTCTGCCATACATTACATAAACTCAAAACAAATGACACAGGCATTAGACATAATTGCACCAACATTTTGATAAGTAGCAGTGAATCCAATTTTTAGGTCTAGATATGCAAGAACTCATCCCCATTAGAACGATGCATCTAACTTATTCCCATAATGCATTTAACTTTACCATTTTTTTCATAAATGAACGTGTATACTTAAATTGATGCAATTAGCCTTCCTGATAGGCTTCACCACATTTATCCTTGTTGTATGGTAAATCTTTCTACACATAATATTAGAGAATATCATTTATGTATTGTCAAATAACTATATATTGATTAAATATATATTATTTTCTTTATTACAAGATGATTCTAGCATCACAATATCAATAATATTTATTTGGCACAACAAATGGGTAATCTTTGACACTGTCGATTACACACGTCTTTATTAACGAAGCAGCAATGGATGGTGTCCATAGTACAACAAAACTCCTTTGAATACTCCAGTGCATAACAACCATTTTGGCATGGTGGTGGAATCTCAAAGGGTTTGATGTCAACGGATTCACGTTGCCCACCTTAAAAATTAAAATAACGGAAATTGATTAGGAAGTTTATTTAAAAATTGTGACATGCGAAAGTATTTTCGTAAAGTGAACTTACCCTTGTAATAGATCATCAACACAAGAACTACCATAAACTGTAATTTCATGAGTCTCATCATCGTGCCTCGTGACTTTAATATTGTATTAGATCTATCATCATAAAATATAGGACGATTGTAATGGTGAAGCAACTAGTATTTATAGGCACATTTGAGTAGTGGGGCAATGGTTTATTTTACATGATACTTTGGTAAACTCTTAACAAATTAATAGTTGTTTATTACGTGTGTCAAGCAAGTACCATATACTTACAAATATATACATGTGCATTGATGTGTTTATGTTTTTTTACCAATATATACATGTTCATATACTTACAAACACAACCATCAACTTTAGTTTGTTGCAAGGTGGTTGTGTTTCTCCATCAAATCCATGGAACCCAATTATGTTGGATAAACCCATGGAACCCAATTATGTTGGATATGACACTCTTTGTAATTAGTTTTAGACTCAATTTTTTTATTTGATTTAGTTTAGACAACTTTATTGTCTTTAGAAGTTTGGGTTTTGAAGCTGGTTACAAACTGTTCTCATCATATGCCCTGCACTTTTAAAACAAGATAAATATTAATTCAAAATTTAAAACAACATAAGACTAGTATTATGAGTCAAATAACTTTGCCAATAAGAAATCCAAAACCTCTTTACCTCCCTACACCCTTAAATTGGACCCATACCTCTCTTTACCTCATTATTTTCATTTACAACATTAGCCTTCTTCATGTCTCTCTAAATTTGACAAACACACACATATCAAATCTTAAAGTTTTAGGCAATCGGGATCGTCTAAGGTAAAAAAAATCCATGTATTTGAATCTTAAATATAAAAAAATATATGTATTTGAATTTGTAAATTCATCAAAGGCGTGTAGGAGAAGCCGAGCATCCGCTAAATCATCAAAATAGCTGTGACAACCCGAACTTCCAAGGTTAGTTTGTAATCTTGATTCCGCGCTATTTCTCTTTCATGTTTTTCTTAGTTGTGTTGAACCGGGTAAACGAAAACGTATTTGGGCCGCGCACACTTTGGGCCGCAAATACGCTCTAGAAACATGTAACCTAATCCGACCCACATTAATCGAATCACATAAGTTGTTTGGCTTATCTCCGGCCCACATGACTTGGCCACTTATGTATCAGTTAGCAAATATCCAATCGGCCCATATGTGTTGGGTGTATGTATTATTTAATTTGGCCCAATTGTGTGTTATTTAACAATATGTGATCGGCCCACTTGGGGTGTTTGATAATATAATTAATCAGACGTATCATGCATATCCCACAAATTACAACACAACCAAGCACCACATAGTAAAACCCTACCCTCTTAACATATTGCGACGGCAGAACTTACCCCCCCTCTCCTGATCGAATCAGCATAGTGATTCACCAAAATTCTGGTTAGTAAACCCTTGCCATGACATTCATTGTTTAACCTTGTGTATGTGTGCTAGGATATTCATGGTTATCCTTGCTTATGTGTTCGCATGATCAACTAGATAGTAGGAGGATGTGTGACCTAGGATTAGGATTATTATTGTGGAAGATTGTGTGGATAAACTGTCATGTTAGCCATTCTCTGTTGATGATTATTCATTTTTGCATGATACGGTTCGTACGTAATATCGATTGAATGTAGCGACAAAGGGTGTTATTGATGTATGATGCTGTGAGTTGAAAATTGCTTAGGAACGTGATGTATGTTAGCGATTACGTTCTATAGGATTTTATATATATGTAAGCGATGTGGGTTAGCAATTGGGTATGTTTGCGATTTACGTATCGGATCGTGTGCATGATTATGGGTAGCCTATATAAGGAGTTTCAGCAATAAAAAAAAAAAAAAAAAGAATGATATGTTGTGTCGACTTTGGAATGAGATCATGTGAACATAGGAAACGAACGACCGAGTTAAATACATAAGTAACACTACCAGAAGTAAAGCAGTTATGATGCTAACAAATATGTTGTAGCCTAGAGTAACGAGTAGAACTATGAACATGATTATTATTATTATCATTGTTTCAATTTGAATGTATTTTGTACTACATGCTGTACAAACTAGTTGTTAATAAATTCTCATATTTCACATAGAAGTCTACGTGACATTCATGACTATAAACTGTTAGTTTAGGGTGAGTAATATTCTTGTGATGGAGTGCCCAATAATAGTGATAATTGAGCTAAATTGTTTGTTGTTGGAACCGGGTGTCGGGTAAGTTACATCGGGTCAAACGGGATCTAGTTAGATAACCGGGCCACACCCCCCCTCTAAATTACATTGGGCCAACTCATTTAAAAAGGATATTTTGGGTTCGGGTTTGGAATCAAGAAGGGAGTCGCTTATTAAACGAAACTGTGTCAGGCCCAAATCACGTAAATCCACAGCCCATTAGCAGCATGATCAGAATCTGATATGCAATTGGGTTGTCTTGAAGGGGGCTGTGTAATCGGGTGGGTCAAATCGGTAATCATAGAGTGGATTAGTTTTGTTTTGGGCTAGAAATTATGCTTACACGTGAATGACAACTTAGTGGTGAACTGAATGAGTGGGTCAAGTGGGTAGGACCACTTTGCAATGCAATTATGTGTGTGGTGTGTAAATACTTGTTATAGACTGTGTAATACTATGTGCCTTATTCATTTAACACTTGTGGAATATGTGTGTAATGGATGTATGTGCTTTTGTGTAAACAAACCTGATTGTTATCGGTAACTCTTTTAGGACGTGTTGGCCCAAATCGATAAACGAGATATTTAGCCTTACCGAGCAAAACCAAGGTGAGTTCACTACATTCGAGCATGCGTCCCAGTGGTTGGGGACAGTCAGTGGGTATCCCATGGGGGGAATGAGTCTTTGGGTAAAAACGAGTATATTGGTTAATATTCTCACCTATCATCTTTTGTAAGTCCCTCATCGGGTATTAGTTAGTAGCGCTACTTAGGTTTGGCACCCTCATCCCGTGCCTGTAGAGGACGGAGGTGAACTAATGACCCAGTCTGGCCCAGTACTAGATAGGAGTACGTGGGAAGGGCAGTCGTGTATTTCAGGAGCCGTCTTGTTCGGAATTGAGATATTAACAATATTACTTGCATTGTGTATTGAACTGTTTTACATACAACTGGTAACAAACGTTTTCTAAAACTGTGAACTCGCCAGCTTTGTCTGATACACTTGTTACATGCTCGCAGGTCGTTAGGTACTTGGGAACAGGAACTTGCTGGCTGGAGGGCGAGAGTGGTCATGGTTGCATTGATGGATTTAATTATTAGACATTTATTTACTATGGTTGTTTGGAAAGTATATACATTATGATACATTAACGCTTCCGCTGAACTTGATGGTTTTCGCCTTACTTATCTTTGGGTTTTACTACTATTAAAATGATGAAACTTTATTCTAAACTTATGGATTCAATGTAATTGGTGGCTCATTACTAGTGGACACACGCCTAACAGGGATACTCCCTAAGTGGTAATTTGTGGGTGTGACAGTTTGGTATCAGAGCCACTGGTTATAGTGAACTTGGTTTTTAAAACGTTTTATAAAACCAGACTATAACTGAACTGATCCGACATTGACCATGATACTCAGCTCCAGATTGCAAGGTTCATCTTTCTCACTTGTTGCATACATTACATGACTATTACACATTTGTTTATGATGAAGCGTATGAACACACACACGTCACTATGGCATGATTACATGAATTGTTTGTTTGCATTATGATGCGTTGATAGTATGTCATAGCCCTTGGATTTCTGTGATCTTATCCTTTTGATAACCTCTGTTTGACATCTGGGTTCGAGGAACCATTTGACACGAGTTAGGAGGAACTGAGATGAGCATGCAAATCACAATATTATTGTGGGTGCACACATAATAATAATGTGGGGTGCATGTAAGTCCTAGTGAGGCTTAACAAGTGAAAAAGGGGTTCTGCTATGTCATCTGATCAATGTGAAACGTAACAAGTCTATAGGAGCCATAGCGATGATTGTCCCCTACTCGAACGTGATCTTTTCACTCCTCTCTGAATCCTTTCGAACCTCAATGCTATTGAGTATTACCTGAACACCCATCTGAACGCCTAGCGAACTGAGTAGAATGTTAGGTGCTTGTACGAACGTCCCTGGGTTGGATGTTGCAGCGTCAATGATTGGTCTGTACCACTCTCATTCCTCTTGGTTGCCGGGAACTCAATGAACTGACTTCTTAGATCCTGAAGTGCGGTTACTTCTGCAACGCTCTGGAAACATACCGTGTATTACTCAGTCAACTTGCGAGAACGATGGACAAGAGGATGAGCGTAGTGCCTTACCATCCTTAGTATTAGAACGACCCTGATTACCGGTAACGGACACCAGCAGGCTGACTTCAACCAAATCCTTAACCATAGACAGTGATTTATGGGAGCCAGCTCCTACAGATTAATCGGGACATAAACGATCACAATTGACCATGGTGTGGAATGTGTAACTGCCAGCATAATGAGTAGCGCCTTAGGACGTGGCACTGAAATATGGCAAGATGGACCCTATTGGTGAAAGATCGTAGAGTTCCGCTTCTAGCAACAACATTAGAGGCAGCAGTCATGGCAACATCAAGGTACTGGTAATCGTAACCTACAGTATGGAAATGAAGGTGCCTACGACATGGGTGGCCGTTGATAATTCAAGACGACAACAACCAAGGGAACAACGACAGTATTGGGAATCCACGTGACCGTAACAACACTGGTAATGGTGCTTGTGGAAGGGCATATAGGATTGGCGTGAGCAACGCCAGGCATAATAGCAACATGGTAGCGAGTGTGAGTAGCTAATCGCTTCGTCTTTGTTATGTTTAACCCTGATGCTTCTTGAAGCCGAACCTGTTGTGGGATCGACTGATGGCAACACAATTGAAACCTCATGTGTTGGTTGGGATGCAAGCTTGACCTTATGGGACAAGTGCTCGACATCGACCTTTCTTCTGCTATCCTTGATAGTTTCGATACAGTAGTCAGTGTGGATTGGTTATTCAGATATCGCGTAGATATACCCCGTGACAAGAAAATTTTGCGTATCTATCCCTAGTGGCGAATCATCAATTGTCCTAAAGCATCAGTGTGGTGTAAAGGTTAGTATCATTTTGGCAATGAAAGCCAGGAGAGTCTACGGAGGGACTCCCCCCCTATGTTGGCAACCGTTACTAATGTTTGGGCTAATGAAAGAGGATTGAGGATCCACCAATTGTTCATGATTCCACTGGGAACTTTCAGGTTTACTTCCACAACTGATTAGGTAGAGTCTCAGATTGATCTAACGACCAGAGGCAGCCTTGATTACTCGTACTCCTTATCGTCTGGCGCCTGGAAAGTTGCAAGAGCTATCCAATCAACTACAGGAACTGTTGAACAGAGGTTTTGTCGGCCCTAGCTTTTCGCTTGGGGAGCCCCAGTTATATCCGTGAAGATAAGCCTTATCGTTGGACATGTGTACTGATTATCGGGAACTCAGCAAGGTGACAGTCAAGGCCGTTTGCCTCGACCATGTATTGCCAGCCTGTCGACCAGTAGCGAGGGTCAAGCTCCTATTCGAGGAATAACTAACGAACGAACTAGTGTCAGATGGAAGTCTAAGGGAAGAATATTCCTACAACGGCATATCAAACGCAGTGTGGTCATTACGACGTTGTATTCCATGACCTTTGGAAAATCATCACACCAGCAGCTTTATGGAACACATGAATCGACTATGCTTATTGATGACGTGTTGAAGCGTTTCCAGGAGAAAGGAACATCATGGACGGCATCTTTATCTTATTTTAGAGCTCCTGAGGGAGGAGCCATTACGTGTGATGTCTTGTTAGATGTAACATCTGGATTCGATAGATACATTTTGATCACGTAACCAACAGAATGGGTATACACGTGGATCTCGCTAAGATCCATTTTGTTAGAAACTGATCGACACCAAAGATCCCTTCGGGGAATACAGCAATTTCTTGGTCTCGCTAGATACTGTCGCAGATTTATCACGTGATTTTTGGAGATCGCGCAGCTCTAATCTATTTAGCATGGCAGTGTGTCGTGTATTCGTGGGAGACAAAACAGGAGGACATCTTTTCAGCTTTTGAAACCTAACTCTACAATGCACGGAGCATCGTTTCTATCCGAGGGTACTAGTAACCTAGTGATATACCATGATGGTTCGAATCAGAGTCTCGTTACACATCGATGCAACACGAGAAAGTGATGGCTTACGTAGTGGATTTATAAGAAGAGTTGCATGAGTCACAACCTACAGTGGAAACCATGGTCTCTGGATTTTAGTGGAGG
The DNA here is from genome assembly GCF_002127325.2 of Helianthus annuus. Lineage (NCBI taxonomy): Eukaryota > Viridiplantae > Streptophyta > Magnoliopsida > Asterales > Asteraceae > Helianthus > Helianthus annuus. Next base: position 166,416,337 of record NC_035440.2, on the reverse strand, counting down.
CATTACTTGGACGGTACCAAATGCACTACTTAGACCGATCACAAAGGCCTCTCGTATACCCTTGTTTCAAGAGAGCTAAACATGTGAGAGCATCGCTGGATGGAACTTTTGAATGAATACGACCTTGAAACCTGAACGTGCGTGAGTTTTGCAGCTTGCTATCGACTCTAACATACCTGATCAGACTCGCCTTGTTCAAACTGAAGAACTGAAGGGAGAGAGTTCTCAAGATTGACCCATGCGGGGCATGGGGAAGCAACCTTTGGCAGGTCGGACGATATTCGCTACTTCATGGAACGAATATGGACCTCACTAAACAGCAACCTTAGGGAACTGGTGCAGGCGAAGCACACGGGTCTCGATATCCTATTCATCTGAGTTTTGATAAGGTGTATTAAAAACCTGAAGACCATGTACGGGTGACCGGGCTTGAAGGCCTACATAGCAACACATGGGAGCGATGTTTGACTTGTGGAAAAGTCAAGGTGGGATATTAGCAACCAGAAACACCTATATGGAAATGAGAATAGACTGCCATGGAATCTATCACTAGTATGCTTACAACTCGAAACGGAAACATTATCATCTGGGTGATCGTTAATGGACTCACGTTACCAAGCACACTTTCTTGCAATCAAGAAAACTGACGAGTCTTCACAGTTGTGAATGTTCCTCTAAGAGAGGCGGCTTTTAGGCACGAGGTGCTAACTCCTGTTACCTCTGAATTTGATCTATGCTTGATTTATTGATTTATGACAGGCAACACGTAACCCCCTTTGGCTCACATCTAGACATGAGCATTGGACAGGCGGGCGGGGTAAATGAACCATCCTGACGCTCAAGGGCAGGCTGCGAGCCTGTATGTGACTGGCTTTAGTAAATTTCGAGGGGTATCTACCTTTGGTTGAGCTTTACGGCAACAATTACCACTCTAGTATTGAGACAGCTCCGTTTGAGGCATTGCATGGACAATAATACCGATCTCCTTGTTGGATTAAGGTGGGTGACAACCTAATCACAGGTTCAGGACTTGAAATCGAAACTCTAGGGAAGATTTCTTGGATCGGAAATCGTTGGCGGCAACGCGTGACCGTCAGAAAAGTTGATAACCTTAGGAAACGCGAGGAGTTCGCTGCAGGCGAACGTATCGTGATTGAAAGTCTCACCCTGGGAGGGTGCGGTGCGCTTTGGGAAGCTTGACCAGATAAATTTACGTTATGTTGGGCCATTCAAAATTCTGGAAAGAATCAGTAACGTGGCCTAAAAACTCGAGTTACCTGACGAATTGGGTAACGTACACAATGTCACTTATGTCTCGAATCTAAGGCAGTATTTGTCCGATGAAACATTTGTGGTACCTTTATTAGACAGGTTACAGTTGTTGAGGAATCTATTGAAAGCATGGACGAGGAAGTCAAGGTTCTTTAACATAGTCAAATTCCAATTGTGAAAGTTCGTTGGAACTCAAGACGTGGACCGAAGTTCACGTGGGAACGCAATGATCGGAGGAAACTCTAGTATCCTCAGTTGTTCGAGCGGTTGTATCAACTTCTGATATCATTGGCTAATTTCGGGACGAAATTCCCTTTCAAGTTGGGGATGATGTGGCGCCCGAGGGGAAATCCACAGTCATCCTAATCTAACACCTTGCCGCTTTGTGTTACTGATCAAATTTCGGGACGAAATTTCTTTCAAGTTGGGGATGATGTGACAACCCGAACTTCCAAGGTTAGTTTGTAATCTTGATTCCGCGCTATTTCTCTTTCATGTTTTTCTTAGTTGTGTTGAACCGGGTAAACGAAAACGTATTTGGGCCGCGCACACTTTGGGCCGCAAATACGCTCTAGAAACATGTAACCTAATCCGACCCACATTAATCGAATCACATAAGTTGTTTGGCTTATCTCCGGCCCACATGACTTGGCCACTTATGTATCAGTTAGCAAATATCCAATCGGCCCATATGTGTTGGGTGTATGTATTATTTAATTTGGCCCAATTGTATGTTATTTAACAATATGTGATCGGCCCACTTGGGGTGTTTGATAATATAACTAATCAGACGTATCATGCATATCCCATAAATTACAACACAACCAAGCACCACATAGTAAAACCCTACCCTCTTAACATATTGCGACGGCAGAACTTACCCCCCCTCTCCTGATCGAATCAGCATAGTGATTCACCAAAATTCTGGTTAGTAAACCCTTGCCATGACATTCATTGTTTAACCTTGTGTATGTGTGCTAGGATATTCATGGTTATCCTTGCTTATGTGTTCGCATGATCAACTGGATAGTAGGAGGATGTGTGACCTAGGATTAGGATTATTATTGTGGAAGATTGTGTGGATAAACTGTCATGTTAGCCATTCTCTGTTGATGATTATTCATTTTTGCATGATACGGTTCGTACGTAATATCGATTGAATGTAGCGACAAAGGGTGTTATTGATGTATGATGCTGTGAGTTGAAAATTGCTTAGGAACGTGATGTATGTTAGCGATTACGTTCTATAGGATTTTATATATATGTAAGTGATGTGGGTTAGCAATTGGGTATGTTTGCGATTTACGTATCGGATCGTGTGCATGATTATGGGTAGCCTATATAAGGAGTTTCAGCAATAAAAAAAAAAAAAGAATGATATGTTGTGTCGACTTTGGAATGAGATCATGTGAACATAGGAAACGAACGACCGAGTTAAATACATAAGTAACACTACCAGAAGTAAAGCAGTTATGATGCTAACAAATATGTTGTAGCCTAGAGTAACGAGTAGAACTATGAACATGATTATTATTATTATCATTGTTTCAATTTGAATGTATTTTGTACTACATGCTGTACAAACTAGTTGTTAATAAATTCTCATATTTCACATAGAAGTCTACGTGACATTCATGACTATAAACTGTTAGTTTAGGGTGAGTAATATTCTTGTGATGGAGTGCCCAATAATAGTGATAATTGAGCTAAATTGTTTGTTGTTGGAACCGGGTGTCGGGTAAGTTACATCGGGTCAAACGGGATCTAGTTAGATAACCGGGCCACACCCCCCTCTAAATTACATTGGGCCAACTCATTTAAAAAGGATATTTTGGGTTCGGGTTTGGAATCAAGAAGGGAGTCGCTTATTAAACGAAACTGTGTCAGGCCCAAATCACGTAAATCCACAGCCCATTAGCAGCATGATCAGAATCTGATATGCAATTGGGTTGTCTTGAAGGGGGCTGTGTAATCGGGTGGGTCAAATCGGTAATCATAGAGTGGATTAGTTTTGTTTTGGGCTAGAAATTATGCTTACACGTGAATGACAACTTAGTGGTGAACTGAATGAGTGGGTCAAGTGGGTAGGACCACTTTGCAATGCAATTATGTGTGTGGTGTGTAAATACTTGTTATAGACTGTGTAATACTATGTGCCTTATTCATTTAACACTTGTGGAATATGTGTGTAATGGATGTATGTGCTTTTGTGTAAACAAACCTGATTGTTATCGGTAACTCTTTTAGGACGTGTTGGCCCAAATCGATAAACGAGATATTTAGCCTTACCGAGCAAAACCAAGGTGAGTTCACTACATTCGAGCATGCGTCCCAGTGGTTGGGGACAGTCAGTGGGTATCCCATGGGGGGAATGAGTCTTTGGGTAAAAACGAGTATATTGGTTAATATTCTCACCTATCATCTTTTGTAAGTCCCTCATCGGGTATTAGTTAGTAGCGCTACTTAGGTTTGGCACCCTCATCCCGTGCCTGTAGAGGACGGAGGTGAACTAATGACCCAGTCTGGCCCAGTACTAGATAGGAGTACGTGGGAAGGGCAGTCGTGTATTTCAGGAGCCGTCTTGTTCGGAATTGAGATATTAACAATATTACTTGCATTGTGTATTGAACTGTTTTACATACAACTGGTAACAAACGTTTTCTAAAACTGTGAACTCGCCAGCTTTGTCTGATACACTTGTTACATGCTCGCAGGTCGTTAGGTACTTGGGAACAGGAACTTGCTGGCTGGAGGGCGAGAGTGGTCATGGTTGCATTGATGGATTTAATTATTAGACATTTATTTACTATGGTTGTTTGGAAAGTATATACATTATGATACATTAACGCTTCCGCTGAACTTGATGGTTTTCGCCTTACTTATCTTTGGGTTTTACTACTATTAAAATGATGAAACTTTATTCTAAACTTATGGATTCAATGTAATTGGTGGCTCATTACTAGTGGACACACGCCTAACAGGGATACTCCCTAAGTGGTAATTTGTGGGTGTGACAATAGCTAGTTCGCTTATTCATATGATTCTTATTCTTGTTGCATGGTAAATCTTTCTACACATACTATAAGAGAATATCATTTATGTGTTGTCAAAAAACTATATATTGATTAAAATATATTATTGTCTTTATTTCAAGATGATTCTAAGATCACAATATCAATAATATTTATTTGGCATAACAAAAGGGTGATGTTTGACACTGTGGATTACACACGTCTTTATTAACCAAGCAGCAATGGACGTCGTCCATAGTACAAAGAAACTTCTTAATATAATCCAGTGCATAACAACCATTTTTGCATGGTGATGGAACCCCAAAGGGTTTGATGTCAACGGATTCACTTTGCCCACCATGAAAATTAAAATAAAGGAAATTGATTAGGAAGTCTATTTAAAAATTGCGACATGCGAATGTATTTTCGTAAACTGAACTTATCCTGGTAATAGATCATCAACAAAAGAACTACCATAAACTGTAATTTCATGAGTCTCATTATGGTGCCTCGTGACTTTAATATTGTATTAGTTCTATCAATCATAAAATTGAGGACGATTATAATGGAGAAACAACAACTATTTATAGGCAAATTTGAGTAGTGGGGCAATGGTTTATTTTACATGATACTTTGGTAAACTCTTCACAAATTAATAGTTGTTAACTACGTGTGTCAAGTGTGTACGGTATACTTACAAATATACACATGTGCATTGATGTGTGTAGCGACTACAAATTTTTTTGAGTAATGGGTATATCTTATTAGGGTTAGTGGCATGGATGATAACTATATATATAGTCTGTACGTTCCATTTGGAATTATGAATGATAATTACCCAAAGTCTAATTATGTCTTTAGGCTTCTATCTGTTTTCTTTGATGAATTAATCGAGAACCATAACATACACTTTCTTTGAATCGCACACTTTAGTGAATGATGAATTATCTATTAGGTGAATGTGAAACGGGAACTTGTAACAAGGACTCGCATGGAATTTAAATGTTTGCTATGTGTATATGTGATTTATGTGTATGTCTAACTGACTGGCATTGGAATCATACTAGGATTTGGGTGTCCAACTATAAACAAGAAATTTACCTTACCGATCAAATCAAAGGTGAGTTCATCTCTTGAGCATGCGTCCCGGTGGTTGGGACAATCAGTGGGTATCCCGGGGAGGGATAAGTCTTTTGGGTAAAAACGGGAATGTTGGATAATATACTCATCCTATCACCTTTAAAGTCCCTCCGTGTTGTTTGGTTACTGGGAAGGTAACATGGTATTAGTTAGTAGCGCTACTTAGGTTTGGCAACCTCACCCCGTACCTTGGAGGACGGGTGTTGAAATAATGACCTAGTCGTGACCAATGCTTTGATAGGAGCATTGGAGAAAGGGCAAAATAATCAGAAGCCGTCTTGTATTGGGGTATTATCAACATTGTTTTCAACATTACTTTCGGAATTAAATTCAATGGATTAAACTAAACACTTGGTAACCAACGTTTTCGTAAAACTATGAACTCACCAGCCTTGTCTGATACACTTGTTGCATGCTCGCAGGTCGTTAGATATCTCGGATTTGGGAACTTGCTGTCTGGAGTAGCTGGAGTGGTCATGGGTCGACTGGAGAGATTCATGTGATTGAAGTATTGATATCATACTTTGGTTTTTGAAACAATTTAACGTTGGTTTACTATTTGCTTCCGCTGAACATGTGGGTTTTCATTTAAACTTGTTAATGGTATTTCTCATTAATAATAGAGGATTTTATTTTGAAACTTGTATGGGTTCAAGGTAATTAGTGGCTCGTCATTGGTACGTCACACGCCTAACAGGGACATTCCCTAGGTGGTATTTTGGGGGTGTGACAGTTTGGTATCAGAGCCACTGGTTATAGTGAACTTGGTCTTAAAACGTTTTTATAAAACCAGACTACAACCGAAGAGTTCCGAAATCGACCATGACACTCAGCTCCAGACTGCAAGGTTCGTTTCTCGTTTACTATTGCATAGTATATCTAGCGTACACTTATGTATAACGTTACACGTGAATGCACACTTGGCACTACAGTATGAGTTATATGTTGTCAACCCATGTTATGTGTTTTAAGAGTGCGACTCTTCTTGAACTTTTTGTGGTGTCATATGTCTTATTGCTCGAAATTCGGGGAACCTTTTTAGCGCGAGTTAAGAGGCACTGAGATAAGCATGCAAATCACCTTATTATTATGGGTGCACACATAATAATAATGTGGGGTGCATGCGAGTCCCAGTGAGGCTTAACGAATGTGAGAGGGGTTCCGCTCTGTTATTTGATCAGTGTGAAACGTAACAAATTTATAGGAATCATAACAGTGATTGTCACCTACTCGAATTTGACCTTTTCACCTCTTTCTGAATCCTTTCGAATCTCGATGCTATCGAGTATTATCTGAACACCCCTCTGAACGCCTAGCGAACTGTGTGTTAGGTGCTAGTACAAACGTCCCTGAATTGGATGTTGCAATGTCAATGATTAACCTTTCTCACTTCTCATCATATGGTGGAACTCAAAGATTTGGCGCATTAGATCCAGAAGTGCGATAACTTCTGCAACACTCTCGCAGCAAACCGTGTAGTATTTAATCAACTTGGAAGAACGATGGACAAGAGGGTAAATGTAGTATTTTACCGACTTCAGCATTTGAACGACTCTAGTTACTGGCAACGAATATCATCGATTTGACTCCAAACGAATCCTTAACCCTAGTCAACAACTTATGGGAGCGGACCTCTACGAAATCGGACATAAACGATGACAATTGACCATGATGTGGAATGTGTAACTGCCAGCACAATGAGTAGCACCATGGAACGTGGCACGGAATGTGAAGAGATGGACATTGTTGGTGAAAGATCGCAGAACTCCATTTCGAGCAACAGCACTAGAAGCAACAGTCACGATGACAGCAAGGTACTTGCAAATCATGACTTTCGGTATGGAAACGATGGTGGCTTCAACAGGGAAAGGCTGATGTTAAGGCAAGACTCCAACAACCCAGGGAGCAATGACAGCTTCGGGAATTCTAGCAGCAGTAGCAACAACACTGGATATGGTACTCGCGAAGGACATTTAGGTTCGGCGTGGGCAACGCCAGGATTATAACATTGTGGTGGCCTACACGTTCTTGGTAACTAATCGCTTCGTCACTCTTTTGCTTAACCCTGATGCTTCTTGAAACCGAACCCGCTGTGGAATCGACTGATGGCAAGTCAGATGGAACCGCAAATGTTAGTTGGGATGCAAACTGGACCTTGTGTGGCTGGTATTCAACACCGATCTTCTTTCTGCTATCCTAAATGGCTACGATGCAGTAGTTAGTGTGGACTGGTTATCCAGAACTCACGCGGATGTACCCAGTAGGGAGAAAATTTTGTATGGTGGATTGTTATTTGTTCTAAAACGTTAGACTGGTGCAAGGGTTAGCGCCATTCCAGTTATGAGGGCCCAGAAGTGTCTATGGAGGGATGACCCTGCTATGTTAGCAACCGTTTCTGATGATAAGGTTGAGGAGAATAGGATCGAGGATCCACCAATTGTTGTGACTCGTCTCAGTGTGCTATTCGCGTAACTTTCAGGTTTACTACCACAACTGTTAGTCGGAATCTCAGTTGATATCACGCCAAAGGCAGCTCCGAATACTCGCACTCATACCGTCTTGCACCAGGAGTGTTGCAAGAACTGTATAAGCTACTACGAGAACTGTTGGACAGAAGTTTTGTCGAACTTAGTTTCCGTGTTGGGAAGCCCCAGTTATATCCGTGAAGATACACCTTTCGTATGGGTACTGACTATCGAGAACTCAGCAAGGTGACAGCCAAGAACCGTTAGCTTCGACCATGTCGTAACACCCTGTTGACCAGTTGCGAGGGACAAGCTTCCATTCGCAGATTTATTAATGAGCAAGCTATTATCAGATGGAAGTCCAAGGGAGGATGTTCTTGGAACGGCATATCAAACGCAATGTAATTTCTGGATTCAAGAGGTACCTTTTGGTCATATAATCAACGAAGTGGGAATACACGTGGATCTCGCTAAGATCCATTTTGTCAGAAACTGATCGGCGCCAAAGATTCCTTCGGGGATACAACAATTTCTTGGTTTCGCTTGATACCATCGCAGATTCATCGGGGGATTTTGCAGCTTCAACCTCCTTAGCATAGCAGAGTGCTGTGCATTCGTAGGAGACAAAACGGGGGAACGTCTTTTCAGCTTCTGAAACCAAACTCTACAACACAGTGAACATCGTCCTTACCCGAGGGTGCGGGTGATTTAGTGGTATATCATGATGGTTCGAATCAGAGTCCCAGTTATACGCCGATGCAACACGAGAAGGTGATAGTTTACGTAGTGGACTTAAAAGAAGAATTGCACGGGTCACAACTGGTGGTGGAAGCCATAGTCTTTGGAATCAAATTGGAGGCATTTCTTGGGCGATACCAAATGCACTACTTAGATCGATCACAAGAGCCTCCCATGTACCCTGGTTTTGAAAGAGCTAAACAAATGATGGCAACGCTGGGTGGAACTTTTGAATGAATACGACCATGAAACCTGGATGTTCACGAGCTTTGCAGCTCGCTATCGACTTTAACATACCTGATCAGACTCGCCCTGTTCAAATTGAAGAACTGAAAGAAGAGAGTTCCCAAGATAGACACAAGCGGGGCATGGGGAAGCAACCTTTGGCAGGACGGACGGTATTTGCTGCTTCATGGATCGAATATGGACCTCGCTATACAGCAACCTTAGGAAACTGGTGCAGGCGAAGCACACGGGCCTCGATATCCTATTCATCGGAGTTTTGATAGGATGTATTAAAACCTGAAGACCGTGTACGGGTGACCGGGCCTGAAGGCCCATATAGCCATGCATGAGAACGAAGTCAATGTGGGATATTAGCAATCAGAAACACATATATGGAAATGAGAACAGACTGCCATGGATTTGGTCACTAGTACTCGAAACGGAAACATTATCCCCTGGATGACCATTGATGGACTCAAGTTACTAGCACACTTTCATGCAATCAAGAAAACTGACGAGTCTTCACAGTTGTGAATGTTCCTCTGAGATAGGTGACTTTTAGGTACGAGGTGCCAACTCCTGTTACCTCTGAATTTGATCTATTCATGATTTAATTTAGGCAATACACAACACCCTTGACGCATGTGAGGACCAGAACATTGCTTATCGTTGTTGGGCAAACGATCAGAGAAAATGAACTCTCTTGGAACTCGAAGACATGCTGCGAGCATGTGTGTGACTAGCTTTGGTGCAAATTGGAAGGACTCTTACCTATGGTTGAGTACTACTGCGGCAGTTATCATCTTGGTGACCAGACAGCTCTGTTGAGGCATTACCTAGACAATAATGTCAACTTTCTTGTTAGATTGAGATGGTGGACGGCTTAGTTATTGGTCTAGGACTGGTACTCAAAACTCTTGGGAAGGTTGTTCGGATCGGGAGTTGATTGACGGCAACTCGTGACCGTCAGGAAAGCTGATAAACTCGGGAAAAGCTGGAAGATCGCGGTAGGCGATCGTATTGTGTTGGAAGTCTCACCCTGGGAGGGTGTGGGATGCTTGGGAAGCGTGGCGAGCTTAACTGACGTTTGATGAAACACGAGCGATACCTTTACTGGAGAAATTTATCAAACACATGGACCAGGAAGTCAAGGTTTGACTAACATAGTCATATCCCGATTGTGAGAGTTCGTTGGAACTCAAGACGTAGACCGGAGTTCACAAAGGAACGCAATGGTCGGAGTAAACTCTAGGATCCGCAGTTATCTAAACGATTGTGTCAACGTCTGTTATCATGGCGAATTTCGGGACGAAATTCTCTTTCAAGTTGGGGATGATGTGGCACCTGAGGAAAATCTGCAGTCATCTTGATTTATCACTTCACTCCTCTGGGATTGCTTATCAAATTTCGGGACGAAATTTATTTCAAGTTGGGGATGATGTGACAACCCGAACTTTTAAGGTTAGCAAACTCTTGGTTCCTCGACTCCTAGCTGACACGGTTACATGTAAGGAATGATATTATGATCCTTTTATCTGTGTTATGATTCTTTTATTTGCAACTTATGCTTCATCATCCATTAATCATATAGTATACGTGTCCACCTATCCGTATACCCTTCGGGTGTAAGAACTCTCATCGGCCCACCTACCCGGAGCCCAACCCAAGAACGCACCCACATTGTGATGCCACAATCATTATTGGGCTATGTGAATCCCAAACAAAGTTGGGAGTGGGCCAGCTAGGGTGAACTCGTATAGATACAAACTGATTTCATCATAATAATCCATGTGGTAAGTTAAGCCCAAACCGAGCCCATTAGTGGCATTATTTCTTCATTATTTAGCAGTTATATTTAGTCACAAAGTTACGTAACAAACAACCCAAAACAAATAGCCCTACTTCTCTTCCTTGTTCATCTTGGCGACGACAGCAAAGGAAGCCCCTCCTCTTCGTTCTTGTGATCTCCCCTGCTTGTAATCTCTTGACTAGTAAGGTTAGTAAATCCGTCTTGTTCAACTTCGAGCGATCGTTCTTGTTTATGTGTAAGCTTGTAACAGCCCGTATGCGTTAACTTAATTGATATGATTTAAGAATGTTTTGATGTCGTCAGATTTAACTGTGCCGTGTATCATACATAAAGAATTGAGGGTTGTGTGAGGGATTCGGTGATTAGTTATGCGATCATAGAAATAGTTATAGAAATTGTGGTTTGATGATTTTAACATGATAATAGGGCTGGATGAATACTAGATTCGGATGATATTAGCCGATTGTTGGAGTGATGTATACATGAGGGTGAATAATTGTTAGAGTAGATTATTCATGGTAATCTGTTTGTATAATATTCTTGGCTTTGAAATTGTGTAAATTGTTTAGAGTCTTGCACACCTTAAATAACATGCTTGACTATGTTGATATGCAATAATACCAATTGTACTAATCGTTATATGTGAGGTAGGTTGGCTAAATTGAACAATAAAAATCATACAAGTAAATGATGAAACTGTCACACAAAAATTGTAAAGTTGGACTTGTTTGGAACGGCCTGAGGCAAAAAGGGATAAGTGGGCTAACATTGATGGGCCTGATGTTAAAACAGGGCTGCACCTGTTAATAGATCAATTGAGCTAAGGGGTTGGAACAATGGTGTATAAAAGTGTTTGGCCGATTATTTTAAAACAAGGAATGGGTTATGATGTCTATTATATGAAAAGGAAAATTGTTAAGACAGATAGAACCTTTGGAATGTGTATGGTAAATGGAGTATGATAGTTGTAGGGTGTTATGTTGGATAAATATACTTTGGTGGGTAATTGTTGTCGATGTGGGCTGAACACGAGTGGGTCGCACACTTCATACGGGTTTTATATGTACATGGGCTGGGTAACTAGGAACCGCATATTGAGATAAGGTTGTACACTGTTGGGTGCCGAAGCCCAAGTCGCCCTCCGAGTCTGTTACCGAGTCCAAAAGGATGTATTTTGAGTAAAGCTAATGCTCATGTGCAGGAATAAAACACGTGTAGCCCAGTCACCTTATTTTGAGTGTTCAAGTGTTTGTCAGGAGATAATATAAAAGAAAAATAAGATGCTCATGCTTTCCATGTAATGTATCTTTTCCATATTGTTAGTGGTAGTTAGTAACAAATTTTGTGAGTAATGGGTATATCTTATTAGGGTTAGTGGCATGGATGATAACTGTATATATAGTCTGTACGTTCCATTTGGAATTATGAATGATAATTACCCAAAGTCTAATTATGTCTTTAGGCTTCTATCTGTTTTCTTTGATGAATTAATCGAGAACCATAGCATACACTTTCTTTGAATCGCACACTTTAACTTGTTTGAGCCGTACACTTTAGTGAATGATGAATTATCTATTAGGTGAATGTGAAACGGGAACTTGTAACAAGGACTCGCATGGAATTTAAATGTTTGCTATGTGTATATGTGATTTACGTGTATGTCAAACTGACTGGAATTGGAATCATACTAGGATTTGGGTGTCCAACTATAAACAAGTAATTTACCTTACCGAGCAAATCAAAGGTGAGTTCATCTCTTGAGCATGCGTCCCGGTGGTTGGGACAGTCAGTGGGTATCCCGGGGAGGGATAAGTCTTTTGGGTAAAAACGGGAATGTTGGATAATATACTCATCCTGTCACCTTTAAAGTCCCTCCGTGTTGTTTGGTTACTGGGAAGGTAACATGGTATTAGTTAGTAGCGCTACTTAGGTTTGGCAACCTCACCCCGTACCTGGGAGGACGGGTGTTGAACTAATGACCTAGTCATGACCAATGCTTTGATAGGTGCATTGGAGAAAGGGCAAAATAATCAGAGGCCGTCTTGTATTGGGGTATTATCAACATTGTTTTCAACATTACTTTCGGAATTAAATTCAATGGATTAAACTAAACACTTGGTAACCAACGTTCTCTGATACACTTGTTGCATGCTCGCAGGTCGTTAGATATCTTGGATTTGGGAACTTGCTGTCTGGAGTAGCTGGAGTGGTCATGGGTCGACTGGAGAGATTCATGTGATTGAAGTATTGATATCATACTTTGGTTTTTGAAACAATTTAACTTGGTTTACTATTTGCTTCCGCTGAACATGTGGGTTTTCATTTAAACTTGTTAATGGTATTTCTCATTAATAATAGAGGATTTTATTTTGAAACTTGTATGGGTGCAAGGTAATTAGTGGCTCGTCATTGGTACGTCACACGCCTAACAGGGACATTCCCTAGGTGGTATTTTGGGGGTGTGACAGAAGTGAATCCAATTTTTAGGTATAGATATGCATGAACTGATCCCCCATTAAAATGTTGCATCTAACTTATTCCAATAATGCATTTAACTTAACCAATTTTTTCATAAATGAACGTGTGTACTTAAATTGATGCAATTAGCCATCCCGATAGGCTTCACCACATTTATCCTAGTTGTATGGTAAATCTTTCTATACATAATATAAGAGAATATCATTTATGTATTGTCAAATAACTATATATTGATTAAATATATATTATTTTCTTTATGACAAGATGATTCTAGCATCACAATATCAATAATATTTATTTGGCACCACAAATGGGTTAGGAAGTTTATTTAAAAATTGTGACATGCGAAAGTATTTTCGTAAAGTGAACTTACCCTGGTAATAGATCATCAACACAAGAACTACCATAAACTATAATTTCATGAGTCTCATCATCGTGCCTCGTGACTTTAATATTGTATTAGTTCTATCAGTCATAAAATTGAGGACGATTATAATGGTGAAGCAACTAGTATTTATAGGCACATTTGAGTAGTGGGGCAATGGTTTATTTTACATGATACTTTGGTAAACTCTTAACAAATTAATAGTTGTTTATTACGTGTGTCAAGCAAGTACCATATACTTACAAATATATACATGTGCATTGATGTGTTTATGTTTTTTTTACCATATATACATGTTCATATACTTACAAACACAACCATGAACTTTAGTTTGTTGCAAGGTGGTTGTGTTTCTCCATCAAACCCATGGAACCCAATTATGTTGGATATGACACTCTTTGTAATTAGTTTTAGACTCAATTTTTTTTATTTGATTTAGTTTAGACAACTTTATTGTCTTTAGAAGTTTGGGTTTTGAAGCTGGTTACAAACTGTTCTCATCATATGCCCTGCACTTTTAAAACAAGATAAATATTAATTCAAAATTTAAACCAACATAAGACTAGTATTATGAGTCAAATAACTTTGCCAATAAGCAATCCAAAACCTCTTTACCTCCCTACACCCTTAAATTGGACCCATACCTCTCTTTACCTCATTATTTTCGTTCACAACATGAGCCTTCTTCATGTCTCTCTAAATTTGACAAACACACACACACATCAAATCTTAAAGTTTTAGGCAATCGGGATCGTCTAAGGTAAAAAAAATACATGTATTTGAATCTTAAATATAAAAAAATATATGTATTTGAATCTGTACATTCATCCAAGGCGTGTAGGAGAAGCCGAGCATCCGCTAAATCATCAAAATAGCTAGTCCGCTTATTCGTATGATTCTTATCCTTGTTGCATGGTAAGTCTTTCTACACATACTATAAGAGAATATCATTTATGTGTTGTCAAATAACTATATATTGATTAAAATATATTATTGTCTTTATTTGAAGATGATTCTAGGATCACAATATCAATAATATTTATTTGGCACAACAAAAGGGTGATGTTTGACACTGTCGATTACACACGTCTTTATTAACGAAGCAGCAATGGACGTCGTCCATAGTACAACGAAACTTCTTTATATAATCCAGTGCATAACAACCATTTTTGCATGGTGGTGGAACCCCAAAGGGTTTGATGTCAACGGATTCACATTGCCCACCATGAAAATTAAAATAAAGGAAATTGATTAGGAAGTCTATTTAAAAATTGCGACATGCGAATGTATTTTTCGTAAATTGAACTTATCCTCGTAATAGATCATCAACAAAAGAACTACCATAAACTGTAATTTCATGAGTCTCATTATGGTGCCTCGTGACTTTAATATTGTATTAGTTCTATCAATCATAAAATTGAGGACGATTATAATGGAGAAACAACAACTATTTATAGGCAAATTTGAGTAGTGGGGCAATGGTTTATTTTACATGATACTTTGGTAAACTCTTTAGAAATTAATAGTTGTTTATTACGTGTGTCAAGTGTGTACCGTATACTTACAATTATACACATGTGCATTGTTGTGTTTAAGTTTTTTTTACCATAATATACATGTTCATATACTTACAAACATAACCATCAACTTTAGTTTGTTGCAAGGTGATTGTGTTTCTCCATCAAACCCATGGAACCCAATTATGTTGGATATGACACTCTTTGTAATTTGTTTTAGACTCAATTGTTTTTAGACATGTTTATTGTCTTTAAAAGTTTGGATTTTGAAGCTGGTTACAAACTTTTCTCATCAGATTGCATGTTAAACATGTTTTAGGTTAACTTTATGGTTCTAATCAACATATACAAGACTAGAAATTTATGCTTTAACATATTAGCTACTAGAAGTTATGATTTTTTTATTCTATTATTTGTGTAAAATCTGGAAACATGGAATGAAGAAGATTAGGATCATACCAAAAAGAGGGCTAGATTTTGATGATTTAGTGGATGCTCGGCTTCTCCTACATGCCTTGGATGACTTCTTGGATGAATTTACATATTCAAATACATATATTTTTTTATATTTAAGATTCAAATACATGTATTTTTTACCTTAGACAATCCCGATTGCCTAAAATTTTAAGATTTGATGTGTGTGTGTTTGTCAAATTTAGAGAGATATGAAGAGGGCTAATGTTGTGAACGAAAATAATGAGGTAAAGAGAGGTATGGGTCCAATTTAAGGGTGTAGGGAGGTAAAGAGGTTTTGAATTGCTTATTGGCAAAGTTGTTTGACTCCTAATACTAGTCTTATGTTGTTTTAAATTTTGAATTAATATTTATCTTATTTTAAAAGGGCAGGACAAACTTTTTACAGCTTTAGAAGGTTACGGTCTGCCATACATTACATAAACATTAAGACACAAAACACAAGCTAAAACCACACGAACGCTCTGCCATACATTACATAAACTCAAAACAAATGACACAGACACTAGACATAATGCAACAACATTTTGATTAGTAGCAGTGAATCCAATTTTTAGGTCTAGATATGCAAGAACTGATCCCCCATTAGAACGTTGCATCTAACTTATTCCAATAATGCATTTAACTTAACCAATTTTTTCATAAATGAACGTGTGTACTTAAATTGATGCAATTAGCCTTCCTGATAGGCTTCACCACATTTATCCTTATTGTATGGTAAATCTTTCTACACATAATATAAGAGAATATCATTTATGTATTGTCAAATAACTATATATTTATTAAATATATATTATTTTCTTTATTACAAGATGATTCTAGCATCACAATATCAATAATATTTATTTGGCACAACAAATGGGTAATCTTTGACACTGTTGATTACACACGTCTTTATTAACGAAGCAACAATGGATGGTGTCCATAGTACAACAAAACTCCTTTGAATACTCCTGTGCATAACAACCATTTTGGCATGGTGGTGGAATCCCAAAGGGTTTGTTGTCAACGGATTCACGTTGCCCACCTTAAAAATTAAAATAAAGGAAATTGATTAGGAAGTTTATTTAAAAATTGTGACATGCGAAAGTATTTTCGTAAACTGAACTTATCCTGGTAATAGATCATCAACAAAAGAACTACCATAAACTGTAATTTCATGAGTCTCATTATGGTGCCTCGTGACTTTAATATTGTATTAGTTCTATCAATCATAAAATTGAGGACCATTATAATGGTGAAACAACAATTATTTATAGGAAAATTTAAGTAGTGGGGCAATGGTTTATTTTACATGATACTTTGGTAAACTCTTCACAAATTAATAGTTGTTTATTACGTGTGTCAAGTGTGTAGCGTATACTTACAAATATACACATGTGCATTGATGTTTTTAAGTTTTTTTACCATAATATACATGTTCATATACTTACAAACATAACCATCAACTTTAGTTTGTTGCAAGGTGGTTGTGTTTATCCATCAAACCCATGGAACCCAATTATGTTGGATATCACACTCTTTGTAATTAGTTTTAGACTCAATTGTTTTTTTATTTGATTTAGTTTAGACCAGTTTATTGCCTTTAAAAGTTTGGATTTTGAAGCTGGTTACAAACTTTTCTCATCAGATTGCATGTTAAACATGTTTTAGGTTAACTTGATGGTTCTAATCTACATATACAAGACTAGAAATTTATGCTTTAACATATTAGCTACTAGAAGTTATGATTTTTTTATTCTATTATTTGTGTAAAATCTGGAAACATGGAATGAAGAAGATTAGGATCATACCAAAAAGAGGGCTAGATTTTGATGATTAAGTGGATGCTCGGCTTCTCCTACATGCCTTGGATGACTTCTTGGATGAATTTACAGATTCAAATACATATATTTTTTTATATTTAAGATTCAAATACATGTATTTTTTACCTTAGACAATCCCGATTGCCTAAAAGTTTAAGATTTGATGTGTGTGTGTTTGTCAAATTTAGAGAGACATGAAGAGGGCTAATGTTGTGAACGAAAATAATGAGGTAAAGAGAGGTATGGGTCCAATTTAAGGGTGTAGGGAGGTAAAGAGGTTTTGAATTGCTTATTGTCAAAGTTGTTTGATTCATAATACTAGTCTTATGTTGTTTTAAATTTTGAATTAATATTTATCTTGTTTTAAAAGGGCAGGACAAACTTTTTAAAGCTTTAGAAGGTTACGGTCAGATTAAGTTAGAGATGTTAGGATTACATATGGTTAAAAACTCAACTTATGATAAGTGTAATGGGAACTTTAACGATATTCGTGGTTGATAAACAAAATAAAAGGTTTTAATTAATTCATTACTAATGTTTTAGAATTGTTAATAATAAATAATATTTTACTTTTATTATTATTAATTAATAATATATAAATTATACTTTTCTTTGTGTTACATACGTAACACTTGATGCGCACGTATCCCACCCAACAAAACTAGTGATGTCCCGTTAATGACAAGCTTGTCATGCACTCTAGAAGGTAGGGTTGATCATGAATTTTGACATTGTGTTTTGATAGTTCTGAGTGTTTTGAGAGGTGTGTTTGGAAGGTAATAATAAAATAAGACTGTATGAGTAGAAATTTGTAGAATTTAACCGTAAGAATGCTCAAAAACTTCACAAATCTTTAAAGTTGACCAAAATATTCATTTTCTTGACAATTCATAAGTAGATTTGAGCCATAAGGCTTTAATAACACTTGATATTCCCATAATTTATCTTGCTCAAGTTGATTAGACGTTGACGAACACCAATATCTACTTATGTCATAACCCAAAGTGCGGAATCCATTTAATTGTTTGTGAGATTGGCACAAACAAGGTAAATAAACGTTTTGTATTATCTGGTGAAATTTTGGCAGGGTTCGACTCAATGACTCCTATAAGAAGCTCTTTGTGTGAAGTTATGTATAACTCACGCATCACAACTCTATTTATAGACATTAAGACCTAGCAACACATCACAACCTGTGCATAACTCTTGAGTATCACATGATGCAATTTACGTGGAGCAACGCATTATCACATGTGCTCCAACAATAAGACACAAAACACAAGCTAAAACCACACGAATGCTCTGCTATACATTACATAGACTCAAAACAAATGACACAGACATTAGACATTATGCACCAACATTTTGATTACTAGCAGTGAATCCAATTTTTAGGTCTAGATATGCAAGAACTGATCCCCCATTAAAAAGTTGCATCTAACTTATTCCAATAATGCATTTAACTTAACCTATTTTTTCATAAATGAACGTGTGTACTTAAATTGATTCAATTAGCCTTCCCGATAGGCTTCACCACATTTATCCTTGTTGTATGGTAATCTTTCTACACATAATATAAGAGAATATCATTTATGTATTGTCAAATAACTATATATTGATTAAATATATATTATCTTCTTTATTACAAGATGATTCTAGCATCACAATATCAATAATATTTATTTGGCACCACAAATGGGTTAGGAAGTTTATTTAAAAATTGTGACATGCGAAAGTATTTTCGTAAAGTGAACTTACCCTGGTAATAGATCATCAACACAAGAACTACCATAAACTATAATTTCACGAGTCTCATCATCGTGCCTCGTGACTTTAATATTGTATTAGTTCTATCAGTCATAAAATTGAGGACGATTATAATGGTGAAGCAACTAGTATTTATAGGCACATTTGAGTAGTGGGCCAATGGTTTATTTTACATGATACTTTGGTAAACTCTTAACAAATTAATAGTTGTTATTACGTGTGTCAAGCAAGTACCATATACTTACAAATATATACATGTGCATTGATGTGTTTATGTTTTTTTACCAATATATACATGTTCATATACTTACAAACACAACCATCAACTTTAGTTTGTTGCAAGGTGGTTGTGTTTCTCCATCAAACCCATGGAACCCAATTATGTTGGATATAACACTCGTTGTAATTAGTTTTAGACTCAATTTTTTTTATTTGATTTAGTTTAGACAACTTTATTGTCTTTAGAAGTTTGGGTTTTGGAGCTGGTTACAAACTGTTCTCATCATATGCCCTGCACTTTTAAAACAAGATAAATATTAATTCAAAATTTAAAACAACATAAGACTAGTATTATGAGTCAAATAACTTTTCCAATAAGCAATCCAAAACCTCTTTACCTCCCTACACCCTTAAATTGGACCCATACCTCTCTTTACCTCATTATTTTCGTTCACAACATGAGCCTTCTTCATGTCTCTCCAAATTTGACAAACACACACACACACATCAAATCTTAAAGTTTTAGGCAATCGGGATCGTCTAAGGTAAAAAAATACATGTATTTGAATCTTAAATATAAAAAATATATGTATTTGAATCTGTACATTCATCCAAGGCGTGTAGGAGAAGCCGAGCATCCGCTAAATCATCAAAATAGCTAGTCCGCTTATTCGTATGATTCTTATCCTTGTTGCATGGTAAATCTTTCTACACATACTATAAGAGAATATCATTTATGTGTTGTCAAATAACTATATATTGATTAAAATATATTATTGTCTTTATTTGAAGATGATTCTAGGATCACAATATCAATAATATTTATTTGGCACAACAAAAGGGTGATGTTTGACAGTGTCGATTACACACGTCTTTATTAACGAAGAAGCAATGGACGTCGTCCATAGTACAACGAAACTTCTTTATATAATCCAGTGCATAACAACCATTTTTGCATGGTGGTGGAACCCCAAAGGGTTTGATGTCAACGGATTCACATTGCCCACCATGAAAATTCAAATAAAGGAAATTGATTAGGAAGTCTATTTAAAAATTGCGACATGCGAATGTATTTTCGTAAATTGAACTTATCCTCGTAATAGATCATCAACAAAAGAACTACCATAAACTGTAATTTCATGAGTCTCATTATGGTGCCTCGTGACTTTAATATTGTATTAGTTCTATCAATCATAAAATTGAGGACGATTATAATGGAGAAACAACAACTATTTATAGGCAAATTTGAGTAGTGGGGCAATGGTTTATTTTACATGATACTTTGGTAAACTCTTTAGAAATTAATAGTTGTTTATTACGTGTGTCAAGTGTGTACCGTATACTTACAATTATACACATGTGCATTGTTGTGTTTAAGTTTTTTTTACCATAATATACATGTTCATATACTTACAAACATAACCATCAACTTTAGTTTGTTGCAAGGTGGTTGTGTTTCTCCATCAAACCCATGGAACCCAATTATGTTGGATATGACACTCTTTGTAATTAGTTTTAGACTCAATTGTTTTTTTGATTTGATTTAGTTTAGACCAGTTTATTGTCTTTAAAAGTTTGGATTTTGAAGCTGGTTACAAACTTTTCTCATCAGATTGCATGTTAAACATGCTTTAGGTTAACTTGATGGTTCTAATCTACATATACAAGACTAGAAATTTATTCTTTAACATATTAGCTACTAGAAGTTATGATATTTTTTATTCTATTATTTGTGTAAAATTTGGAAACATGGAATGAAGAAGATTAGGATCATACCAAAAAGAGGGCTAGATGTCACACCCCGATCTCCACGTGTCCCCGGTGGGCCCGGTGTGGGGTATCGTGACGTAGTTGGCGTCATCATAGACAACAACACAATATAATAATGCACAGCGGAAGCAAAAGATAAATATAATACAATCCGAATATAAAGTAATATCAAGTATTACAACGGAAAGTAGAGGATCCACAGGCGGATCTTAAAACTTAATTATTGTTCAACAGACTTTAGACGCCTAGAACTTGCAAGATTCCTTATTAACACCCTG
Source organism: Helianthus annuus (assembly GCF_002127325.2). NCBI lineage: Eukaryota > Viridiplantae > Streptophyta > Magnoliopsida > Asterales > Asteraceae > Helianthus > Helianthus annuus. The sequence continues at coordinate 166,394,983 of NC_035440.2, read as the reverse complement.
AGCAGCTTCCAGCCTATTACGTACTTGTACCTGTCACTTAGACTTTGGAAAATACGTCAGTTTTCACTGGTAAATACACTCAACTGACTCATTTGAAAAGAGTTTATGAAAATTGGTTTAGGCGCACAAGGCACAAAACTATTTTGACACTTGATTAAAATGCACAAGGCAAGATTAATCTTTTATACTTGGGACAAACTATATCTCATGTTATCAGTTTTACATAACTTGCTCTACATACGGGGCCCGGTCCTATGCCGGTTCAAGATTAACCGACACACCACTATTCCCCTATTGGGAATCCCATATTGGGTATAATCAATTAATAAGCATAAAGCATCTGTCAGGTGTATGCCTACACCTCGTGCTTGAGTCATGGCCATTGCATTTAATGAGTCAAGGATATCCAGGACACGGTCGCATTAACCCCCAATGTTTCAGTCAAGCAATACGAATTAAAAACAGGTTATTTGGATTTCCCGACACATTGGTCTTCGAATCTCATACCTGACCATGCGGTATTCATATTACCGTATCCCAAGCCCGTAATAGGGAAAATAAGTTAAGAGTATTTACCTGAGCTAGCTCCTGTCTTAAATAGCAAGAATTATAATAACTCAGCCGTATTCACTTAAGTAAGCGTAGGTACAATTTACTGGAAGGCTCTAGTCTGGAACGATGGTATAAATAACCAATTAGAATACTAACGGGTCTTTAATTAAGTTTAAGCTTAGACCGGTTAGTTTTAAGGAATTATACGGTTCAAGCGCACGATTAAGCGAAGACCGGATAGAACGTGATTTAGACCCGACAAGCTTGAATACTTGTATAATATGGGTATACTGTCACACCCCCAAAATCCACCTGCGGATAACACCCGCTTCGAGGGCGTGACTGACCAGGATCCAGCCACCAATTATACCGAATACTTAAGTTGATAACAAAAGTAATACTTACTATTCATAAGCTTAGCAAATATTAAGTTCCGAGTTTAAAGATTTAAGTTCAAAACAGTAATAAATAGCGGAAGCATAAGTAAGGTAGTTTAAAACAAAGTTCATGTTTCAAAATAAGGTAACACCCAACACAAGGGTGAACAGACACTACACGTTCCCAAGCTGCAAGCTCCTTCGTCACTGGTTACCTGCAAGGCATGCAGTAAGGGGTCAACAATAATGCTGAGTGAGTTCACTAGTTGTCCAGTTTTAATTACCAAAAACTTTGTTTCACCGGTTAATTTATCCGTTTATACATGCCCTGGGGAGCTACCCCAAAAGTTAGCGACTAAACTGTTTTTCCAATACCGAACACTAGGTAACCGTTGCGTATCCGCAGGATGCCCCGATGTCAATGTTCTATCATCATTGACGGATTTCTGAGTACATTAGTTCACGCCCGTCCCAAACCAGGGCACGGTGTGAGGCTGGTAAACACCTAAATAGCGCTATCAACTAATAACCCGCTCGCCTAACCCGGCGACTAATCGGTATTTGTAGTAGGGACTTGAGTGATAGAGTTTCGTTTAGTGCCGTTAGTTGCAATCCGTATAAACAGTAATTAACCAAAAGATTTCCCAATACCCGGGAAGGAAAAGTAAGTTTTGTTCCCAATGACTAGGGAAGGTATGTAAATGGTATCCCCTTTTACCAGGGGATAGGGTTGTTAGTCTCGTGTCCCAAACCACCGGGACGCATGCTTTTAAGTTGTGAACTCACCTTGGGTTGCTCGGTAGGTTAAGGTTACTTGTCAATCACGTTGGTCACCACGTCCTAACATGGTTACCGGTATAGGTCAGGTTCGGAGTACAAGCATTCACGTAAAACACATATAGGCACGTAACTAACACGTATCAAGCATATAAGTAAACAGTGGGTTACTGGGCCGGCCTAAGTAATTAAGCAGTCAACAGCAACACATAATCCAGTCAACAGATAGTCCAAGTTAAACACATATGGGCCCAGTAACCAAGATGAACAGCCCACTCGCAACCAGCTGGTCTCGAGTCGCAACCAGGTGGTTTCGGCTTGTCACGTTGTGGTTGCGAGTCGTAACCGTGGTCTCGAGTCATCATGCTGTGGTTGCGAGTCGCAACCGACGTAGTCTCGAGTCGCAATCACGTGGTTTCGACTTGTCATGCTTTGGTTGCGAGTCGCAACGGTGCGGTTTCGAGTCGGAAGGCTGTCGTTGCGAGTCGTAACCTGTCACTTTCATGTACACGTGATGATGCAGGTGCATCAGTCCCTTTTGTACCAAGAATTCAGGCCCATTTTAGGAAACTACCAATAAGGTTTCACTAACACTTTGCCAAAGCTGAATACTAGTAAAGATAGATCAAACTTTGCCATTTTTACATCTTCAAGTCATATTCAAACAAGTTCATCCTATCTTCATATTTTTCTAGGGTTTTCATGCCAATATAAACACATATTTATGAACCGAAAATCACACATTTAACAAGATCTTGATGCTAAACAAGAAAACATACATTATAGCCGAAAATCTTATGCTAAACATCATCATTCTTGCAAGAAACAAAGAAGCATAGTGTAGTTGGCTATGAACACTTGTAAACTACCAATATCATGTCATTTTTAGTCATGTTAACACATATTCACAAACTTTACAAAACATCCTAATAATCATGCATAAACTACTAACCAACCATTTCTTAGTTCATACAACATACATACATCTTATACACAAAAGATAACCCACAAGATAGCACTAACCGGTTATGAGAGGAGGAGCCGAAAACAAAGAAAAGAGAACCAAGAAGATGGAATGTCCGAGTGATAGTCTTGACCGAGTTTCTTGTCCGGGATCTTTGCTTGAACCGAAAATAGGAAGGGATTGGGGTGTGTTGTTGAGGGTTTCTAGTTGAGAGAGTTTGAGGAGTGTTTGTGTGTGTAAAATGGAAGAAGTGGGGGAAAGGTGGGATATATATACAAGGGGATGTTTCGGGTTGGGCTTGGGGGTTTCGGCCCAAACCGGTTTCGGCTCAACGGCCCACTCGAGACCGAGTGGCCCACTCGCAACCGAGTGGTTGCGAGTCGTGGTCTCGGGTCGTGGTTTCGGTTCTCATAAATATATCTATACTACATATATAATACATACAACACATAAAATGCACAAAGGATCACGTTTTCATTTAATAATAATCATATACACAAAATATTACAAGGTGATCGTTCGGAAAAACCTCGAGTGTCACATTGTCCCCAAGTTTTAAGAACTTTCGTCCCGAAAGTTGAAGCAGCCACTGCCAAGCTAGCGTGTTTCAACGGGGTGTCACATCATCCCCCCGTTAGTTTGGAATTTCGTCCCGAAATTCGGTTGTAGCTTCAGTGCTGGGGTTTTCGTTTAGGAATAACTGGGGATACTTGGACTTCATCTGGTCCTCCCGCTCCCAGGTAAACTCTGGGCCGCGCCGTGAGTTCCAACGAACTCGCACAAGGGGTATCTGGCTACGTTTGAGGGTTTTGATCTCTCGATCCATGATCTCAATCGGTTCCTCAGTAAAGTGTAGCTGTTCATCAATCGTCAGTTCCTTAAAAGGAATCACAAGTGTTTCATCCGACAAACACTTCTTCAGGTTAGATACGTGAAAAACGTTGTGCACTGCACTTAGCTCTGCAGGCAGGTTTAATCTATAAGCTACCTTACCGATTTTCTCGGTAATTTCGAATGGTCCAACATATCTTGGATTCAGCTTGCCCCGTTTACCGAAACGGACCACACCCTTCCAGGGTGAGACTTTAAGTAGAACCCGGTCCCCGACCTGGAATTCTAATGGTCTCTTACGCTTGTCAGCGTAGCTTTTCTGACGGTCACGAGCTGCCGCCATGCGTTGCCTGATCTGGGAAATCTTTTCCGTTGTATCTACCACTAGTTCTGGGCCTGTGAGTTGACTGTCACCTACTTCCGCCCAGCAGAGAGGTGATCGGCATTTACGACCGTACAATGCCTCAAAAGGTGCCGCCTGAATACTAGTGTGGTAGCTGTTGTTGTAGGAGAATTCCACCAACGGTAGATGCTTCTCCCAGTTCTTGCCAAAATCGATCACACATGCTCTAAGCATGTCTTCCAGGGTTTGGATGGTGCGTTCAGACTGCCCATCCGTTTGCGGATGATAAGCGGTGCTCATGTCCAAACGTGAGCCAAAGGATTTGTGCATAGCTTGCCACAATTCGGAAGTAAAACGAGCGTCTCGATCGGAAATAATAGAAGTTGGCACCCCGTGCCTGGAGACTACTTCCTTTAAATAGATTTCTGCCAAGGTAGAAAACTTGTCTGTTTCCTTAATGGCCAGAAAGTGTGCAGACTTAGTCAAACGATCTACTATCACCCAAATAGTATCATTCCCGCGTTGAGATCTAGGTAGCCCTGTAACAAAATCCATGGAAATCTGTTCCCATTTCCATTTCGGGATTTCGGGTTGCTGTAGTAGGCCTGCTGGTTTCTGATACTCGATCTTGACTCTTGCACAGGTCAAACATTTGCCAACATAGGTTGCTATGTGGGCTTTCATGCCAGGCCACCAGTAAGTGGTCCTTAAGTCGTGGTACATCTTATCTGCACCAGGATGTACTGAATAACGGGACTTATGGGCTTCGTCCATTACAAGCTCTCGTAGATCTCCGTAAAGTGGGACCCAAATGCGCCCTGCCACATAGTAGGCGCCGTCCTCTTTCTGTTCTAGTTGTTGTCTCGATCCTCGCAGGGACTCAGCCCTGATGTTTTCTGGTTTCAAAGCTTCAACCTGAGCGTTTCGAATCTGGGTAGGAAGACTAGACTGGATGGTAAGTTGTAATGCTCGCACGCGCTTTGGTATAGTGTCTTTCCGGCTGAGGGCGTCTGCCACAACATTGGCCTTGCCCGGATGATACTTGATGGCGCATTCATAATCATTCAGAAGTTCGACCCATCGGCGTTGTCGCATGTTTAACTCCTTCTGCTTGAAGATATGCTCGAGACTCCTATGATCGGTGTAAATGGTGCACTTGGTACCGTACAGGTAATGTCTCCATATCTTAAGCGCAAATATCACTGCTCCCAGTTCCAAGTCGTGTGTTGTGTAGTTCCTTTCGTGTGTCTTGAGTTGTCGGGATGCATAGGCAATAACTTTCTCGCGTTGCATCAACACGCAACCGAGCCCATGAATAGATGCATCGCAATAAACCACAAAGTCGTCCGTTCCTTCAGGTAACGAGAGAATAGGAGCACTGCAGAGGTTATCCTTAAGCCTCTGAAAAGCAGATTCCTGTGCTTCATTCCACTTGTAAGTGACGCCTTTCTGAGTGAGTGTAGTGAGGGGTTGTGCAATCTTTGAGAATCCCTGAATGAATCTGCGGTAGTAACCTGCCAATCCCAAGAATTGGCGAACTTCAGTCGGAGTCTTAGGGGTAGGCCAATTCTTTATAGAGTCGATCTTAGCTGGGTCGACGTGGATTCCGTCCTTGTTAACCACGTGCCCAAGGAAATGGACTTCTCGAAGCCAGAAGTCGCATTTCGAGAACTTGGCATACAGTTGCTCGTTGCGAAGGAGTTCGAGGATAAGGCGTAGGTGCTGTTCATGCTCTTCCTGACTTTTCGAGTAGATCAAGATGTCGTCTATAAACACGATCACAAATTTGTCGAGGTAGGGTTTGCATACCCGGTTCATGAGATCCATGAACACTGCAGGGGCGTTGGTCATTCCAAAGGGCATAACGAGGAATTCATAATGACCATAACGAGTTCTGAATGCAGTTTTGGGAATATCTTCGTTACGGACCCTTAACTGATGGTAGCCTGATCGCAGATCAATCTTAGAATAGTAGCTTGATCCTTGCAATTGATCAAACAAATCGTCGATTCGAGGGAGAGGGTAACGATTCTTGATGGTAACCTTGTTCAACTCACGATAGTCAATGCACATTCGGAACGTGCCATCCTTCTTCTTAACAAAGAGTACCGGTGCTCCCCAGGGTGATGAACTAGGGCGGATAAACCCTTTATCCAAAAGTTCCTGTAGTTGTGTCGAGAGTTCCTTCAATTCTGCGGGGGCTAGTCGATAAGGTGCACGAGCTATAGGCGCTGCTCCGGGAGCTAGCTCGATTTGGAATTCGACCTGACGATGGGGAGGGAGTCCAGGTAATTCCTCAGGAAATACCTCGGGATAGTCGCGCACTACTGGAAAGTCTTCAATCCTCTTTTCCTTTTCCTGCGTGTTGGTAACAAGTGCCAAGATAGCGGTGTGCCCTTTCCGTAAACACTTCTGGGCCTTCAAGAACGAGATAACGCCTGAGACTTCTCCGCCTTTGCCACCTTGTACAATGAGGGGTTTGCCAGAACGGCGAGGAATACGAACTGCTTTCTCTTGACAGAGGATCTCAGCGCGATGCTTGGATAACCAATCCATACCAATAACGACGTCGAAGCTTCCAAGAGTAACAGGGAAAAGATCGATACTAAACGTCTGACCAGACAACTCTAGTTTGCAACCCTTGACAACGTGTGAGGCCTCGATGCTTCTACCATTAGCTAACTCGACGACATGAGGAGAACTTAGTAACGAAAGCGGACGCTTAAGCTTCTTACTAATACGTAGGGATACATAACTAGCATCGGCACCGGAATCAAATAACACAGAAACATAACGATCATCGAGTAGGAACTTACCCGCCACGACATTGGGGTCATTCCTTGCTTCACCAGCTCCAATCACGAAAGCTCTTCCTCTAGCACCATTCCCAGCATTGTTGTTCTGATTGTTGTTCCCAGCTCCCTGATTATTGTTGCGGTTCTGATTCAGTGCAGGGCAATCCTTCTTAAAGTGTCCCTCAGCTCCACACTTAAAACATGCCCGGTTGTTTCCCTGCTGCTGTTGCTGTTGAGGTTGTTGCTGGTTCTGTCTAGCTGGGAACTGACTTCTACAATCCTTGGCCTCATGCCCCATTTTGTTACATCGCTGACACTGGCCCTTCACACACTGCCCGCTGTGATGTCGATTGCACTTGTTGCACTTGGGGTGGTTCCCACGATAGCCACCCTGTTGTTGAGCGCCCTTGTTGTTTTCGGTTTTCCTTTGCTGTGCTGGGGCCTGAGTGGGGTTAGCATCCTTGCTTTGACTTCCTTCCCACTTACGCTTGCTGTCACTAGAAGTTCCGACAGTAGCACTGATCCTTTTGGGCAACCTGCCCTCTTCCACAGCCTGATCAGTAAGTTTGTGAGCAAGTCGAACAATCGGCTGAATGGTAGTGTGGTTGGCTGAAGTGACATGGCTTCGAATCTCTGGAGCCAAACCCTTGATGTACAGTTCGATCCTTCGGTACATTGGTCGAGACATGTTCGGGCAAAGAGCAGCATAGTCATTAGACAGCTTAGTGTAGGTTTCAATTTCCGACCCAACCATCTTGAGCTCATAGTACTCGTTTTCAAGCTTGTGGATGTCATCCCGGTGACAGTATTCATCCTTAATCGTATCCTTGAAATCCTCCCATGCCGTAGCATTTGCAGTTTCCAATCCAAACATCTGAATCTGCGCCTTCCACCAAGAAAGCGCGCTCCCTTCAAGTGTAGCAGTAGCAAACTTCACCCAGTTCGCAGGGGGACACTCGCAAACAGCAAAAACAGCTTCAATTTTCTCAATCCAATGCAGAAGACCTATGGCACCCTCAGTGCCGTTGAAAGGGAGAGGCTTGCAATCCATGAAAGTTTTGAAAGTACACACTGGTGGTTGCGCAGGTGCATGCTGACCTATAGGGTGAGAAGCGAAACGTATAGGTTTAGAGGCGAAAAGTCGATGTGGCGGTAGGACCTAAACATCCTAAAACAACGAGCTTACCTATAGGGTGAGCTGCAAAAGCCGCAGCCACTGTGTTGAGCAGGTTAGTGAACTGAGCCTGCGTCATGTTAATGTTTCCTCTTCCGCGTCCACTCATTGTCTTCATAACCAGAAAACACAGTATGAGTGTGATGTCGTAGTGTAGCGAGAATGAGATAGAAGAGAGAGGTGTATCTATCTAGTTTAGGCACACTAGTACGTATAGCATAACAGGAAACATAAAGCAAACAAGTAAACACTGGTCCGAGCTATGAGGTCAAATGTGTCGAGCCTTGCACTTGGAGTGTAGTGTCGTCGCGAGTCACGGGTTATAGTCTGGTTTTCTCCAAAAAGATTTTCCCCTTTTTTAAAACCAAGTTCACTATAACCAATGGCTCTGATACCAATCTGTCACACCCCCAAAATCCACCTGCGGATAACACCCGCTTCGAGGGCGTGACTGACCAGGATCCAGCCACCAATTATACCGAATACTTAAGTTGATAACAAAAGTAATACTTACTATTCATAAGCTTAGCAAATATTAAGTTCCGAGTTTAAAGATTTAAGTTCAAAACAGTAATAAATAGCGGAAGCATAAGTAAGGTAGTTTAAAACAAAGTTCATGTTTCAAAATAAGGTAACACCCAACACAAGGGTGAACAGACACTACACGTTCCCAAGCTGCAAGCTCCTTCGTCACTGGTTACCTGCAAGGCATGCAGTAAGGGGTCAACAATAATGCTGAGTGAGTTCACTAGTTGTCCAGTTTTAATTACCAAAAACTTTGTTTCACCGGTTAATTTATCCGTTTATACATGCCCTGGGGAGCTACCCCAAAAGTTAGCGACTAAACTGTTTTTCCAATACCGAACACTAGGTAACCGTTGCGTATCCGCAGGATGCCCCGATGTCAATGTTCTATCATCATTGACGGATTTCTGAGTACATTAGTTCACGCCCGTCCCAAACCAGGGCACGGTGTGAGGCTGGTAAACACCTAAATAGCGCTATCAACTAATAACCCGCTCGCCTAACCCGGCGACTAATCGGTATTTGTAGTAGGGACTTGAGTGATAGAGTTTCGTTTAGTGCCGTTAGTTGCAATCCGTATAAACAGTAATTAACCAAAAGATTTCCCAATACCCGGGAAGGAAAAGTAAGTTTTGTTCCCAATGACTAGGGAAGGTATGTAAATGGTATCCCCTTTTACCAGGGGATAGGGTTGTTAGTCTCGTGTCCCAAACCACCGGGACGCATGCTTTTAAGTTGTGAACTCACCTTGGGTTGCTCGGTAGGTTAAGGTTACTTGTCAATCACGTTGGTCACCACGTCCTAACATGGTTACCGGTATAGGTCAGGTTCGGAGTACAAGCATTCACGTAAAACACATATAGGCACGTAACTAACACGTATCAAGCATATAAGTAAACAGTGGGTTACTGGGCCGGCCTAAGTAATTAAGCAGTCAACAGCAACACATAATCCAGTCAACAGATAGTCCAAGTTAAACACATATGGGCCCAGTAACCAAGATGAACAGCCCACTCGCAACCAGCTGGTCTCGAGTCGCAACCAGGTGGTTTCGGCTTGTCACGTTGTGGTTGCGAGTCGTAACCGTGGTCTCGAGTCATCATGCTGTGGTTGCGAGTCGCAACCGACGTAGTCTCGAGTCGCAATCACGTGGTTTCGACTTGTCATGCTTTGGTTGCGAGTCGCAACGGTGCGGTTTCGAGTCGGAAGGCTGTCGTTGCGAGTCGTAACCTGTCACTTTCATGTACACGTGATGATGCAGGTGCATCAGTCCCTTTTGTACCAAGAATTCAGGCCCATTTTAGGAAACTACCAATAAGGTTTCACTAACACTTTGCCAAAGCTGAATACTAGTAAAGATAGATCAAACTTTGCCATTTTTACATCTTCAAGTCATATTCAAACAAGTTCATCCTATCTTCATATTTTTCTAGGGTTTTCATGCCAATATAAACACATATTTATGAACCGAAAATCACACATTTAACAAGATCTTGATGCTAAACAAGAAAACATACATTATAGCCGAAAATCTTATGCTAAACATCATCATTCTTGCAAGAAACAAAGAAGCATAGTGTAGTTGGCTATGAACACTTGTAAACTACCAATATCATGTCATTTTTAGTCATGTTAACACATATTCACAAACTTTACAAAACATCCTAATAATCATGCATAAACTACTAACCAACCATTTCTTAGTTCATACAACATACATACATCTTATACACAAAAGATAACCCACAAGATAGCACTAACCGGTTATGAGAGGAGGAGCCGAAAACAAAGAAAAGAGAACCAAGAAGATGGAATGTCCGAGTGATAGTCTTGACCGAGTTTCTTGTCCGGGATCTTTGCTTGAACCGAAAATAGGAAGGGATTGGGGTGTGTTGTTGAGGGTTTCTAGTTGAGAGAGTTTGAGGAGTGTTTGTGTGTGTAAAATGGAAGAAGTGGGGGAAAGGTGGGATATATATACAAGGGGATGTTTCGGGTTGGGCTTGGGGGTTTCGGCCCAAACCGGTTTCGGCTCAACGGCCCACTCGAGACCGAGTGGCCCACTCGCAACCGAGTGGTTGCGAGTCGTGGTCTCGGGTCGTGGTTTCGGTTCTCATAAATATATCTATACTACATATATAATACATACAACACATAAAATGCACAAAGGATCACGTTTTCATTTAATAATAATCATATACACAAAATATTACAAGGTGATCGTTCGGAAAAACCTCGAGTGTCACATATACTAAATACATTTTGGATTTTGAGACAAAAATGATAACGTTTGACCCGTTTCGGTCAATTTACGCAAACTAGTTACGTAAACCGAACCGAACGCAAAAAGGGCGTTACGGGTAGTCAAATGAGTCAAATGCAAGTTCCCTGAGATAATATGCTTTAAATATGATATAATATCAGTAAGTTATGTTCTATATTGCCCGGAATAATTTTAAACTCAATTTATGCCTTATAAGGGCATTTTGGTCATTTAAAAGATTATAAAAGAGTCAAATTAGAAATCTGAGTTTCGGGTCTGGTTTATACCGTAAATATACTTCATTTAACATATTATAACAGTAGGGTATGACCCATATACCAAACTTAACATTTTAAAATCAAACTATGCACCGTAGGGGTATTTTAGTAATTTCACAAGGGCTAAAAATGCTAAAACTGGAAATTTGAGTTCATATACTTATACTTACTGTTATTATATGAAAATATACTAATTACATCAGTAGGTATAAGTCTTATATGTTAAAAATAGGTATAACGCTTACTATGCGTTAAAATGCTAAAAATGCGATTTAACGCCGTTTCCGGGTTTTCAAAAGAAAGCTGAGATTTTTATATTTCCAGAATGCTTAAAATAATTTATTTAACAAATAAAATCAGTAGAAAAAGGTTTCGGGTCAAAAGAATGTATAAAATTCATTTTATGGCCTAAACGGTCAAAACCGGCATAAACCGAAATAACTTAGCGATCTAAGAAACGATCAGCCAAAAATTAAATAAAAATCATCAAAAATCCCAAAATATTATATAACATCAGTGGGTAAAAACTTTTATATCAAAACGTGGCCTGAAATGGGTTCTGCGCGAAATGCGCCGATTATGTAACTTTAAAATATAGTTTTACGCTATCGGCCATAATTCAAAATCTGGACCACCAACTGGTCTCAAATTTTCGGTGCAAGTTTATATATTAGAAATAAAGATTTCTACTCTTTCACTTTTCCAAAAATCACGTTTTATATCAAAAAGGGCAAAATAGTCAACTTTTAAGCATAATCGGAAACATGCAAATGAATCGGCTAAGCATAGACTCAGGCAACAAAAATTCCAGAAAGTTTTACCAAAATAAAAATGGTCAAAAATACTCTCCAATACAGATCTCAAACATGCATGTACGAATCCGAATCGATGGTCTACGAAATAGTCGTTTTACAAGACTTTCGGTTCCGATTCGTATCTATACTAAAGATTGTCGAGTTGATCATAGTAAAACACATTCTTATATTCATTATAAAGCTATTTTTAATGATCAAACGGATTGCATGTCATCAACATTACCATTTAATCTATTTTTCACAAAAATCATTTCTGTTGACTTTTTAGAAACAAGTTTGACTCGACAATTAGCATGCATAAAGTGGGAATCAGAGAATACCCTTTTGAGGGTTTGTTTCCCACATAAATACCAACATATATCTGGTTTCAATTTGAGAAATGACTGAGTGAAACTCGTTTAATCAGAAAGTCAAAGTGTATGAACAATCAGTTTGACTTTTACTAATAATCGATGCAAGAACGAATTAGAGACTGAATTAGGAGCTTACAAAGGTCCTATTGATGCTTAGTTATCACTAGGATGTTGCCTTGACGTTCAGAAATGCTCCAGGAAGTTGTCTTGAGAGTTTTACAAGTTGGATGTTCTTGATCACAATGTATGAGCTCAAAGAAATGAGCTTTTGATCTGTTTTATGGATGAAATTAGAGGTAGTAGCATGTTCTCAGTAGCCTAGGCATGCAAGGACTTTCATTGGATCAAAAGAGAGGTGATAACAGCTGTTTACAACTTCAAATTTGGACCCAAAATGGTCATTTTCGCGATTTCTGTTACTGGTAGTCCCACGCGGCCCGCCTGGGCATGTCCAGGCGGGTCGCCTGACCCCTGCTGCTGTCAAACAAGTTTCAAACTTGGCAGATTTGGTCCCTGAACTTGCACGCGATGTTTCGGCTTCTTATTTTGACTCGTAAACCCCCAAACTTGGTTTTCAAGAACCTTAGGACATTTACCAACATGGAAATGTCCTCGGATAACTTTGCGCCCAACCGAAAAGCCATGAAATTCGACGTTGACGCTTTAAGTCCCTCAAGTACGGTTTTGGCCATAACTTTCTCATACGTTATCGAAACTTCACGAAATTTTTACCACATATTCTAGTGAGTATATTTTAGCATTACAATGCTTCGGGTCTGCCAAAAGTTCACTCAGAGGTATAAATTCAACATGTTGACACTTTTGGCCCCTATAGTTTGCAATTCCTCACTTTTTTGTAATTTCCGCGTCGTATGATCCATGAACCATCCGTTTAAGGTTATAAACATTATGTAGGGTTATCATAGAGTCTATTTATCCATTGTTGACACTTTGGACCCTTACGTTCCATAGTTTTCACCGTTTGTCAACTTTAGTCCCTCTAAAGTTTGTTTTCGCATATGCAAAGCCTATGAAACGTGTCAATACATTATTGGACGTAAATTTTTTTGAGGTGTTACACTAGATTTTGATGATTTAGTGGATGCTTGGCTTCTCCTACATGCCTTGGATGACTTCTTGGATGGATTTACAGATTCAAATACATATATTTTTTTTATATTTAAGATTCAAATACATGTATTTTTTACCTTAGACAATCCCGATTGCCTAAAATTTTAAGATTTGATGTGTGTGTGTTTGTCAAATTTAGAGAGACATGAAGAGGGCTAATGTTGTGAACGAAAATAATGAGGTAAAGAGAGGTATGGGTCCAATTTAAGGGTGTAGGGAGGTAAAGAGGTTTTGAATTGCTTATTGGCAAAGTTGTTTGACTCATAATACTAGTCTTATGTTGTTTTAAATTTTGAATTAATATTTATCTTATTTTAAAAGGGTAGGACAAACTATTTACAGCTTTAGAAGGTTACGGTCTGCCATACATTACATAAACATTAAGACACAAAACACAAGCTAAAACCACACGAACGCTCTGCCATACATTACATAAACTCAAAACAAATGACACAGACATTAGACATAATGCAACAACATTTTGATTAGTAGCAGTAAATCCAATTTTTAGGTCTAGATATGCAAGAACTGATCCCCCATTAGAACGTTGCATCTAACTTATTCCAATAACGCATTTAACTTAACCAACATTTTGATTAGACATAATGCAACAACATTGATGCAATTAGCCTTCCTGATAGGCTTCACCACATTTATCCTTATTGTATGGTAAATCTTTCTACACATAATATAAGAGAATATCATTTATGTATTGTCAAATAACTATATATTTATTAAATATATATTATTTTCTTTATTACAAGATGATTCTAGCATCACAATATCAATAATATTTATTTGGCACAACAAATGGGTAATCTTTGACACTGTCGATTACACACGTCTTTATTAACGAAGCAGCAATGGATGGTGTCCATAGTACAACAAAACTCCTATGAATACTCCAGTGCATAACAACCATTTTGGCATGGTGGTGGAATCCCAAAGGGTTTGTTGTCAACGGATTCACGTTGCCCACCTTAAAAATTAAAATAAAGGAAATTGATTAGGAAGTTTATTTAAAAATTGTGACATGCGAAAGTATTTTCGTAAACTGAACTTATCCTGGTAATAGATCATCAACAAAAGAACTACCATAAACTGTAATTTCATGAGTCTCATTATGGTGCCTCGTGATTTTAATATTGTATTAGTTCTATCAATCATAAAATTGAGGACCATTATAATGGTGAAACAACAACTATTTATAGGAAAATTTAAGTAGTGGGGCAATGGTTTATTTTACATGATACTTTGGTAAACTCTTAACAAATTAATAGTTGTTTATTACGTGTGTCAAGTGTGTATCGTATACTTACAAATATACACATGTGCATTGATGTTTTTAAGTTTTTTTTTACCATAATATACATGTTCATATACTTACAAACATACCCATCAACTTTAGTTTGTTGCAAGGTGGTTGTGTTTATCCTTCAAACCCATGGAACCCAATTATGTTGGATATGACACTCTTTGTAATTAGTTTTAGACTCAATTGTTTTTTTGATTTGATTTAGTTTAGACCAGTTTATTGTCTTTAAAAGTTTGGATTTTGAAGCTGGTTACAAACTTTTCTCATCAGATTGCATGTTAAACATGTTTTAGGTTAACTTGATGGTTCTAATCTACATATACAAGACTAGAAATTTATGCTTTAACATATTAACTACTAGAAGTTATGATTTTTTTATTCTATTATTTGTGTAAAATCTGGAAACATGGAATGAAGAAGATTAGGATCATACCAAAAAGAGGGCTAGATTTTGATGATTAAGTGGATGCTCGGCTTCTCCTACATGCCTTGGATGACTTCTTGGATGAATTTAAAGATTCAAATACATATATTTTTTTATATTTAAGATTCAAATACATGTATTTTTTACCTTAGACAATCCCGATTGCCTAAACGTTTAAGATTTGATGTGTGTGTGTTTGTCAAATTTAGAGAGACATGAAGAGGGCTAATGTTGTGAACGAAAATAATGAGGTAAAGAGAGGTATAGGTCCAATTTAAGGGTGTAGGGAGGTAAAGAGGTTTTGAATTGCTTATTGTCAAAGTTGTTTGACTCATAATACTAGTCTTATGTTGTTTTAAATTTTGAATTAATATTTATCTTGTTTTAAAAGGGCAGGACAAACTTTTTAAAGCTTTAGAAGGTTACGGTCAGATTAAGTTAGAGATGTTAGGATTACATATTGTTAAAAACTCAACTTATGATAAGTGTAATGGGAACTTTAACGATATTCGTGGTTGATAAACAAAATAAAAGGTTTTAATTAATTCATTACTAATGTTTTAGAATTGTTAATAATAAATAATATTTTACTTTTATTATTATTAATTAATAATATATAAATTATACTTTTCTTTGTGTTACATACGTAACACTTGATGCGCACATATCCCACCCAACAAAACTAGTGATGTCCCGTTAATGACAAGCTTGTCATGCACTCTAGAAGGAAGGGTTGATCATGAATTTTGACATTGTGTTTTGATAGTTCTGAGTGTTTTGAGAGGTGTGTTTGGAAGGTAATAATAAAATAAGACTGTATGAGTAGAAATTTGTAGAATTTAACCGTAAGAATGCTCAAAAACTTCACAAATCTTTAAAGTTGACCAAAATATTCATTTTCTTGATAATTCATAAGTAGATTTGAGCCATAAGGCTTTAATAACACTTGATATTCACATAATTTATCTTGTTCAAGTTGATTAGACGTTGACGAACACCAATATCTACTTATGTCATAACCCAAAGTGCGGAATCCATTTAATTGTTTGTGAGATTGACACAAACAAGGTAAATAAACGTTTTGTATTATCTGGTGAAATTTTGGCATGGTTCGACTCAATGACTCCTATAAAAAGCTCTTTGTGTGAAGTTATGTCTAACTCACGCATCACAACCCTATTTATAGACATTAAGACCTAGCAACACATCACAACCTGTGCATAACTCTTGAGTATCAGAAGATGCAATTTACGTGGAGCAACGCATTATCACATGTGCTCCAACAATAAGACACAAAACACAAGCTAAAACCACACGAATGCTCTGCTATACATTACATAGACTCAAAACAAATGACACAGACATTAGACATTATGCACCAACATTTTGATTACTAGCAGTGAATCCAATTTTTAGGTCTAGATATGCAAGAACTGATCCCCCATTAAAAAGTTGCATCTAACTTATTCCAATAATGCATTTAACTTAACCTATTTTTTCATAAATGAACGTGTGTACTTAAATTGATGCAATTAGCCTTCCCGATAGGCTTCACCACATTTATCCTTGTTGTATGGTAAATCTTTCTACACATAATATAAGAGAATATCATTTATGTATTGTCAAATAACTATATATTGATTAATTATATATTATTTTCTTTATTACAAGATGATTCTAGCATCACAATATCAATAATATTTATTTGGCACAACAAATGGGTAATCTTTGACACTGTCGATTACACACGTCTTTATTAACGAAGCAGCAATGGACGGTGTCCATAGTACGACAAAACTCCTTTGAATACTCCAGTGCATAACAACCATTTTGGCATGGTGGTGGAATCCCAAAGGGTTTGATGTCAACGGATTCACGTTGCCCACCTTAAAAATTAAAATAAAGGAAATTGATTAGGAAGTTTATTTAAAAATTGTGACATGCGAAAGTATTTTCGTAACGTTAACTTACCCTGGTAATAGATCATCAACACAAGAACTACCATAAACTATACTTTCATGAGTCTCATCATCGTGCCTCGTGACTTTAATATTATATTAGTTCTATCAGTCATAAAATTGAGGACGATTATAATGGTGAAGCAACTAGTATTTATAGGCACATTTGAGTAGTGGGGCAATGGTTTATTTTACATGATACTTTGGTAAACTCTTAACAAATTAATAGTTGTTTATTACGTGTGTCAAGCAAGTACCATATACTTACAAATATATACATGTGCATTGACGTGTTTATGTTTTTTTACCAATATATACATGTTCATATACTTACAAACACAACCATCAAATTTAGTTTGTTGCAAGGTGGTTGTGTTTCTCCATCAAACCCATGGAACCGAATTATGTTGGATATGACACTCTTTGTAATTAGTTTCAGACTCAAATTTTTTTTGATTTGATTTAGTTTAGACAACTTTATTGTCTTTAGAAGTTTGGGTTTTGAAGCTGGTTACAAACTGTTCTCATCATATGCCCTGCACTTTTAAAGCAAGATAAATATTAATTCAAAATTTAAAACAACATAAGACTAGTATTATGAGTCAAATAACTTTGCCAATAAGCAATCCAAAACCTCTTTACCTCCCTACACCCTTAAATTGGACCTATACCTCTTTTTACCTCATTATATTCGTTCACAACATTAGCCTTATGTCACACCCCGACCACGTGGAACAACAAAACGTGGCGGAAACGTCGGGGAGTGTTGTAACAGAATCATTGTTTCATAACACATGGAAATTTAAATATTGTTTTATTGATTAAATGAACTCGTTGTTCTATTACAATCACATAAGTACTACTATGAACTTCCAAGTTTTAAAGTTGCTAAGGCACGAGTCCATCCTAAATGTAGCATGTATCATCAATCATCTCAAGACAGCACCTGAAACATGTGTAAAAATAGGTACGTCAGCATAAAAATGCCTGTGAGATACATAGGTTTTGTGAGAACGGAGTTCATGACTTATGTTTGAGAAAATGTTTAGTCATGAACTTTGTAAATTTGCTTTGTCTTGTAAATCATTTGAAAAACGATAGGATCAGATGGTATGTATAAATAAGAGAATAATGTATGGTTAACTGAATAACCATGTAAAATGAGTTTGTATAAGTTAAGTTGTTTGAAAAACAATGTTTTAATAAAACGTTTATGGTATATATAAAATATACCTTGGTTTTAAGAAAGTTGAATAAGTAATATATTAAAATATATTTCAGTTCCAATATTGTTAACCCAAGTGTACTAAAAAACGCCATGATATGTAATGCAATGAAAACACTTATATATAAGAAGTACCAGCGGCGTATCTACCATGTTTTCATCACATTACACTCGTTCCGTTATCTAATCACTAACCAAAACCAAATCGTTTGATAGATAGTATATTAAATATACTTTAGTTGTTCAAAATAATAGTTTTCAGTAGTATATTACAAGTATACCTTGGATTTATAGATAACACATTAAACTATGTTTTAGTTTTGTAAGTAACATATCAGAATATGTTTTGGTTGTGATAAATAACATATTAAACTATTTCTTGGTTTGTAAATAACATATCAAAATATGCTTTGGATGATTACAAAATATATGTTGGTTCTTGTACAACACCACACATGAGAGTATATCAAACTATACTTTTTAGGAGTATATCAAAATATACTTTAAAGGTGCGATTTAAGAATTCATTCAGACCTGGTGCATCAAACTACACCTTTGAGACTATAGGGATACCACAAAGGAAATCCCTATTTGGATGGAGAAACGAATTGGTTTCAGACATTCCATGACAACAGAAATGGGGTGTCTAGTCCTATAGCGCTATATCATACTACCAATCGGTCTGGTGAACAAAATAAGTACTATTCCAACAATTACTTTTGTAATTTTTGAGAAATCAGTGTTTAAACCATAGATAGTCATTTAGTTTGTCAAAAGATAAATACTATTATGTATAATCAATTATACTTTGGAAATCATGAAAATAACAGATAGGTACACATGCTTCACCCCAAAACAGTTCAGAAAACAGTAAAAGAGGGGACTATGTACTCACCTGAGATTGCTTTGAGTTCCTTGTATAACAACCAGATAATGCTAAAGATCACGGGATATCAAACGGCACCTAATAGGTAGCTATGTTAATATACCGGACCAAATCGGAAGGATCGGACAGTACGCGGGTTCGTAAACCAAACGAGTATGGAGACTCGTGTGATATGGCTTAGCAAAGCCTACATACTAAAATGAAACCTAATCTAAGTGCTTACGGTCCATCACGACCCGTTTAGGTAGCTTATGCTACCCTAACGCGTCGTTCGCGTAGAACGCGTTCGGAACGCCTAACATTGCGACCACACGGTATAACCTCGGAAGGTTATAGCTATGGTCACCTAATGTGTTTGGTCGGGTCCTAATGACCGACCAAATGGGTCGGGTTCGAAAGTATAAGCGATGGTTTAAATCGCTTACCTTACGACCCTATATAAGCACTAAACTAAAAGTGACGAGCTAAGCATGTTAAAACATGCTTAACTAAGTTTAGAAACAGGTTTGGCATCAAAACAAACGGCTTTGATGCCCACGAGTAGTTTGGTTACAAAATACGCAAGAATGCGCATTTTGGCCGAAACTACGACTCGTCACTGAGCCTAGTTAACGTGGTGATCAGTAGGTATAGTCACTACGGACTATAACCATCGTGATCACGCTCACGTTATGAAGTTCCATGAACTTCGCATCGACCATAAGCTGGTCAATGCAGAAAGTCAACAAAACGTTGACTTTCGGACTCGAAAAGCGAATAAAAGAGCGAAAGAAGACTTACGGAGGGTCCCCGAGTGCTAATCAAGACCAAATAGCTCAGGTATGAAACAATGGTTTCAACTTAGAGCTTTAAGATCTGATTTTGTGATTTTTACACAAAAGGGGGGGGTATTTATAGGAAAAGTGGAACCGTTAGGATCGTTTTATCGAATATCGTGCCTTGATCTCGTGCGTACATGTGTCCAGTGGATAAGTTCAGTGAACTTGACCCTTGGCTCTTCATTGGGTGAAAAGGCATCGCCCCTTGATCGAACGAAAGGCCAGATTCTGCATTAAATGCAAAATCTTTCTGTCAGACATGTTCACGCGGCCCGCCTAAGGATTTGGCAAATCCTTACGCGCCCCGCCTAAGGTTCCCAGACCAGAATTTTCAATTTTGGTCCCTGCACTTCAGAAACACGTATTTTGGCCCATTTTTGACACTTTTAAGCCCCGTTAACCTCATTTCAAGGCTCTAAGATGAAGTTAAAGTGTAGGGGACTTGAAATATGCTCAAAAATATTCCGGATGTCGGTTCGTTTGGCCGTACGATCGCGATGTTCGCTTAATTACGACGGAACGCGCATAAGCGCGAAAGATGATCCAAATGACGCGACGAATGGATTTTTCTCATGCCAAACACTAAGGCATAATATTATAATGCTTACATAAATTTTCGGATGTCCGGATGTATTCAGAACGTAGGTTATGCGCGAAAGTGCAAACTTGTGCACTTTTTTGACACTTTTAGCCCCTGAATGATCCAAAAGTTTGTTTTAGCATACCAAACCCCTCAAAGCCTATTTCTAAGCTATGTAAGGGATATATATGGTATGTTTAACTTATGGACATGTTCCGGAATGTTCGTTACAGTTCAAATTGGCATACTTTCGCAGTTTGTCAAGTTTAGTCCCTGTAAGCGAATTAACTTGTTTTTGCCATACCAAAGCCTTCAAAACTTATTTCTAAGTTATGTAAAGGTTATTTAAGGTATGTTAAGTGTATGATGGTCTCCCGGAGTATTTGTCGCATTAAAATGAGTACGTTTATGCACCAGTTTGCGTATAATTCTCCAGAAAGCGTTGTAGAGTATGAAATTGAACAAGAATTGATATGTGCAAAGCATACACATATTTATACAAATCCCAAGTATGAAATACAATATTTCCTTGGTTTGGCGTTTGTTTGATGGTTGAAGTGACACAGGTGTCACAGTCTCCCCTACTTTAGGAAATTTCGTCCCGAAATTTAATTCTAGAGGAAACTCGTGAGGACAGCTGTGAAGGTTTCGCCTTATAATAGATCCATTGAACCCTTAGGTAAAACCCTGGGCCATGTTAGGATTCTTAGCGAATTTGTTAACCCTCAGAGTGAATTCCTTGAAATAGTAAAACATGAAATTTTGAACTACTGATTGACGAACGTTTCTTATGAAGGCTTATCATAGGAAAACTTGGTGTGTGATTGAGATCAGAATTGGGGGAGTGTGAGAATAAATGACATTGGTCGAGGTCCGAGACTTCTCCCGTATCATTATTCTTGTCACTAGGTCTTAACACATGATGAAACTTCCTGTGGTTCCTGTGCACTGAATTCCATAATTATGTAGGCCTCCATAATTACGTAATTCCTTGCACAGTCCGCACAGTCCATTTCATAATCCGTAGGAAAAATTACTTGAATAAATATGAAGCGATTTGACTAGACCACCAAAGGATCCTTTTAATTCGATCAACGAACGATCTTTTTAACTAGATCAACACATGATCTTCTTAACTAGACCTTCGTACGATCTCTTTAAATAGACCGCTTAAGGGATCATTTTTATATCATCACATGATATTTCTAATCAGATTTTCAAAATCAATCTGTTTAAGCAGACCTTTCAAGAGGTCCAATTATAGAATAATACTTTATAACCCGAGGGACTTAACTACACTGTTGAAATCCATTAAGGGTTTAAGATAGTATCTTTGGATATCCCATTATGAATCTCTCGTATGAAGATATGAAAGATTCTATGAGGATTTGGATGGATCACGTACAACCACAAAACATGTAAGAAAATACATAAGCACAAATTTAGTTAACTTGATTCTTTATTTTGTTATCCTTAGGTATGGATATTAAGGCACACTAGGAATCCAACCTATGGATTTCATTTGGCACTTTAACGATTTATGAAGATCTATCTATAAAGATAGAGGGATTCTCAATAAGTGTTTGACTTTGTTTCTTAAAAGAAACGAGAGTTTAAGGTTCTTGGGGAGATCACAAGTGATCATAATATGACAGAACCATACGAGTAGTTTGTCGTTGGGCTGACATCATAAAGTTGCATCAAGCATTCACACAAACGCATAAATTTTGCAGAAATAAAAACAACAAGTCTTTATTTATGTAACAACGGAATTGTCTTGAAGTGTCAAAAGATAGCAACTAAGGAAATACAAAACACTAATTGTTCATTGCTGCATCATTGTTCATGTTTGCCTCATTGATGTTGAACACTCGTCCACGCGCTGGAGGTATGTTAACAAGCCTTGGGCAATTGTTCCTGTAGTGGGTAAGGTCACCACAGTTATAACATGACCCTGGAGGGAACCGTGCTTGAACAGCAGCAGGGTTTGCAGCAGCTTGATTTGCATAACGACAAACATTGATCAAATGTCCCAACCGCCCACAGTGGGTACATTTGTGACACTGCTCTTGCTCTAGATGATGACGGTTGCATTTGTTGCACAACGGTGCAGTACCAACATAGTTTTGTCTTTTACGAGGTTGTGTTGGCTGGTTTGGTGCAACTTGTTTGTCTTGAGCAGTTACAGCGTAGCTTTGAGAGGCTTTGCGCTTTTTCTTCTTGGGCACTTCAGCACTTTCTTCCTTTGTTTCCACATGAGCAGTCTTGTCAGATGGTCTTAAGTCGCCCTTCCGAAACAGCTTGTGCTTCCTGATTTGGGATTCAGTCAGAGTGGCAGCCAATTCAATGGCTTGTCTGACAGTAGTAGGGTTGCTGCCAGTAACGATGTCCTGAACTACGTCAGGAAGCCCATCAATGTATTTCTAAACGCCTTATCCAGAGGCGTAACCATAGTAGGGCATAACAAGCTCAATTCCTCATAGCGATCAGTATAGGCTCGATGTTCCCCACTGTCTTGCTTTAAATCATCAAATTCCCTTTCTAGAGCCCTAAGCTCATGACGAGGACAGAACTCCTTCATCATAAGAGCCCTAAGCTCGGCCCAAGTCTGTGCTAATGCAACCTCTGCACCACGGTCTCTCATAACCCCGTTCCACCATGTAAGAGCCCTCTTCTGAAACACACTCGAAGAAAACTCGACCTTGCGATTTTCAGGACACTGAACGTGACGGAAAGTATTCTCAATGCTCTCGAACCATTGAAGAAGCCCAGTTGCTCCCTCAGAACCATTGAACTTGAGCGGTTTAGCTGAGTTAAAAATCTTGAAATTGCATGGAGCATTGTTGTTGTTGTTGATGGCTTGAGTTATTTGAGCATAAAGAATTGGGAAGGCAGCAGCCATTTGTTGCGCGATGATTTCCGCCAGTTCGGCATTCGCCATCTGATTGTCACGTCGAGGAGGCATTCTAAAAGAGGAAACATGAGAGGTAACGAGTGAGAGAATTAGACGAAAAGAATGAGATGAAACAAATCTGATGAAAGCAAGGATAGTGGCCGTCTGTCTGTTACTACAAAGCAACAAACGACCTGGTGATTAATCAAAGCAAATAGGTCAAAATAATGTATCGTGAAGACATGCTCGCCTATAAGTGGACACTCACCCCAAGAGTTCCCAGGTAAGAGTGACTGGTCCGATTATGTGGATTTGTACGAACACTCTAGCCTTAGACAGAAAACTCAGGGTACAGGCACCCACCCTTCCAGTTTGCATGTGTTCACAATATTTAGACCAACTTTGACGAGAGTTTTGAAAATTCAAAGGGGTTCAAAACCTTATAACAGAGGGTTCAAAACCTAGTAATCAATCATCCTAGAACAGATGATTAGTTTTCAAAGCGGTTTTGAAATTTATGTTCTTGTTGCGGTCGTCGCCTAAGGATAGGTGACGGTGTTGTTTTATGACTAAACGCAAGTAAACTCGCGTTAGGGTCCTAGGAAGGTTATAGACTAGGTCAAAGCATTACTAATAACCTAATTCCCTATAACCATGAGCTCTGATACCAACTTTTCTGTCACACCCCGACCACGTGGAACAACAAAACGTGGCGGAAACGTCGGGGAGTGTTGTAACAGAATCATTGTTTCATAACACATGGAAATTTAAATATTGTTTTATTGATTAAATGAACTCGTTGTTCTATTACAATCACATAAGTACTACTATGAACTTCCAAGTTTTAAAGTTGCTAAGGCACGAGTCCATCCTAAATGTAGCATGTATCATCAATCATCTCAAGACAGCACCTGAAACATGTGTAAAAATAGGTACGTCAGCATAAAAATGCCTGTGAGATACATAGGTTTTGTGAAACGGAGTTCATGACTTATGTTTGAGAAAATGTTTAGTCATGAACTTTGTAAATTTGCTTTGTCTTGTAAATCATTTGAAAAACGATAGGATCAGATGGTATGTATAAATAAGAGAATAATGTATGGTTAACTGAATAACCATGTAAAATGAGTTTGTATAAGTTAAGTTGTTTGAAAAACAATGTTTTAATAAAACGTTTATGGTATATATAAAATATACCTTGGTTTTAAGAAAGTTGAATAAGTAATATATTAAAATATATTTCAGTTCCAATATTGTTAACCCAAGTGTACTAAAAAACGCCATGATATGTAATGCAATGAAAACACTTATATATAAGAAGTACCAGCGGCGTATCTACCATGTTTTCATCACATTACACTCGTTCCGTTATCTAATCACTAACCAAAACCAAATCGTTTGATAGATAGTATATTAAATATACTTTAGTTGTTCAAAATAATAGTTTTCAGTAGTATATTACAAGTATACCTTGGATTTATAGATAACACATTAAACTATGTTTTAGTTTTGTAAGTAACATATCAGAATATGTTTTGGTTGTGATAAATAACATATTAAACTATTTCTTGGTTTGTAAATAACATATCAAAATATGCTTTGGATGATTACAAAATATATGTTGGTTCTTGTACAACACCACACATGAGAGTATATCAAACTATACTTTTTGGGAGTATATCAAAATATACTTTAAAGGTGCGATTTAAGAATTCATTCAGACCTGGTGCATCAAACTACACCTTTGAGACTATAGGGATACCACAAAGGAAATCCCTATTTGGATGGAGAAACGAATTGGTTTCAGACATTCCATGACAACAGAAATGGGGTGTCTAGTCCTATAGCGCTATATCATACTACCAATCGGTCTGGTGAACAAAATAAGTACTATTCCAACAATTACTTTTGTAATTTTTGAGAAATCAGTGTTTAAACCATAGATAGTCATTTAGTTTGTCAAAAGATAAATACTATTATGTATAATCAATTATACTTTGGAAATCATGAAAATAACAGATAGGTACACATGCTTCACCCCAAAACAGTTCAGAAAACAGTAAAAGAGGGGACTATGTACTCACCTGAGATTGCTTTGAGTTCCTTGTATAACAACCAGATAATGCTAAAGATCACGGGATATCAAACGGCACCTAATAGGTAGCTATGTTAATATACCGGACCAAATCGGAAGGATCGGACAGTACGCGGGTTCGTAAACCAAACGAGTATGGAGACTCGTGTGATATGGCTTAGCAAAGCCTACATACTAAAATGAAACCTAATCTAAGTGCTTACGGTCCATCACGACCCGTTTAGGTAGCTTATGCTACCCTAACGCGTCGTTCGCGTAGAACGCGTTCGGAACGCCTAACATTGCGACCACACGGTATAACCTCGGAAGGTTATAGCTATGGTCACCTAATGTGTTTGGTCGGGTCCTAATGACCGACCAAATGGGTCGGGTTCGAAAGTATAAGCGATGGTTTAAATCGCTTACCTTACGACCCTATATAAGCACTAAACTAAAAGTGACGAGCTAAGCATGTTAAAACATGCTTAACTAAGTTTAGAAACAGGTTTGGCATCAAAACAAACGGCTTTGATGCCCACGAGTAGTTTGGTTACAAAATACGCAAGAATGCGCATTTTGGCCGAAACTACGACTCGTCACTGAGCCTAGTTAACGTGGTGATCAGTAGGTATAGTCACTACGGACTATAACCATCGTGATCACGCTCACGTTATGAAGTTCCATGAACTTCGCATCGACCATAAGCTGGTCAATGCAGAAAGTCAACAAAACGTTGACTTTCGGACTCGAAAAGCGAATAAAAGAGCGAAAGAAGACTTACGGAGGGTCCCCGAGTGCTAATCAAGACCAAATAGCTCAGGTATGAAACAATGGTTTCAACTTAGAGCTTTAAGATCTGATTTTGTGATTTTTACACAAAAGGGGGGGGGGTATTTATAGGAAAAGTGGAACCGTTAGGATCGTTTTATCGAATATCATGCCTTGATCTCGTGCGTACATGTGTCCAGTGGATAAGTTCAGTGAACTTGACCCTTGGCTCTTCATTGGGTGAAAAGGCATCGCCCCTTGATCGAACGAAAGGCCAGATTCTGCATTAAATGCAAAATCTTTATGTCAGACATGTTCACGCGGCCCGCCTAAGGATTTGGCAAATCCTTACGCGCCCCGCCTAAGGTTCCCAGACCAGAATTTTCAATTTTGGTCCCTGCACTTCAGAAACACGTATTTTGGCCCATTTTTGACACTTTTAAGCCCCGTTAACCTCATTTCAAGGCTCTAAGATGAAGTTAAAGTGTAGGGGACTTGAAATATGCTCAAAAATATTCCGGATGTCGGTTCGTTTGGCCGTACGATCGCGATGTTCGCTTAATTACGACGGAACGCGCATAAGCGCGAAAGATGATCCAAATGACGCGACGAATGGATTTTTCCCATGCCAAACACTAAGGCATAATATTATAATGCTTACATAAATTTTCGGATGTCCGGATGTATTCAGAACGTAGGTTATGCGCGAAAGTGCAAACTTGTGCACTTTTTTGACACTTTTAGCCCCTGAATGATCCAAAAGTTTGTTTTAGCATACCAAACCCCTCAAAGCCTATTTCTAAGCTATGTAAGGGATATATATGGTATGTTTAACTTATGGACATGTTCCGGAATGTTCGTTACAGTTCAAATTGGCATACTTTCGCAGTTTGTCAAGTTTAGTCCCTGTAAGCGAATTAACTTGTTTTTGCCATACCAAAGCCTTCAAAACTTATTTCTAAGTTATGTAAAGGTTATTTAAGGTATGTTAAGTGTATGATGGTCTCCCGGAGTATTTGTCGCATTAAACTGAGTACGTTTATGCACCAGTTTGCGTATAATTCTCCAGAAAGCGTTGTAGAGTATGAAATTGAACAAGAATTGATATGTGCAAAGCATACACATATTTATACAAATCCCAAGTATGAAATACAATATTTCCTTGGTTTGGCATTTGTTTGATGGTTGAAGTGACACAGGTGTCACAGCTTAAATTGGACCCATACCTCTCTTCATAAATTAATAGTTGTTTATTGGGTGTTTTGAGAGGTGTGTTTGGAAGGTAATAATAAAATAAGACTGTATGAGTAGAAATTTGTAGAATTTAACCGTAAGAATGCTCAAAAACTTCACAAATCTTTAAAGCTGACCAAAATATTCATTTTCTTGACAATTCATAAGTAGATTTGAGCCATAAGGCTTTAAAACCCAAACTTCTAAAGACAATAAAGTTGTCTAAACTAAATCAAATAAAAAAAATTGAGTCTAAAACTAATTACAAAGAGTGTCATATCCAACATAATTGGGTTCCATGGGTTTGATGGAGAAACACAACCACCTTGCAACAAACTAAAGTTGATGGTTGTGTTTGTAAGTATATAAACATGTATATATTGGTAAAAAAGCATAAACACATCAATGCACATGTATATATTTGTAAGTATATGGTACTTGCTTGACACGCGTAATAAACAACTATTAATTTGTTAAGAGTTTACCCAAACTTCTAAAGACAATAAAGTTGTCTAAACTAAATCAAATAAAAAAAAATTGAGTCTAAAACTAATTACAAAGAGTGTCATATCCAACATAATTGGTTTCCATGGGTTTGATGGAGAAACACAACCACCTTGCAACAAACTAAAGTTGATGGTTGTGTTTGTAAGTATATGAACATGTATATATTGGTAAAAAACATAAACACATCAATGCACATGTATATATTTGTAAGTATATGGTACTTGCTTGACCCACGTAATAAACAACTATTAATTTGTTAAGAGTTTACCAAAGTATCATGTAAAATAAACCATTGCCCCACTACTCAAATGTTCCTATAAATACTAGTTGCTTCACCGTTATAATCGTCCTCAATTTTATGACTGATAGAACTAACACAATATTAAAGTCACGAGGCACGATGATGAGACTCATGAAATTATAGTTTATGGTAGTTCTTGTGTTGATGATCTATTACCAGGGTAAGGTCGCTTTACGAAAATACTTTCGCACGTCACAATTTTTAAATAAACTTCCTAATCAATTTCCTTTATTTTAATTTTTAAGGTGGGCAACGTGAATCCATTGACATCAAACCCTTTGGGAATCCACCACCATGCCAAAATGGTTGTTATACACTGGAGTATTCAAAGGAGTTTTGTTGTACTCTGGACACCGTCCATTGCTGCTTCGTTAATAAAGACGTGTGTAATCGACAGTGTCAAAGATTACCCATTTGTTGTGCCAAATAAATATTATTGATATTGTGATGCTAGAATCATCTTGTAATAAAGAAAATAATATATATTTAATCAATATATAGTTATTTGACAATACATAAATGATATTCTCTTACATTATGTGTAGAAAGATTTACCATACAACAAGGATAAATGTGGTGAAGCCTATCGGGAAGGCTAATTGCATCAATTTAAGTACACACGTTCATTTATGAAAAAATTGGTTAAGTTAAATGCATTATTGGAATAAGTTAGATGCAACGTTCTAATGGGGGATCAGTTCTTGCATATCTAGACCTAAAAATTGGATTCACTGCTACTAATCAAATGTTGGTGCATTATGTCTAATGTCTGTGTCATTTGTTTTGAGTTTGTGTAATGTAATGCAGAGCGTTCGTGTGGTTTTAGCTTGTGTTTTGTGTCTTAATGTTTATGTAATGTATGGCAGACCGTAACCTTCTAAAGCTTTAAAAAGTTTGTCCTGCCCTTTTAAAACAAGATCAAAATTAATTCAAAATTTAAAACAACATAAGACTAGTATTATGAGTCAAACAACTTTGCCAATAAGCAATTCAAAACCTCTTTACTTCCCTACACCCTTAAATTGGACCCATACCTCTCTTTACCTTATTATTTTCGTTCACAACATTAGCCCTCTTCATGTCTCTCTAAATTTGACAAACACACACACATCAAATCTTAAAATTTTAGACAATCAGGATTCATCCAAGAAGTCATCCAAGAAGTCATCCAAGGCATGTAGAAGAAGCCGAGCATCCACTAAATCATCAAAATCTAGCCCTCTTTTTAGTATGATCCTAATCTTCTTCATTCCATGTTTCTAGTTTTTACACAAATAATAGAATAAAAAAATCATAACTTCTAGTAGCTAATATGTTAAAGCATAAATTTCTAGTCTTGTATATGTAGATTAGAACCATAAAGTTAACCTAAAGCATGTTTAACATGCAATCTGATGAGAAAAGTTTGTAACCAGCTTCAAAATCCAAACTTTTAAAGACAATAAACTGGTCTAAACTTAATCAAATCAAAAAAACAATTGAGTCTAAAACTAATTACAAAGAGTGTCATATCCAACATAATTGGGTTCCATGGGTTTGATGGAGAAACACAACCACCTTGCAACAAACTAAACTTGATGGTTATGTTTGTAAGTATATGAACATGTATACTATGGTAATAAACACTTAGACACATCAATGCAGATGTGTATATTTGTAAGTATACGGTACACACTTGACACACGTAATAAACAACTATTAATTTGTGTAGAGTTTATCAAAGTATCATGTAAAATAAACCATTCCCCCATTAATCAAATTTGCCTATAAATAGTTGTTGTTTCTCCATTATAATCGTCCTCAGTTTTATGATTGATAGAACTAATACAATATTAAAGTCACGAGGCACCATAATGAGACTCATGAAATTACAGTTTATGGTAGTTCTTTTGTTGATGATCTATTACCAGGATAAGTTCAGTTTACGAAAATACATTCGCATGTCGCAATTTTTAAATAGACTTCCTAATCAATTTCCTTTATTTTAATTTTCATGGTGGGCAATGTGAATCCGTTGACATCAAACCCTTTGGGTTCCACCACCATGCAAAAATGGTTGTTATGAACCGGATTATATAAAGAAGGTTCGTTGTACTATGGACGACGTCCATTGCTGCTTGGTTAATAAAGACGTGTGTAATCGACAGTGTCAAACATCACCCTTTTGTTGTGCCAAATAAATATTATTGATATTTTGATCCTAGAATCATCTTGAAATAAAGACAATAATATATTTTAATCAATATATAGTTATTTGACAACACATAAATGATATTCTCTTTTAGTATGTGTAGAAATATTTACCATGCAACAGGGATAAGAATCATACGAATAAGCGAACTAGCTATTTTGATGATTTAGCGGATGCTCGGCTTCTCCTACACGCCTTAGATGAATTTACAGATTCAAATACATATATTTTTTTTTAGATTTAAGATTCAAATACATGGATTTTTTTTACCTTAGACGATCCCGATTGCCTAAAACTTTATGTTGGTGCACTACATCTGTTGATTTCGTGTTAGATCGAGTCTTTCATTGTATTGTATAGATTAGGGCGCGTTTTACGAGAAAACTAGAAAGTATAGGTGTTTTAGAGAGTAGGTCCGCTTATACGTACATGTTCGTATATGGGAACCTCTTATGTTCGAATATGGGAACCTGTCATGTACGAATATGGGAACCTGTTAGGTTCGCTTATTCATACATGTACGAATATGGGAACCTACCAATAGTATAAATACCCATAAGCGGATCTCATTTGTAACGTTCTGATTTTCCATACCGAGGTGCTGCCGGTGTGAGAATTGGTTGTAAACGCTGTTATATCAATCAACAAAGTGATTTAAGTAAAGATCTAGCTGTTTCTACATCAGGTACTTGTTTTCCGCACCTGTATCTGATCAAAACTCCTCTGATAGACTCGTTCGGGTCAAAACACGATCCTACAAGTGGTATCAGAGCTTCAGGAGGAGGAGTTCTACAAAAATTTGCTGGATTTCATCTAAAATTCTTACTTCTACACCTTCTTTCTTCATCAGAACGAGATTTTACGGTCGGAATTCGCTTAAAATTTCACTGATTGTGTGTTACTGATCATTGTCAAATCCCTGAATGTTTGAGCTTAAAATTCAAAGTAAAAATGGGTCAAATTAGGCTCCGATTGAGGTCCGCTTTTATGAACAAAGGTGTAGATTCGCTCCAAAGGTTCGTTTATTAGACATTTTTCTGGTAGATCCGCTCCAAAATTGCATATAGGTCCGCTCATTGTGACAATTCGTAGGTTCGCTCTTTTGTCATTAAGCAGTTCCGCTTATTTGTCCAGATAGGTTCGCTTATAATAACATTCAGGTCCGCTTTTAGTGACAAAACTCATTAGGTCTGCTCATAAGTACAATCTGGTTCGCTTTTATGTCACCCCGTAGCATCTAGGTCCGCTCATAAGAACCTGGTTCGCTTTTCTGACAAAGTTCAGGTTCGCTTTTGTGTCAACCAAGGAAAATCAAGTTCGCTCAAAATTGTCGGATTAAATCTTTGTCGGCCATTTCATTGATTGCATGTGAGTGTTAATTATGATCCAATGAGATGATGTTGTGAAATATTGTTGTCGGCCCATGTGTCTACATCAGGTAATCGATCTAATCAGCTGATATCTGCGGCCCATGTGATCATTGTTACGGCCCAATCAAAGGTGCATGTGTTATTGATTGTCGGCTTCAATAAAAGGAATTTTGTTGTTGTGATTAGCACCGACCCACTTGTTTGATAGGCCCAATCATATGACAGTTTAGTGGGTATAGATCCAATCAGATTTTTAGTTGAAAAAGGTCCAATCATATGTCGATAAAAACATTTGAGACACAATAACATTTGTCAGTTTAATGGTTCCATAGAGTTTGACATGTCGGCCACTAGCATTAAAGGTCCAATAACATTTGAGCATATTATATAAGTTGTCGGATCTAGTTAATGTCATTTTGTCCACTTCTTGTCATCGGTCCTATCATAGTAAATGATTTTATGTGTTTGGTTAATATTGGCGGCCCAATTATAAAAGGTTTATAAGTTGTGAATTGTGCGGTCCTATCAATTAAGTTTGGTTGTCGGCCACTTTATAAGTCAAATAAGTGTTTACTACCAGCTGATGAATGCTTGTGGTGTTGTTGTTCGGCCCAACCATTGGTGTTAGTTAACGGCCCAATCACAGTTTGAGGTTTAAAACTCATTTAAAGGTCACGGCCCATCTATTGTGACTTTAGTTGTCAGCCCATCACACGACCCAATCTATCACGGTTTAAGTTTGTCGGCTCCTGTAACTTTGATTGTATCGGTCAATGAGAGTTTACAAGTTTTAAAATTTTTTTTGTCGGACATGTGATTTGGGATTGATTTTATAAGGCGGCCTAATTGTATTCTGTTGGGTATTCGATCTAAAAGTTTGGTTCAATCAGCAATCAGTTTGCATATGGGTTTGAAATACAATACAATTCAAAGGTCCAAGTCTCATGGTTTGATCGTTCAAAGGTTGTTTGAAAAGGTCGCTTGAATTTAGTTTAGATTGCTTGAAACTGTACCAGTTCGTACAGTTTGGAGTTCACAAGTTGTCAAAGGTTCATCACGTCGTTCGAAAGTCCATCAGTTCGTACGTAGTGAATCTGGTCGTTTGAAATTTATCCGAGTCATAGTAGTTCTCACAGTCTGTCAACATTCAATCCGCACAGAATATTCACCAGTTTGAGTGTTCCAGTTCGCACAGCGTATCAGTTTGATTAAGTTGTTTTGATAGCATTTAAACTGATTGTGTTTTTGCTTGTTTTGTGTACATCAGGTAATTCGAAGATCATCAGGTGATACAAGTGTGAAGCATGGATTCTGAGTTTTACATCGCGTTTGCTACAACTCCTGCTAGTCCCTCTGACATTACAAAGACTGTCACACCCCCAAATTACCATATAGGGAGTGTCCCTGTTAGGCGTGTGACATACCATTAACGAGCCACCAATTACATTGAACCCATACAAGTTATAAATAAAATCCCCATTATTAATAAAAACATCTTCAACAAGTTTAAACGAAAATCAATGAGTTCAGCGGAAGCAAATAATAAACGAAGTTATACTGTTTCAAAACCAAAGTATAGTATCAAGAAATCAATCACATAAATCCTTCCAGTCGACCCATGACCACTCCAGCTACTTCAGACAGCATGTTCTCAAATCCAAGATACCTAACGACCTGCGAGCATGCAACAAGTGTATCAGACAACGCTGGTGAGTTCATAGTTTTAAGAAAACGTTAGTTACCAAGTGTTTAATCCAGTTCATTGAATACCATTTTGAAAACAATGTTGATAATACCCCATTACAAGACGGCTTCTGATTATTTTGCCCTTTCTCTAATGCTCCTATCAAAGCATTGGTCATGACTAGGTCATTAGTTCAACACCCGTCCTCCCAGGTACGGGGTGAGGTTGCCAAACCTAAGTAGCGCTACTAACTAATACCATGTTACCTACACGGTAACCAAACAACACGGAGGGACTTTAAAGGTGATAGGAAGAGTATATTATCCAACATTCCCGTTTTTACCCAAACGACTTATCCCACCCCGGGATACCCACTGACTGTCCCAACCACCGGGACGCATGCTCAAGAGAGATGAACTCACCTTAGATTGCTCGGTATGCTATGTTACCCGTTCCTAGTTGGTCAATCCAAACCCTACCGTAGTTACCATAGACAGTCAGTTTATAATACACATATTCGTCGCACATATGACTCAATTATTAACCAAGCAATGCATACATCATTGTACTGGTCCTAGCACGCATCCGGGTTTATGTTGCATTCCACATACATGTTCATATCAGGCCATAGCACATGATAAGGGTTCGGTTCACATTCAAATAACCATGCATGTAAAAACAAGAACTCATAACACTTAATAGTCCTTTGATCACAAGAATTTGTATCGAAATTATGTAAGACTAGTAATAAATTGGCAGCTCATTCCTGTATTTAAAGTGTGGTGCGATCCAGTTCGGGTTCAGGCCCAACAAAGTAAAGTGTGGCCCAAGGTGACAAGTTTTATAATGAGGGTATGTGTGCTTCGGAGCCCACTTCATAGTACACTTATATCATCGACCCAAGTATTAATCAAGTTATCCCATTACCCTACATATCCTAATTAATTAACAATCTGTTATCAGGACCCTTGCTATCATTTAATCCATAACAAAACATTTACAAAACCCATGGATACCGTATCATGTGCACTGTTGTATCTATTTTACCATGGATTTCCATACCAAGACAACCATCATAATTAACCACCTATATGCATCGAACCACCAGTAAATAATCGGAAGACATGAGCATGGTATTAACGAAACTTACTTTACCTATATAACAAAATCATTAATCACTAATCCATACCTCTTAGTTTGCATGTGCAGCCAATGACATCAATTTTAACGTTTCACATAACATGCAATATTCGTTAGGATCACAGGAAGTTCTGTATCATAACAAGCATTCTATTTAACAAGCATTATACATGTAAATCCTATACGTTCTTGAACCCCATCCACTTCTGATGATTAACAAACCTCTATATCATCAATCATGCATAATCATTCATGTGCACTTAATTATCATAACAGTTGGCATCCAACAATTGTTCATCAGGATTTATATTCCCAAACAAAATACTAACACAGAAAATAAACTCCTTGTTATTCATTAAAGCATGTAGATCCTCATAACCTTATGGAATCATCGACTAACACATGTAAACAACGCAAACTATCAACATATTATCCAGAACCCTAGATCATCAATCCATATCACAGTCGTTCAATATCACATAAGAACAATATCGTACTAATATGTTTATTAACAAATAAGAACCACTAACCAAAAACTTGGCCGAACAAGAGGATGTCTCGAGGAGGGGGTGGTCGTCTGCCGTCTCGGATCACTACGAGATAGAGTTTTGGTTTATTCTTGCACCCCATATGCGTGCACAGCAGAGAGAGATAGGAGGAGAGCAGCCGTCTATCGTGAATAGAGGAGAATAGGGTTCGGAGTTTGTTGCATGATCAAGTTTTAAGGATTCATATCCACAGTATGAATGTATACACATAAAAGAATTACATCAGGCTCACTAATGGGCTCTAAATGGATTCTAAATGGGCTGTGGATCAAAGTGTAAGCAAGTAGAGGGGTCTTTGGGCCGATAACTTGGTATGAACAATAACATACAATAAGACATTAATATATAATGATCACTTTATACAAGGTGTATACGTATACTATGTTACATAATATCCTACAAGTATACCATTCAAGATTTACACGTTCACTAGTCAAGTAACACATATAAGTTTAGTGTACAAGTAGTTTAACGAACCGTCGAACAACGTACACTTATTACATTACTAACACCCTCATAAGGCCATTAAGCGTTTAACTTAACGTGCGCTCAGTCAGTATATAGTGAAGCGTAAAATGTAATCATGCAAGCTAGAAGTCAAGGAATCAAGGATTCACTAACCTTGAAAGTTCGGGTTGTCACATCATCCCCAACTTGAAAGAAATTTCGTCCCGAAATTTGACAAGTAAGCACAGAAGAGTGAGGCGATAGAAACTCTAATTAAACTATATGTAATACTACACAATTAACAATCACAAATAATAATCAGAAATAATAATCAAACATTACGCGCAATCACTAAGCATCCAGATAATTGCACAGACACCACGTTAACCAAATTGTAAAACAGGATTGCGAGATCAGTTGGGTGCCACATCATCCCCAACTTGAAAGGAATTTCGTCCCGAAATTCGCCAATGATATTGAAAGTTAGTCCCACCGTTTGAACAATCGGGGATAACAGAGCTTCACCTGATCTTTGCGTTCTCACAGGAACTTCGGTCCACGTCTTGAGTTCCAACGAACTCTCATGATTGAAATTCGACTGTGTTTACCGTGGGTTTCTCAACAAGGGTATCACAAGTGTTGCATCGAACAGACGCTTCTTTAGGTTCAAGACATAACCGACATCGTGTGCGTTACCTAATTCGTCAAGTAACTCGAGTTCGTGAGCCATATTATCAATCCGTTCCAAAATCCATATGTCCCAGTGTACCGCAACTAAGCTGGCCACATTTCCCATAGCGTACCGCACCCTCCCAGGGTGAGACTTTTGATTATGATGCGTTCTCCCACCGCGAATTTCCACTATTTCTTAAGCTTAACAGCTTCCCAAGGGGTTCAAGTACAAATCCTGGATCTGTGATTAGGTTCTCATTTCTATATATGTGTTTCTGGTTGTTAATATCCTACCTTGACTTTCCACCCATGTCAAACTTCGTTCTTATGCGTGGCTATATGGCCCTTCAGACCCGGTCATTCGTACATGGTCTTCGGGTTTCAATACGTCCTATTAAAACTCAGGTGATAGGCTATCGAGATCCGCGTGCTTCGCCTGCACCAGTTCCCTAATGTTGTTGTATAGTGAGGTCCATATTCGTTTCACGAAGTGGCAAATATTGTCCAACCTGCCAAAGGTTGCTTCCCCATGCCCCGCATGGGTTAATCTTGAGAACTCTTTTCCTTCGAAACAAGGGTATACAGGAGGCCCTTGTAATTGGTCTAGGTAGTGCATTTGGTACCGTCAAAGTAATGCCTCCACTTTAAATTCAAAGACTACGGCTTCCACCGCAGGTCGTGACTTGTGCAGTTCTTCCTGTAAGAACCCCACGTGGTTCATCTCCTTCTCATGTTGTATTGATGTGTAACTGGAACTCTGATTCGAACCATCATGGTATACCGCCAGGTCATCAGTACCCTCGGATAGAAGTGATGCTCCTTGCGTCACAGGGTTGGGTTTCAAAAGCTGAGAAGACGTCCTGCTACTTTGGTTCCGATGAGTTCACCGCTTCCCGCTGTGCTAACGAGGTTAAGGTTGCGCAATCTTCGAAAATCCCGTGATGAATCTGTGATAGTATCCAGCGAATCCAAGGGATTGCTGTACCCCAGAAGGAAATCAGGATTTGCATAAGGTCAATTCTAAAATTCCACCTAACGATGTGGAGGTAAACCAGGTAACTCTTTAGAAGACACGTCAAAAATTTCACGAATAACATGAAGATACTCGATCTTCCTTTCCTAAAGTGGCGAATCGATGACGAGAGCTAGAATAGCAGAGTAGCCCTTCCGTAGACACTTCTGGGCTTTCACGACTGAGACGATGCCAACAATGGCACCACTACGATGATCTTGAATTGATAAGGATTCCCCACTGGGGAGAGGGAACGCACGATTTTCTTTTTGCAGAGAATTTTCTGCTTGATACATAGATAACCAAGTCCATGTCAACGACCATGTCAAAACTTACAAGAGTATTGGGAAGTAGGTCAATGTCGAACACTTGACCCACGAGATCAAGTTTACAACCAAAGAGAACATGAGAAGCTTCTATCGATTTACCATCAGTTAATTCTACTACATGCTTATTTACAATAAAGGTGGGAGTCAGTCCTAACTGACGACTGAACCCTAAGGCACATAACTCCAATCGAAACAAGAGTCAAATAAAACAGAAGCAGAAAAAGATCATTCAAAGAAGACGTACCGGTCTCAACATTGCCATCATTGCGGGTCTCCCCCAGCGCCAATAGTAAATGCTCTTCCACGTGCTCCGTTCCCACCATTGTTCCCATTGTTGTCATTCCCAGCATTGTTGTTGTTGCCAGCATTCTGATTAAGCTGAGGGCAATCCCGCTTAAAATGACCCTCTTCACCACACTGAAAGCACCCCTTCTGATTTCCCCGATTCTGTTGTGCCTGTTGCCTCTCCTGTTGCTGTGGCTGCTGCGGCTGCTTTGGAAGCCAGACCCTGCAATCTTTAGCCATATGACCCACCTTGTTGCACCTATGACATACCTGGGTGCACGGCCCGCGATGGTGGAACATACACTTATCACACTTTGGTAGCTTTCCCGCGTAAGAACCCTGATTTGAATTGTTGCTCTGATTCTGGTTCACAGAAGACGACTGGCTGAAACTACGGTGGATGCTGTTGTCCGCCCTTTTCTGAGATTGGCTGGCACTGGTTGCTTTGTCAGTATCGTTCCATTTTCGCTTGTGATCACTAGCAGGTGTGGTAGCTGTAGCAGTCGAGGTAGTAGCAGAAACGCGTGGCGGCAAGTTGCCACGTTCGACCTCTTGGTCAGTAATCTTATGTGTCAAACATACGATTCGGGGCAGATTGTCTAGGTTTGCGGCAGTAACGTACCCCTTAACAGCTGGTGCTAAGCCCTTGAGATACAGCTCAATTCGCCGAGGTGGGGGTCGAGACATGTTGGGGCACAAAGTTGCTAAATCATTAGACCTCCTAGTGTATGCTTCAATCTCAGATCCCTCCATTTTCAGATTGTAAAACTCGTTTTCCAGTTTCTGAATCTCATCACGAGGACAATACTCCTCCCTCATCAACTCTTTGAAATCATTCCAAGTAGTGGCATTCGCCATCTCAATACCCAACATCTGAACTTGGGCATTCCACCATGTCAGGGCACCATCCTCGAGTGTGCCCGTAGCATACTTCACTCTGTCCCCAGCAGGACAGTTACACATTGCAAATACTGATTCTGCCTTCTCGAACCATCGCAGGAGTCCTACAGCCCCTTCGGTCCCACTGAAGGTCTGTGGCTTACAATCCATGAACATCTTGTACGTACATGCAGGTGGAGCAGGTGGATTGTTTTGATTTGCGGGTTGACCTAAAACGTAAGAACGCACAACGCACTGGTAAGATTCGAGTATACGACACAAGGATATAGAGTAATTGACACATATCGTACTAGCCTGGTAAGCCGCTAGGGCTTCAACTACACGAGTGTTGATCAAGTTGGTTAATTCGGCCTGCGTCATAGCAATGTGGCCACGTCCACCACCTCGGCCTCCTCCACGTCCACTCATGGTTCTAAATAAGAGAAGGGAACTACCTTAAGGGTCGAAACGAGGTAAAAGTCAAATATCACGTTGAAATATACTAACTATCAAGTTTACACATAATAGGGCAGAATCCTTCTCACGTTTGTTAAGCCTCACTGGGACTTACATGCACCTCGCGTTATTATTATGTGTGCACCCATAGTAATAAGGTAATTTGCATGCTCATCTCAGTGCCTCTTAACTTGCGCTAAAAGTTTCCCCACATTCAAATAGCAAGCGAAAGGTTTTATAGGATCAAGAATCACAATAGTCGAAGGAAAGTGTCATACTAGCAGTTCACATAACAGGGGTTGGTAATGTAAGGGCTCATGCTGTTGCGCCAAGTGTGCATTCACGTGTAATGTTATACATAAGTGTACACTAGATATACTATGCAATAGTAAATGAGAAACGAACCTTGCAGTCTGGAGCTGAGTGTCATGGTCGATTTCGGTCCTGTTCGGTTATAGTCTGGTTTTATGAAAATGTTTTAAAACCAAGTTCACTATAACCAGTGGCTCTGATACCAAACTGTCACACCCCCAAATTACCACATAGGGAGTGTCCCTGTTAGGCGTGTGACATACCAATAACGAGCCACCAATTACATTGAACCCATACAAGTTATAAATAAAATCCCCATTATTAATAAAAACATCTTCAACAAGTTTAAACGAAAATCAATGAGTTCAGCGGAAGCAAATAATAAACAAAGTTATACTGTTTCAAAACCAAAGTATAGTATCAAGAAATCAATCACATAAATCCTTCCAGTCGACCCATGACCACTCCAGCTACTTCAGACAGCATGTTCTCAAATCCAAGATACCTAACGACCTGCGAGCATGCAACAAGTGTATCAGACAACGCTGGTGAGTTCATAGTTTTAAGAAAACGTTAGTTACCAAGTGTTTAATCCAGTTCATTGAATACCATTTTGAAAACAATGTTGATAATACCCCATTACAAGACGGCTTCTGATTATTTTGCCCTTTCTCCAATGGTCCTATCAAAGCATTGGTCATGACTAGGTCATTAGTTCAACACCCGTCCTCCCAGGTACGGGGTGAGGTTGCCAAACCTAAGTAGCGCTACTAACTAATACCATGTTACCTACACGGTAACCAAACAACACGGAGGGACTTTAAAGGTGATAGGAAGAGTATATTATCCAACATTCCCGTTTTTACCCAAACGACTTATCCCACCCCGGGATACCCACTGACTGTCCCAACCACCGGGACGCATGCTCAAGAGAGATGAACTCACCTTAGATTGCTCGGTATGCTATGTTACCCGTTCCTAGTTGGTCAATCCAAACCCTACCGTAGTTTCCATAGACAGTCAGTTTATAATACACATATTCGTCGCACATATGACTCAATTATTAACCAAGCAATGCATACATCATTGTACTGGTCCTAGCACGCATCTGGGTTTATGTTGCATTCCACATACATGTTCATATCAGGCCATAGCACATGATAAGGGTTCGGTTCACATTCAAATAACCATGCATGTAAAAACAAGAACTCATAACACTTAATAGTCCTTTGATCACAAGAATTTGTATCGAAATTATGTAAGACTAGTAATAAATTGGCAGCTCATTCCTGTATTTAAAGTGTGGTGCGATCCAGTTCGGGTTCAGGCCCAACAAAGTAAAGTGTGGCCCAAGGTGACAAGTTTTATAATGAGGGTATGTGTGCTTCGGAGCCCACTTCATAGTACACTTATATCATCGACCCAAGTATTAATCAAGTTATCCCATTACCCTACATATCCTAATTAATTAACAATCTGTTATCAGGACCCTTGCTATCATTTAATCCATAACAAAACATTTACAAAACCCATGGATACCATATCATGTGCACTGTTGTATCTATTTTACCATGGATTTCCATACCAAGACAACCATCATAATTAACCACCTATATGCATCGAACCACCAGTAAATAATCGGAAGACATGAGCATGGTATTAACGAAACTTACTTTACCTATATAACAAAATCATTAATCACTAATCCATACCTCTTAGTTTGCATGTGCAGCCAATGACATCAATTTTAACGTTTCACATAACATGCAATATTCGTTAGGATCA
The DNA here is from genome assembly GCF_002127325.2 of Helianthus annuus. Taxonomy (NCBI): domain Eukaryota; kingdom Viridiplantae; phylum Streptophyta; class Magnoliopsida; order Asterales; family Asteraceae; genus Helianthus; species Helianthus annuus. Next base: position 166,353,716 of record NC_035440.2, on the reverse strand, counting down.
CAGGAAGTTCTGTATCATAACAAGCATTCTATTTAACAAGCATTATACATGTAAATCCTATACGTTCTTGAACCCCATCCACTTCCGATGATTAACAAACCTCTATATCATCAATCATGCATAATCATTCATGTGCACTTAATTATCATAACAGTTGGCATCCAACAATTGTTCATCAGGGTTTATATTCCCAAACAAAATACTAACACAGAAAATAAACTCCTTGTTATTCATTAAAGCATGTAGATCCTCATAACCTTATGGAATCATCGACTAACACATGTAAACAACGCAAACTATCAACATATTATCCAGAACCCTAGATCATCAATCCATATCACAGTCGTTCAATATCACATAAGAACAATATCGTACTAATATGTTTATTAACAAATAAGAACCACTAACCAAAAACTTGGCCGAACAAGAGGATGTCTCGAGGAGGGGGTGGTCGTCTGCCGTCTCGGATCACTAAGAGATAGAGTTTTGGTTTATTCTTGCACCCCGTATGCGTGCACAGAAGAGAGAGATAGGAGGAGAGCAGCCGTCTATCGTGAATAGAGGAGAAGAGGGTTCGGAGTTTGTTGCATGATCAAGTTTTAAGGATTCATATCCAAAGTATGAATGTATACGCATAAAAGAATTACATCAGGCTCACTAATGGGCTCTAAATGGATTCTAAATGGGCTGTGGATCAAAGTGTAAGCAAGTAGAGGGGTCTTTGGGCCGATAACTTGGTATGAACAATAACATACAATAAGACATTAATATATAATGATCACTTTATACAAGGTGTATACGTATACTATGTTACATAATATCCTACAAGTATACCATTCAAGATTTACACGTTCACTAGTCAAGTAACACATATAAGTTTAGTGTACAAGTAGTTTAACGAACCGTCGAACAACGTACACTTATTACATTACTAACACCCTCATAAGGCCATTAAGCGTTTAACTTAACGTGCGCTCAGTCAGTATATAGTGAAGCGTAAAATGTAATCATGCAAGCTAGAAGTCAAGGAATCAAGGATTCACTAACCTTGAAAGTTCGGGTTGTCACAAAGACCATGACAATGGAGAATGAAACCGGAACAATGCAAAAACCCTCGAAACTTATGGGAATTGAAGATTATCACGGAGGGAAGAAACGTTTCGAGAATTGGGTGCAGGCGAATCATCTAAAAGCTTGGGAGAGCATCGAAACTGAATATGTTAGACCACAAAACGCTATGAGAGTTGATAAAATCATTGCTGAATTCACGGAACAAGAGAGGGAAAGATATAAATCAGAAAAAATGATGACCAATTTGCTACAACAAGCTGTTAAAGAGGATATATTTGTGTTGCTTCAACATGATGAAAATGCTTATTCTATATGGGAAGCTCTTAAAAAGAAGTTTGAGGGAAGTACTGAAATGCTACAAAGTAAAGCAGCTTTGTTGAAAAAGGAGTTTGAGCTGTTTACGTGTATGCCTGGTGAAACGACCAAGACTCTTATTGAAAGATACTGTCATCTTGTTCGCACCATGTCACAGTTAAAGATTACAAAAACTCCAGCTGAATGGGTTGAAAAGCTTGCTGATGCATTACCGCAAAAGGAATGGGGCACATATCTGATGATATTGAAGAATTCCGGACAGTTTAGCAGGCTATCAATTGCACAGTTTATTGAGAAGCTGGAGGCACAGTATTTGGAGCAGCAGAAAATTGCCATAATGAACAGTTCTACTCGTCAGCAAGATATCAAATTGTACTATAAAGGAAATGTTCAAACTGCTGAAGCAAGTCCAAAGATACAAACTGCATTTAGTGCTGGAAATCAATCTGAACCAAGCAGTAAAGGATCTGTCAACACTAGTGGGTTCTCAACGGTGAATCCTCCAAGTGTTCAAAGTGCATCTGCTGGAAATGGACATTCGATTCAGTGCAATGTAGCTCTACATCTTCAAAATGGTCAAAATTATTCTGAAGAAGTTGTAAAGCATCATATGGGATTATTGGTCACTGCATTAGAGTCTTATGAAGGGTTGATTGCCGGAAGAATTGGCAATCCGATGCTCACAAAGGAAGATTATGACCAAATCGATGCAGAGGAGCTAGAATTGATGGACATCAAGTGGGCCTTAGCGAGCGTTTTGAGGAGAGCTGAAAAGTTTAGATTGGTTACAGGAGAACTGATTTCTTGGATGCAAACCTTTCTAATCTTGGATTTGATAAATCTAAAGTTGTTTGTTTCCGTTGCAGGGAGAAAGGTCACTTTAAAAGAGAGTGCAAGAATCAGGAGCCGAGAGGAGCAAAAGAGTCTGCTGGGAAAGATGATTATTATAGGAAGACCATTTATCAGCAAATCACTCATCAACCGTGTGACAACCTGAACCTCCAAGGTTAGTTTTATAACCCTGATTCCCCGTTACTTCTCTTTCGCGTGATTGCTTCGATTAAATGCTAAACGTAAACGTGTCGGGCTTTACTTGAGTGGGGCCGCCACCACCGTTATAAAGTCTCGACCCACCCACACACACACACACACGCTCCGACTTATGGATTTGGTAGTTTGCTATTTGGGCCATATACATATAATTCTATTATCATTGGGAATCCTATATAATCCACTTCAAATTTGGTGAACTTGGGCTCCATTCGGTCAACTGAAAACCCATCTCCCCAAGATTTCATTTGGTGAACTTTGGGCTCCATTTGGGCTCCATTCGGTCACCCTGTTTATTTAATTAGAAACAGATTAATGTTTTAGGTAATAGTGAGATGGGCTTAGGCCCAGTTCGGTTGATTAACAAACAAACCGCCTAAATCACTATCAATACGTATACGTATCATATTAGGATGGTTTTATCATAAAACAAACCCTACTCTCTCTCTCTCTTATAATTACGATCGACTGAAGAAACCTTTCCCCCTCACGGACGCAAATTCCCATTCAATCCACGTCTGAATCAAGTAAAAGTCTCGGTTAGTATATGCTTGATATTAGTATGATTTTTATTCTTTGTTAAGTATGGGCTACATGATAAGTATGGTTGGATTGTTTGCATCAACTGTTGGATCTGAAAGCGTGTTTAATGTGAGCCGTGATGATGTTTATGTATGATTCGAACATGAGTAAACGTGATTATTAGGCCTGCTTGTAAACTATTTATGTGTTGTTGTTAATATGATAATAGTTTGCATGTGTGATTAGAATTCATGCTCAAAGAATCTGGGTTGCGTGTGGGTTAAGTTGTGATAATTCCAGTATGATAATTCGACAAAACAGCGTTGATGTCTTGTAAATTGTATTGGCGAGTTGATCAGTGTCACGTATTAAACTGGATTGATAAAGACTAGAGATATTAGCGGACTACGAATATAGAGTTCATGATTGTTACTGAATAGATGAGATCTTGTATATATATATATTCATATAGTTGTGAGTTAAGGAATGTGTGGACTGTTATAAATTGCAACTATAGGGTATAATGTTTGAGCTTGCATGTTAATCGGAATTGCACGTTAATTGATCGATGTTGTGTGCTGATCGAATTTGCTCACCTGTAATGGGCCGGTTTCTTTTACTAATTGTACCGTCATAAACATGTAAGTATATGAGTTGGGCCAGTAACAAAAAGGGATCGCATATGGGTTGGGCTGATATTTGTTAATGAATTAATTGGATAGGAATGTTAGCTGGGCCGTACATAAGCAAGTAATCTGAATTGATAGTTTGGGCTGCAACCAAACCGATCCACAGCTGGGCCATGACAACGACACCGGGCCACGAGATGTATTGGGCACACAACCCAGTTGGGCCGGAGTTAATTGGACAGCATGGCTGGACTTGGGCCAGCAATGTTGGGCCGAGTGAAACTGCCAAGGCAGTGGCCGCACCGGCTGTGAATTAGTTGGGCCGGTTGTGAGAGTTATCGGGCTGGGTATAGGTTAAGGGCTAAATGTTTTAGCTGGATCTTTATGTGTGGGATTAACATGGGTTGTCGAGTCGTGCCGGGTCTTAAGTGGGGTTCGATACAAGATGTTAGTAACCAAAGGGATTATTAAGTGTTGTGATTTATTATTGTTACATGCATGATGATATATGGAATTGTATTGTGAGAATACTCATAACCCGAATGCTCGTTATACGTGTATGATAAATGTGTGCTATATTTGCCTATCACATGTGGAAAATGTTTGTTGAATACGTGAATCCTATGTAAACGAAACTGATTATTATTGGAACCATATTAGGGTTTGGGGTGTCCAACGATAATACAAGTAACTAAGTCTAACCGAGCAAACCAAAGGTGAGTTCATTGCATCTCTCTAAGCATGCGTCCCGGTGGTTTGGGACAACTGGTAAACATTTGGAAGGGAAACATTGGGTAAACAACTTAATCGGTTTTGGTTATTGCCTGGAGGGCAATGGAGGTATTTAGTTGATAGCGCTATTAGGTGGGAAACCTCACACCGGGCTGTAAGGACGGGCGTGAACTAATTATCTGGGTATGGCTATGGTTGTTAGAGGCACACTCCTCGGATACATATGGGCACTCTCCCTAGGGTATCTAACGAAGGCAACATAGCAATCTGTCGTTAAGGGGTACCCACTCCCCGGATACATATGGGCACAATCCCTAGGGTATCTAGCATGAGCAACATTGTATCGCAGTGTTAAATCGTATTAACATACATATGGTAACATAACTTGTTAACAAAACCTTGAACTCACCAGCGTAGTCTGACACACTTGTTTGCATGCTTGTAGGTAATTATTGAAGGAACTTGGGAGCTTGCCGTCTGATGCTGCTGGAGTGGTTGTGGTCATGATAAACAATTACATTGATTTGGTTTCGATACATTTACACACTTATACATTTATGCTTCCGCTCAATACTTTGGTTTTGGTTTAACTTTTCAAACGATACATTTCTTTCAATTGGGTATTTCAATACATTATAATTTGTGTTTGATATGATTGGTGGCTCTTTGTTGGATCGTTGCACCTCCAATAGGGACATGCCCTAGGTGGTTATTTGGGGGTGTGACAAACCGCATCAACAAAAAGAACCTCAAACGGCACATGGAAAAATGATCGAGGATGCAAACAGGAAAGCTTATTATGGCATTGTTGATCAGGATGATGAGAAAATGGCTGGAGGATTTAGCTTGGACAAATACATTCCAGCTGATGCAAATGTTCATGCGTTCATTGCACATATCGTTCGAAAGCCAGAAATGCTGAAGGAATGGATGGAAGTGTTATCGGATGAAGAGAAGAGTGAAGATGAAGGATCTGTTTCTTCTGAAACAGTTCATCAGAAACAAGTGATGATGAAGAAATGGAACAGATAAATCTTGGAAAAACACATTTATCTTCTGACACTTTTGAATTTTATTTTGCAGAAAAAATGAAGAAATTGAAAGAGAGGAAAGCTGCAAAGGAAATGAAAGAAGTCAAAGTGATTGAGAAGATTGTGGAAGTTGAAAAGAGAGTTGAAGTCGAGAAGATCGTTGAAGTCACAAAACCCTGTCTTACATGTTTAGAGTCTTGTAAACAATGTATAGAAAAAGATGAGAGGTTTAGTGAGTTAGAAAAGTTGAAAGAACAATTGTTGTTTGATGTAAAGAACTTGAAAAAGTCATATGATGTATTGAACAGGCATGTGAATAGTCTGGAGAAGACTAACTCTGAAAGAGAGAAAGCTTTGAAGATGATGAATGCAACAATGATGACAAAGCAGAAAGAGATCAACATGTACATAGAAGAATGTGCAAAGTGGAAGAAAGAGTTGGATAGTGAAGCAGCTGAAAATGAAAAAATCAGAAGATTGCTGCAAAGTTACAAAGGTTGTGACTACATAATTGACAGAATTTATCCAACAGTTGAAGGTTTTGAGGCATTTAAAGATGAAGAAACAAAGCCAAAGAAGAAGAAGGATACTAGTAAGAAACAGGGTGTCTGTTATAATAAGTGTCCGCCTCCGATTTGGGAAGGGTACTCGCCTAGAAAACCTAATGAGGAAGAACTAAAACAGGCGGTCAATATTAAGCTAGAATCCAAGATAACCGATGTTTTACCGGACAATATTGACGTCACGTTCACAGCGTCCGACACAGATCATGAGTCCGAACTGATAAAACGAGTGGTCGATCAGGTGTTGGATAAGGATGAGGAGTCAGTGTCAAAGTCCGAGTCCGAAAGTTCGTGTCAGTCAGTCGGGAGTTCGAGTTCGTCTGAAAAGAGTTCAAAATCGTCGGAAAACGGGTTTATAGTAAAGAATTTTTGCTATCAAAATCTAATTTGAATGATGGAACATTTGAAGTTGTGTATACTTTGAATGATTCTGACAAATTATACTTTGATAAAGAGTTTCCAATAAGAGTCAAACTAACAGAAATTAATATTTCTGAAATAAAAGATGAAAATCTTATTGTAAAACCTAAATTTTACACCTCAAGGGTTCAACAACGACTAAACAAGAAAAAAGGTTACAATTCTGGTTCGGGTTTTCAAAAGAAACCAAAGCAAAATCGTAGCTACAAAAAGAAAGGACTTTGTTTTACTCCACCAGAAAACTATAAAAATGAAAAATTTTCTAAAAGAAATACAAAATTTGTTCCAGGTACAAGCTCGGAAGAGGAAGCAAAAAGCACATTCTGGAAACAATCTAACCAAGAATTTCTTGCTGAGAAAAGAAAGAATGGAGCTTATGTGAAGAAAGAAACCAGAACCTGTTTCCGATGCATTGAAGCCGGTCACATTGCATGGAACTGTCCGAAAGCGACAAAAACAAAATAGGGAGTTTCTGGAAAACTGAAAGAAGTTATTGTTGATAAAACCGAACCACCAACTGAAAAATTTAAAGTTTTCAAAAATTCATCATTTGAAGTTGGTGAGTGTTCGAAGAGATTTTACAGGCGAAGTGTAAAACTTGACAACCAAAAGTGGATTGTTAAGAAATCTGAGGTAAAATCTGGTGATGAATCTGATTCCACAAAATCAGAGGAGCCACAAGTTGATGAGAATGATCAAAACTCAGTTCCTTCAATGGATGACGAGAACTTTCCACCATTAAGGACTGAGAATTTTAAAAGAAAAGTTGGAAAGTCTGAAATCTCAAATCAGGATTATTCTGAAAAGGATAGTTTTGATGTTGAGAGAACATTTAATGGGAAAGTTAAGAAGATTTTCGAAAAAATGGTTGATGGGAAAGTGAAAGGGGTAAAAGACTTTTACTCTAAAAAGAATGCAACTTACGCCCCAAAAAAATCTGAATTGAAATCACCCAAGGCTGGTCAGGCTTGGGTGGGCATTTTCTTTGTTTGAAAAACCTGACTATGCCGGAGATCCCAAATTTGTAATCGTGGATCAGGAATCGGCATCATTCATGTATTATGAGTTTGTATGAAAAATTCTTAAAATTGTATAAACTTTACAGGTTGAACGACTACGCCGGAGCTTCCAGGTTGGTAAGTGCGAAGCAGGAATCGGCATTCTGATTGGTAAAATGGTTTGTGTAGAGGTGTCATACCTACAAGTGATATTGTGTGGTTATTTTTACAAGTGGTACTTAATTGCTTAATGGTAAATCAGGGACATTAATTTGTACTTGATTTACTATCTCATGATAACACAAAGAACAAGATGATGAACCATATCCCCGATTTTAACAAAGCCGATAAACCTATAAGTGGTTTTATCTTAACAAACTCATTTTCCGGAAAAATCATTTTGATTGAAACAAACTTAAGTGTTTTGAAATCTAAATGAGAAAATGGTTTGTGAAAGGGGGAGTTCAGATTGTTTATGCCGCGTGAATGGCGATTTGATGCGATTTGATATCGGTTGTCATGTTTCTGTACAGTTTGTTTTGAATTTTCTTCAAGTGGGTCAAGAGTTTTAGATAGTTTTCAAATTTTTCGTTAATGTGTTTGCATTTTAGGGGGAGTAGGATATTTTCTTAAAAAATCCAAAAACATTAGAAAATTTGAAAAAGCGAAAAACATGATAAAATCAAAAATGAGTTTCGTTGTGAAAAGAGGAAATGATAGTACATCAGTGAGCTGTCACAACATGCTAAAGAATTGGAAAGATAATATGTTATAAACATCTCACTGAGGATATGCCAGTAGGTTTTTGCACGCTTAGTAAATTGTGATGAGATATAAACCAAAATTTCAAACTTGCTTATTCTGTGGGTTAACAAAACTGCTTGGATATATAGGTAACCCCTGAAATATTGTTTGAAAGGTCCCTTATTCTGAGATACTAGGTCTTTATGTTCAGTGATATCTGGGGTATTATCCCGCGACTTCTGCTGTATGGAAGTACTGACCTAGTCCCCGGATAATGCTTTCCGCAAATGCTTGAAATATAGCATCGCCCTCAGCAAGATGATGAAACAATAAAATTGATAGTCGCTGCTGTTGAAACCAAAAGATCCTCTAAATGGGACACACCAAAAAGTCGAAGCCGTCATCTCTCTGCGTATACGGAAGTATCGACCTGAGCTCTCACGGCCCTCGCATTTAACCCCTGAACATATATCATCTGTGGTATACTCACCTGTAAGTCTGAATATTGGGATCTGGATACGGGAGTATATTCAAGTAGTGGGACACACGGATAAGTTTAAGTTCTTAAAACATTAATATCGTATCTCGGAACAGTTGAACTTTGTGTGAAAATTTAAGTGGACAGATATACTGACAATCTAGGTGAATTGTTTAGAACTTAAAATGAAATGAAGCTTAACGGTGTTGGTGACTTGTCTAAAAAAAACTGATATGATCCTCTTACACGAACTCACAAAAATATTGTTTTGTAAATATTTCTTTACTGCGTTACATAATTTTTTTATTTCAAAATCCAAAAAGATTTTCAGTGTGTTTTAGCATAAACTTTTGAAAAAGTCAAAAAGATTTTCGACAACTGATATTGGAAAGCTGATTTTCAAAATTCCGAGTGCTAAACATGATGAGCAATATTTGAGGGGGAGTGTGTGTGTGGAATTAAATGTTTTCATAATTTAACCTTTCAAGTGGATCATCAATATTGTCACTGATAAAGTTCAGTTTGGTTTGAGGAAGAGATTGTTTTAGTGCATACTCCTTTATTCTAAATTGTAAAACTTATGTTTTGGGTAAAGAATTTGCAGGATAAGATGAGAAGCTATTAGATGAAAAGCCAGACAACGATCCTGAAGATGTTGCTGAAGAACAAAGGAATACCAGTATCGAGAGGGGGAGTCTGAAGATAGAGAGAAAGAAAAGCCCAGAGACTGATCAAGACTGAAGATGTGAAGACACAACATTGTTGTGACTCGATAGTCGACTCCATCAACATCTGAGGGGGAGTCTGTTGGTGCACTACATTTGTTGATTTCGTCTTAGATCGAGTCTTTCATTGTATTGTATAGATTAGGGCGCGTTTTACGAGAAAACTAGAAAGTATAGGTGTTTTAGAGAGTAGGTCCGCTTATACGTACATGTTCGTATATGGGAACCTCTTATGTTCGTATATGGGAACCTCTTATGTTCGTATATGGGAACCTCTTATGTTCGTATATGGGAACCTCTTATGTTCGAATATGGGAACCTGTCATGTACGAATATGGGAACCTACCAATAGTATAAATACCCATAAGCAGATCTCATTTGTAACGTTCTGATTTTCCATACCGAGGTGCTGCCGGTGTGAGAATTGGTTGTAAACGCTGTTATATCAATCAATAAAGTGATTTAAGTGAAGATCTAGCTGTTTCTACATCAGGTACTTGTTTTCCGCACTTGTATCTGATCAAAACTCCTCTGATAGACTCGTTCGGGTCAAAACACGATCCTACACTTTAAGATTTGATGTGTGTGTGTGTTTGTCAAATTTAGAGAGACATGAAGAAGGCTAATGTTGTGAACGAAAATAATGAGGTAAAGAGAGGTATGGGTCCAATTTAAGGGTGTAGGGAGGTGAATAGGTTTTGGATTGCTTATTGGCAAAGTTATTTGACTCATAATACTAGTCTTATGTTGTTTTAAATTTTGAATTAATATTTATCTTGTTTTAAAAGTGCAGGGCATATGATGAGAACAGTTTGTAACCAGCTTCAAAACCCAAACTTCTAAAGACAATAAACTTGTCTAAACAAAATCAAATAAAAAAAATTGAGTCTAAAACTAATTACAAAGAGTGTCATATCCAACATAATTGGGTTCCATGGGTTTATCCAACATAATTGGGTTCCATGGGTTTGATGGAGAAACACAACCACCTTAAAGTTGATGGTTGTGTTTGTAAGTATATGAACATGTATATATTCGTAAAAAAACATAAACACATCAATATTTGTAAGTATATGGTACTTGCTTGACACACGTAATAAACAACTATTAATTTGTTAAGAGTTTACCAAAGTATCATGTAAAATAAACCATTGCCCCACTACCCAAATGTGCCTATAAATAGTAGTTGCTTAACCATTATAATCGTCCTCAATTTTATGACTAATAGAACTGTTAGGGCTGGATTTTTATAACATGTGATCCTAACTAGTGATCCTTATTTCTTTGGCAGATAGTGATCCTCAGAAGAGTTCCAGGATCAGGATCACGGACCATTATAGGGATCCTCATTCTAACAGTTTTTTTCATTGAATTTAATGTTATCTTGCAGGAATGTCTAGCAGGATCCGCTCTTAGCAACGTAAACAAGGGACGCGTCTTTACAACTTTGGCATATGCTTAATCAGAGATGAACGTTGTAGAGGATATGGAAACTCGGCATGATTTAAGGGCGATAATTTAGGCTAGATTTACTTTTATTCCTAAAGGGGTAATGAGCTGCTTATTAGTCTGTTTACCTAAAACAGGCCACTCACACTTGTATATATAACACTCTTCCCCATTCGGAAGACATACAACAAATTTCTCACACGCTTAGACACACGATACTATAGTGATCCTTGTACTCAGCTCATTATCATCCGAAGTTGTAACCATAATTCGATATATTGAAGTTTGGTGATCGGTTGTTGCCATCACCCGAGGTTTTTTATGCCGGAGATCATTCATTGATCAAGGGCTTTTTCCTCGTATAAATCCTTGTGTCACTTGCATATTTCTTACCAAAGTGATCCTTTACTTTTTCAACAAACCAAGCATCATTCCCCGTTTACTTAGAGTTTGGTTGCATTATCATTGTGTGATTTTTGACCAAAACAGTTTGGCGCCCACCGTGGGGCAATTGGTGCTTCGTTCATAAGAAAACTTTCTGCTCGTAATCATTTCAAAGAGTTACATGGCTTCATCATTGAAGAGTACATCCGTAGCGATGTCTGCAGTCACTTCGTCTCAAAACACTTTGCCTTTGCCTCCACCACTGGCAGGATCTCAGAAAAATGCTGAGAAGAGACCAACTCCTACTTTCTCTAAACCTCCATCTTCTTCTGCTTTGAATTCTTCTGCTCCCAGTACTAGTGATGTATTTACTTTGATTTTGCAGATGAAGGATCGCATGCAGCGGCAGGATGAAACTAATGACAGGATCCTCAGGGAAATCGGAGATCTCAAAAGACAAAAGAAAGCGGCAGAGGATCATTCCCCACTGATGCCCAAATCTTTGAGTTTTGATACTCCGATGATCGCTTCTCAGCCATCAGGAGTCCCAGACGTTCAAATTGTGGGAGGATCAAAAGGATTGCACCTCGGATCAGCAATAATGACTCAGGCATCAGGCTCACATTTTCAGCCGGCAGGATCATATCCTCAGCATATGGGATCCTTCGTGAATTCAGGGGCCTATCCAGGAGCACAGCAATTTCAAGGATCCTACTTTGTTCCAGGATCATCCCAGGTTCAAGGATCCTCCTTTGTTCCAGGATCATCCCAGGTTCAAGGATGCTACTTTGTTCCAGGATCATCCCAGGTTCAAGGACCCTCCTTTGTCCCGGGATCGTCTCAGATACCAGGATCCTTCCAGATGCCAGGATCCCTAAAGAGTTTGCAAACAGGAAATCTAGACGTCCATCAAAGGGATTTCATTCCAATGCAGACCATTGCTTCCACTGGTCCCTCCATCATCCCGGAATCCCAGCAATGTGGATTCACACCCAGTGTTCCTAACTTGAACCCAATGGGAGGTAACACCTTAAATAATTATCTTACCACTAACCATGGATTCGTGCAGGATACAGGTATCAATCATGCTATGGCCAGGGAGTTGCAGAAGCTGAAGGATATGATCTCAAGTGTTCCAGGGGTAGTCAAGCCTATCCCGAAGATTGCAGATGGAAGCCATAAGGTATCTCGTTTTGCACCACCAATTTGTGATGCGGAGGTACCCAAAAGGTTCCATATCCCTACTATGAAGCTGTATGATGGTACAACGGATCCTGAGGAGCACATAGCACAATACAGGGAGAGGATGGAGATCAATCCAATCCCAGAAAAGTTAAAGGAAGCATGCCTATGTAAAGGATTTGGATCCACTCTTACTGGATCAGCTCTTAAATGGCTGCTAAGTCTTCCCCCTTACTCTATCACTTCATTTGCTAATTTGGTTAATTTATTCAATAATCAATTCTCTTGTAGCAGAAAATTTGAAAGATTAACTAGTGATTTATATAGGGTAACTCAAAGTCATAATGAATCATTAAGGGATTATATAACTAAATTCAGTAAAGAATCCTTGGACATTCCCAACTTGGATATGGCCACGGCTGTTGAGGCCTTCAAAATGGGACTGCTTAAGGATTCATTATTCTATGATGATCTTGTTATGACACCATGCAGGAACCTAGATGAAGTAAGAACTCGGGCACTCAGGTTCATCCGGCTAGAGGATGACAAGAGGATCCAGGAGAGACAAGTAGGATCCTCAAAACAGGAAAAGCAAGGATCCTCCGTCAAGAACAATAAATTCAAATCCTACCATAGAAATGATAATCAGAACGTGCATGCTGTTGACCAAGAAGAGGATGATGAGGATTATCCTCCGATTTCTGAATATTGTTTTTCCGTTGACAATCATGAACTAATCCTTGCAATGCAGGATCTAGGAGAAAAGGCCAGATGGCCCAGAAAGAATAACAAACCATCCGGGACTAAAGACAAGTCAAAGTGGTGTGCATACCACGAGGATTTCGGGCATCTAACTGAAGAATGCATCGCATTAAGAAAGGAAATTGGATATCTGCTAAGAAAGGGGCATCTAAAAGAGTTGTTGGGAAGAAAAAAGCAAAGGACTCAGGATCCTGAAAGGATCCCTGAAAAGGCTCCAGCCCCTCTGGCGAATGCACAAGTGATCAACTTTATTTCCGGAGGATCAGACATCTGTGGTACATCCTTCTCAGCAGCTAAAAGGCATGCAAAGGAAGCTAAAATGGATAATGGAGAAAGACCTATTCGAACATCAAGTGTCTCGGAAGGAAAAACGATAACGTTTGATGAGGATGATCGCATTAACATCCAGGGTCCTCATCATGATAGTCTAGTTATTACTCTCTTTATCTCTAACCATTTTGTCCGCAGGATCCTTATCGACGGAGGAAGCTCAGTAAACATTATCCAGCTTGACGTTCTAAAGAAGATGGGTATCCCGGAATCAGACATCACACCAAGATCCTCCGTGCTTCTGGGATTCAGTGGAGAAACTAAGAAAAATCTGGGGGACATCAAACTCCCAATCTACGTGGAAGGATTACACAATTATCAAAAATTTTATGTTATAGACTGTTTATCTTGTTGTAATGTTATCCTTGGCAGGCCCTGGATACATGATATGAAGGCAGTCCCATCCACCTACCATCAATGTGTGAAACTCCCTAGCCCATGGGGGATAATCAAGATCGACAGTGATCAGCAGGAGGCTAAGGATTGTTATACCTCATCCATGAAACCAACCTCGAAGCCAAGGGAGCAATAGCAATTACAGTATCCTCCAAGAAATGTCTTGGAGGCAAGGGAACAGGATGTGGACGAAATCCTTTTGGATCCTAATGATCCTGAATCAAAAATCTATATCGGATCAGGGATCCTTGGCAAGTTGAAAGAAGACATAATATCCTTCCTCAAAAGAAGAAAATCTACCTTTGCATGGAAACATGAAGATATGACAGGTATATCTAAGGATATTATCACCCATAAACTTGGCATTGACAGGTCGATCAAACCAATCCATCAAAAAAGGAGGAAGTTTGCACCAGAAAGGAATGCCATTATCCAGGAAGAAGTAGAAAGACTACTTCGAGCAGGTATGATCAGAGAGGTAAAATATCCGAAATGGTTAGCCAATGTGGTTGTTGTCCAAAAGAAAAACGGAAAGTGGAGGGTATGTGTCGATTTCACTGATCTGAATAAGGCATGTCCCAAGGATCCTTTCCCATTACCCCACATTGACTCCATGGTGGATGCAACGGCGGGGCATGAACTGTTGACCTTTATGGATGCATCATCTGGATTCCAACAAATTCAGATGGAGCCATCTGACCAAGAGGATACAGCCTTTATGACCCCAACCGGTTTATATTGTTATATTGCCATGCCTTTTGGACTAAGAGATGCAGGTGCAACATATCAAAGGCTGGTGAATATGATGTTCAAAGATCAAATTGGACAAACTATGGAAGTATACATAGATGATATGGTAGTCAAGTCAAAGAAAGCTGAGGATCACCTAAGGGACTTGGAGGAAGCATTTGATATCCTTGATAATTATAACATGAAGCTCAATCCTTCAAAATGTCACTTTGGTGTTAAAGCAGGTAAATTCCTAGGTTATATGGTAACTCAGAGGGGCATTGAAGCAAGCCCGGAACAAATTAAAGCATTGGTGAATATCAAATCCCCTGCCAAAGCTAAGGATGTACAAAGGCTAACAGGCAGGATAGCAGCTCTAAACAGGTTCATATCAAAATCCTCAGAAAGATGTAAAGAATTTTATGACATCCTAAGAAAAAACAAGAAATTTGAATGGACTGAAAAGCACGAGAATGCTTTACAAGCCCTCAAAGAATATATGTCCTCAGCTCCAGCATTAATGAAACCCGGAAAAGGAGATGTATTATCCTTATATCTGGCGGTATCCTCAACCGCTGTAAGTGCAGTCCTTGTTAAGGATCACGAAGTTACACAACATCCTATCTACTATGTAAGTAAGAGTTTGCTTGATGCCGAATCCAGGTACTCACACCTTGAAAAACTTATTCTTGCATTAATTATGGCATCAACTAAGTTAAGACATTATTTTGAAACAAATACTATTGTTGTTAGAACTAATTTTCCAATCAAGAATGTCCTCAGGAAACCAGAGATGTCCGGAAGAATGGCTAAGTAGGCAGTAAAGCTCAGTGCCCATGATATAAGATATGAGCCCAGAACAGCCATTAAATCCCAAGCACTAGCCGACTTTGTGGCTGATTTCAGTAGTGATCTACAAAAGGAAGCAGAATTGGAAGTCCAGCAGCTGGATGAGACCAAGGATCCTTGGATACTACACACTGATGGATCCTCAAATGTCAAAGGCACAAGACTCGGCGTACTACTAAAATCGCCACAGGGGGACATAATACCCCACTCCATAGCCTGTGAGTTCCAAGCAACTAATAATGAGGCTGAATATGAAGCCTTAATTGCTGGATTGCAAATTGCTAAGGATATGGGGGTCAAATATCTTAAAGTATACGTAGACTCGTTATTGATCACTAATCACTTTAATGGATCCTATGCTGTTAAAGGTGAAAAACTAACCAAATATTTAGAGATAGTCAAAGAATTGGCACTCTCCTTTGTTTCCTTTAGTTTGACGCAGGTACCAAGGGAAGAAAATACAGAAGCTGATGCATTGGCCAATTTAGGATCATCCTTGAAGATCCCAGAGGATATAAGTATCCCCATCATCCATATCCTGGCTCCTGCTATTGGGAATCAGGTGGCCATGGAAATAGAAGAGGATACTGCAATGATCCCTAGTGAAGAAACTCAATCTTATTCAGGATCATGGATCTCACCAATCTTGAGATACTTACAACACGGGGAGATTCCTATGGGAGAAAATCCTAGAGCTTTCAGGATTAAGGTATCTCAATTTACAATCTTAAATAATGTGTTGTATAAGCGATCTCTTGCAGGACCATATTTAAGATGTATCGAGGATCCTGAAATACAAAAAGTATTAAGAGACTTCCATGAAGGAGATTGTGGAAACCACACTGGGGGCAGGGCATTGTTCTCAAGGATCCTTAGAACAGGATACTACTGGCCAACTATGAAAAGGGATACCGTGGAGTATGCTAAGAAGTGTGATCCTTGTCAAAGACACAGCAATATCCTTCATCAGCCGGCTGAATTTCTACATCCTATACCATCCTCTTGGCCATTCATGAGATGGGGGATGGATATAGTTGGCAAACTCCCTAAAGCACC
This sequence comes from Helianthus annuus, assembly GCF_002127325.2. Lineage (NCBI taxonomy): Eukaryota > Viridiplantae > Streptophyta > Magnoliopsida > Asterales > Asteraceae > Helianthus > Helianthus annuus. The sequence goes on along the minus strand of NC_035440.2, from coordinate 166,337,301 downwards.
TGGTGGAAAAGTATTTATGCTTGCCATGACCGACTACTTCTCCAAGTGGATAGAAGCTGAAGCTTTTGCTCAAGTCAGAGAAAAGGAAGTTATATCCTTTATTAAAAGAAACATTATAACCAGATTTGGCATTCCCTCTGAAATTGTATGTGATAATGGTTCCCAATTCATTGGGAGCAGAACCACTAACTTTTGTGACAGTTGGGGAATCAAGATGATAACATCAACACCAGTCCATCCACAAGCCAATGGTCAAGCAGAATCATCCAACAAGATCATCATCAACAATCTGAAGAAGAAACTAGGATCCAAGAAGGGGAAATGGGCAGAGGAATTTCCTTATGTGCTGTGGGCTGATAGGACAACTCCCAAGAATGCCACTGGTCAAACACCCTTCTCTTTAGTATTTGGGGCAGAAGCAGTGATCCCAACAGAAATGGTGGTTCCAACTGCTAGAACAAGTACTCGTGATCCTGAAGAGAATGCTGCAAACTTAGCTCAAGACTTGGATACTATTGAAGAAATCAGGGATCTGGCTAGGATAAGGATGGCAAGCTACCAACAAAGAATGGCTGGTGCTTACAACAAAAATGTCAGGATAAGGAAGTTCCAAGTCGGGGATATGGTGTTGAGAAAAGCATTCCAGAATACCATCAATCTTGCTGATGGGAAATTGGCACCAAAATGGGAAGGCCCTTACTTGATTGAAGCCGAAGCAGGAAATGGGGCATACAGATTGCTAACCATGGAAGGAAATTTGTTACCAAGAGCCTGGAATGTTGTTCACTTAAAGAAATATTTCGTGTGAACAGGATCCTCCAGGCATATGATCCTTACATTGAAAGTATCCTCGAAGGATCCCGGCGATATCAATGATCCTCACTCTGGTAAAATCCTTATCTTAAAACTTTTCCATTTTCTTATTTTTACCTAAGGATAAGGATCACGTATCCTTCATCCTCCTCTCACGAGAATTTGAGTTCTGATAGTACAGGTATCCTCAGCATGTTATTGATAGTCTTCAAAAGCACCTCAGATCCTTGGGTTCAACCCCAGTTATCCTTGGGCTTGTCCCCAGTTTTCGCCTGTAGCGCACGATGATCCTGGTATAGTTCACGTCTTTGGGACCAGTACCCACTTTAGGGGCTGACAACCTCATCGTACTGGCTATATCTTGGATCCTACGTATAATGGTAGACGTACCATACATCCGTTCCTAAGGTTTCTAACGTATTCACGTTTGCTAAGGTTTTGACATTTTCATGTCACCAAGTTTGGATAGTCGCCAGTAAGGGCCATACTCCAGTTTACATACGATCTTTGGGCTTGTCCCCAGTTATCCTTCGGGCTTGTCCCCGGTGATCCTTTGGGATTGTCCCTAGTGATCCTTTGGGCTCGTCCCCAGTTATCCTTTGGGCTTGTCCCCAGTTACTAACTTATCTTTCATATTGGCTTAGTCCCAAGTTATGTTCTACTTTTCAGGTTTTCGAAGATTAAACTTTTAAGGATCCTTAATCCTTGTTATCCTATAAAAATTTCGCTCACGATTACCCTGATTAAAGGTTAGGATCCTAACTTGGATTCTCAGGTATGATCCTTAACTGTTTTGATTATACTCATTATTCTAAACAACCCTTACACTTTGACAACTAAGCCTATGATCCTTGAAGTCAACTACCTTGAAAATTTTCGATTATAGGATATTTGATCTAGGATCATATCCTAAATTTCTTAAACATGGTTTGCTCAACTTTTGTTACTCAAACAAATATGTTTCTAAAACAATTGGAAAATAAGAGGATAAATAAAGGATAACAACATGAGATAAGCCAGAAAGATTAGAGTTATTTTATTAACAAAGGATTTTAAAACCCTTTCAAAAGTTGTCAAAATTGCCAACCCACGTTTCTACCAGCAAAACGTGGCCCGTCCACATGGGTTGGCAAAGGGTGTCCATTGTTTATGCGGTCATAGCAGGTGCAGGAAATTAAAAGCGGCAGGAACACAAAGGCTTCATCCCCCAAACAGAGGATCCCTCCACCATTTGCGATCCTACCTATTGTCCAAAGGATCCAGGATCCTCAATCCTAAAACTATTGTTTAGAGTACAGACCATAAAACATCAACAACCACAAAAAAAAAAATTGGGCTCCGGCCAAGTCTCGAAATATCCATCATTTCCCAATCCAGCAGCTCAAACCTTCGCTGCACCATCACCACCAACTCCACTAGCTTCTCCACCCTGATCCTTACCAGCATCACCACCTTCAAGCATTGGGATCTCCTCAGCTTCATCATCATCCTCCAACTCTGCCAACCTTGCCTTCCAGCCCTCCACGTCCCATGAGCTTTTGTCAAAGGCAGGATCCTGAGCCTCCGCAGCCATCTGCAGTTGTATCTTATACATAGCTATTGCGGCAGAGACCTTGGCATCCTGGGTGATCTCCTGCTTCTCACAATCCATGTTGATCAGCATTTGAGCAGCTTCATCCTTTGTAGCCCGGAGTTCCTTCTCAAGATCAGCTATCTTGAGATCCTTCAACACACCCACTTGCTGGAGGTCGGCGATTTGGCGGTCCTGATCCTCAACATGGCCAAGGTAGGTTTCTATTTCAGCAAGTTTCTGCAGAAAGGGAAAAAGGTAAGTGCAGGACCAGGTGATCCTCAAAGAAGCAGGATATACAAGCAGGATATACAAGCAGGATATTCAAGCAGGATACGCAGGCAGGGGCAATGATCCTTACCTCGTTGACGTAATCAAGAAACTGTTGGCGGATTAAGGGAAATCCTTGGAGACCCTCAGCATCAGAGGTCTTTCTCTTCTTCCCTCCTTTCCCTCTCACAGGAGCCTTGGGGACAGAGGTACTCGGGCTGGCCGGATTCTTCTTCCTCGCAGATCTAACATTAGGAAGATCATCGATACCAAACTTGGAGGCAGACTAAGCAGACTTAGCAGATTTCCCAGCGCCTACACAATCAAAATAAGATAAGTGTTCTAACTAATTTAAAAAAAACTTACATAGAACTACTTTTTAAATGAGGATACTTACTTGACATGGTGGCAGATGCGGAGGATACTTCCTGTGAATCCTGGGTGGCAACTTGAAAACTTCTGGTCTCAGGATCAAGCTTTTTGAAGGCTAGAACTCTCTCTCTTGCAGCAGGAGTCAACTTGAGATGAGCAACGGATATAGCTGCACACAAAAAATAAAGAAAGTGTTAGTGATCCTCACCCAAAGGAATGAAACCTTATGGTGATCCTTCCAGGATCCTCTATCCTACCATGAGTAGCCCACTCCTTGGGCAGATCCTTCCCATTAGGGATGGTATCCCTCCTAACAAAGAAGAATCGTCGTTTCCAATTCGTGTCATTCTTGGTGACCTTAAGAACAGGGTGATCCTCTTCGGCTTTCCGTTTGAACAGATATCGACAGGATCCAAACGTTGTGAGATCATACAGCTCCGCCATCCCTAAGTCAATCCCCTCCTGCTCAATGATCCTCTCGAGGGTATACAAAACCCTCCAGATCATCGGCATGGCTTGAATGTAAGATATGCCGGTCAGGGAAAAGAAAGATTGGGTGAAAGCTGGAAAGGGATACGTATAGCCTATGGTAAACGGAGTAACAGGAAAAGCTACCCAAGTATCGGAAACAAAGTCACTTAGAGCACTGGGAGTGAAAGACTTGAAGATAGCATCCGCCGGAAAACAGTGACGGATTCTATCGATGTGAGCATCGGTGAAGCAGCACCTCTCGGTGGGAGAGTCTTTAATGATCCCTTGACCTTTCAAGGGGCTGTTCTTCTTGGGATCCTTGTGAGGGGAATTCCTGAGCAACATATTCACAGAAGAATGGAAAGAGAAAGAGAAACAGAGCAAGAGAAGGAAGAAAAGAGGAAGAATACTTGATCAATCTTCGGACGAGATTATAAAGGGAGTATCTCTTGAATTTAAATGCAAATTGATCCTAACTCTATCTCTTATTTATAATGATGATCTGCAGGGGTGTCACTTCTGTGACGTAAGAATCACAACGGCTAGTCCGACTTCAACGGCTAGTTATCCGATTAGCTCGTTGCAGATAAGATCAAGCAAAATATAACTCATTTATTTACAATATCACTCCTTATATTTTGGGGGCAATTGTTAGGGCTGGATTTTTATAACATGTGATCCTAACTAGTGATCCTTATTTCTTTGGCAGATAGTGATCCTCAGAAGAGTTCCAGGATCAGGATCACGGACCATTATAGGGATCCTCATTCTAACAGTTGTTTTCATTGAATTTAATGTTATCTTGCAGGAATGTCTAGCAGGATCCGCTCTTAGCAACGTAAACAAGGGACGCGTCTTTACAACTTTGGCATATGCTTAATCAGAGATGAACGTTGTAGAGGATATGGAAACTCAGCATGATTTAAGGGCGATAATTTAGGCTAGATTTACTTTTATTCCTAAAGGGGTAATGAGCTGATTATTAGTCTGTTTACCTAAAATAGGCCACTCACACTTGTATATATAACACTCTTCCCCATTCGGAAGACATACAACACATTTCTCACACGCTTAGACACACGATACTATAGTGATCCTTGTACTCAGCTCATTATCATCCGAAGTTGTAACCATAATTCGATATATTGAAGTTTGGTGATCGGTTGTTGCCATCACCCGAGGTTTTTTATGCCGGAGATCATTCATTGATCAAGGGCTTTTTCCTCGTATAAATCCTTGTGTCACTTGCATATTTCTTACCAAAGTGATCCTTTACTTTTTCAACAAACCAAGCATCATTCCCCGTTTACTTAGAGTTTGGTTGCATTATCCTTGTGTGATTTTTGACCAAAACAAGAACTAATACAATATTAAAGTCACGAGGCACGATGATGAGACTCATGAAATTACAGTTTATGGTAGTTCTTGTGTTGATGATCTATTACCAGGGTAAGTTCACTTTACGAAAATACTTTCGCATGTCACAATTTTTAAATAAACTTCCTAATCAATTTCCTTTATTTTAATTTTTAAGGTGGGCAATGTGAATCCGTTGACATCAAACCCTTTGGGATTCCACCACCATGCCAAAATGGTTGTTATGCACTGGAGTATTCAAAGGAGTTTTGTGACAACTCGACCTTTCGACTTTCACTTTTGCATTTAATGCACGTCGACTTTGACTGTGTAATTGTTTGACTTGTTAACTTGTAACTGTATATGTGGTGCTATAACTGTTTTGGTCAAAAATTACCGAAGCAATTAAGTGATCAAATTAGTTAAGTGAGGTAATGTGCTGAAAAATGTGTTGAAAATATGTTGGTTATGTTCTTTGGAAAAACAGTGTTCAGGATACGGCTCAGGATATTGAGCTGTATCTATGATCAAACAATGAGCAAAAAAGTAAAGTAAATGACACGAGATGTACGAGGAAAGCCCTTGATCAATCTAGATCGCCGGCACAAAACCTCGGGAGCTGATAATCGCAGCTGCCTTGTTCTTCTTATTGCTTTAAACTTCAGGATACAGTGCAGGATATAGATCAGATCGCTAAGTGTTACAATGAATTCGTGTGAAAGTTGCGAGAGAGCAAGTGTTAGAGTGTAGAGAGTGTGATTGTGATGTCCTAGTTGATCTGATATACCCACCTATTTATAGTAACGAATTACAAACAATAATCCCTACAAATATAGGCTGAACCGAATATTCCATTATGATCGTTGTAAAGCGAGTAATACGGCTCCAACGTCTTCCCTTGAACGACTTGGACCGAGTCTTCCGCGGAATAGGTCTTGTTAACGTTGCTAGCTTTTAATCCACATGCCTGCACATAGTCCATTAGTAATCCTGAGGATACCATTCAGGATGTTACCAATATCCTGAACTAGCATCCCGGATGTAAACAGATACAATATAAACAAGATATATATCAAGATACTTTCCAGGATATAGGCTCAGAATTTCACCCATAACAATTGTCCCCAAGAATATTACCGTTTGATATCCTAACGGTTATATTTTTCACCATGGCCGAGGCAATTAAGAGATAAGACCATTGATGTGACAGCTTTCAACCACCCGGCCTATAATTACTCATCACACCCTATATCTTCTCATCCTTATCTTCATTTAACTTCTACCGAAAAGAAAAAGGTAAAGAATTCTCTCTCAACTTCTTTTCTCATTCTCCCTAATATTCCGGCAACAATATGACAAGGCAGACAAGATTTAGCTCCGGCGACTCCGCTCCCACGTTCATCCACCAAAATATTCTCCAGGATCCGGAGAAAGAAATATGCACCTTCGACGGTGCACACTTGTCGGCCCTTATAACCTCCGGCATTTTCCCAAAAGGGACGGTGTTCCGGCCGTTCGATCGGGAAATCCGATCAGACATGGTTTCCGACGAGTGGTTGTGTTTTAATGCCTTTCCTTTTACCTTAGGGTAGCAATTTCCTTTCTCAGATTTCATCACTGAGTTTTTTGATGTCACAAAAATTTGCTTCAGTCAGACAATGCCAATGCTTTGGCGAGTCTTGTCTGTTCTTGATCAAATCAAGAACAACCATATCCCTGATCTTTCTGTTCATGATCTCCCTTTAGCATACCGACTTAGGTGCCACGGTTCTTGTCGATTCTTGTTTTATTCTACTTCCAGTGACCCATTAATCCTCCGAGCCACCAGGAATGAAGAGGAATGGAAATCCAAATTCTTTTTCATAAAAAGAGATTCAATCCCAGGTGGAGCGGATTATCCGGTGCATTGGTTGAAGAAGGGTAGGATTTAGGGTTTAAAGATGATCCTGCTTGTTATCCTGCTTCATATCCTGAACTGACTTTTTTCATTTTCTTGTACAGCTGATTTTAGGAAGCTAGCACCTCCTCTTGCAGATTCTCAAAAAAGAATAGACGCCATCAGGCTCCTTCCAGAGGCAGAAAGAAGTTTCAATCCATCTCCACCAACTCCAAGCCCTCTTTCAAGCGCAAACATGTCTGGTAAGGATCCTGCAAGATATCCTGTACATACATGTTTTTATTTGATATTTTTAGGAAAGGTTTAGAATTTTACTCCCTGTGTGCAGATTCCAGCAAAGTTCCAGTCTATCTAGACCTTGACGAACTCGACAGCTATCCAACTCCCACCATAGTCAAGAAGGAGGTTCCTGCTGCCACTAGCTCCAAGCCATTCCCAGCTCCCAAGGCCAACCCAAGGACTCGTGCTTCCATAGCGAAAAAGAGGAAGGGTCTTGAAGTCAGTGCTCCAAGCTCAGAAGGATTCTCCAATGACGAACTCAGCTTCACTGATTCCTTGGAGCCAATGACATCCTTCCTCAACAAGGTAATATCCTGACACATATTCTGCACGTATATCCTGCACATATATCCTGCTTGGATATCCTGATAGGATATCTTAGTCATTATAGATATATATATTCTAAGTTGTACCTGTTATTGATGTGTAGGGCCTTCAACATTTGCTCCACTTGTACAATGATGCATGTGGTACCGTTGCACTCCATGAAGCCAGGATCAAACAGCTTGAAAGCACCGTTGCTGACCAAGGTGCCGTTGCTGAAGCAAAGTCCCGGCACTACGAGAGCTTGCTGAAGAAGGCCACCCAAGAAGCTGAGGTCAAACTTGCCACCGTTCAAATGGATCATGATCAAGCCATGATTAATTTCCGGGAGGGAATCAAGACTTCTGCCATCGTCTCCCTGCTACAAGCACGCATCAAGATGGCCTACGAGGCCAAGGAGACGGGTCTTGTTTGTCCATCTTGGCCAGTTGAATCCTGGGTGGCTAAGTTGAAAGAGCTTGGAGGCAAAGCTGTGCCACTTCCATCTGAAGCCGGTGAGTCTTCCAAGTCAGCAGAGGTGGCGGATCAGGCTGGAGACAAGAAGGATGCCGTAGCGGATGCTGGTGAGGATGCTGGACAGGATGCTGGTGCTAAGAAGCCGGGGAAAGCAGGAGAGGATGCCGCTGTGTGAGGGCAAATGAGTGGGCAATGATGGATATTGATGCCTAGGCCGGAGCCCACTTTTTTAGGTTTAAGGGTTGATGTCTTGAACAATTTACTTTTCTTGTTTGTTGAACAATTTCAATTTCCTGCACGTAGACAATATGATGGCCAAAGGTGGAGGGATCCTGAGTTTCAGGACGAAGCCCTTGGTCATCAATTAGTATGGTTTATTTTGAACAATACAACAGTTGGAGGTGGATGGGTCTCGGTTTGAGATGAAGCCTTCAATTGTTGGGTGAATATGGTAATGAACTATTAGTGCTCTTAGTGGATGGGCCTTGTTTTTAGGTGAAACTAAGAGCACATCTTTTGGTATGTTAATAATATAACTCCTCTTTAAACTTTATTATTGTTGTTATAAATTTCTCTTGTGAAAATTGTTTTGTTCAAACATTTTTGGGAATATATTATAGACGTATCCCAGTATATATCCTGAAAGATATGCTGATAAAGATATTAAAATACAACCTATTAGTTGTCTAAATAAAAAGGAAAGATCATACCAGAGATTCTTAGTGAATCAGTTTCAATTTCCCATTATAAGCCTGTCCCCAGTGCATACTTATAAATTTGAATCCATCCTCAAAATAGTACAACATATGTCCCCTGTACTTAACACAGAAACACATATGTATTCATATTTTTGACTCGAATGAATTCCAAATACCCCAAGGCAAAACCCTTGATATCTTGAAATGAACCCTTAGTATACTGGGGATAAACCCTGAGTTTCATGCGCTACAGGCGGGAGTGTATAAACTCCAAGACTTAGAAAGGTGAAAACCTTTAAATCTTAGAGAGTATGAAAATACCCTTTCGTGAGAGAGGGTGATCAATCCTCATATACCTTTAGAATTCAGGATATAGCCAACAGTAATGAAATTGTCAGCCACTTTTACATGGACTGGTCCCGCCACCTTGAACTATCCCTGAACAACTTGCGCTCCAGGCGGGGTGTTTAAACCCAATTCGGGAGAAAGGTGAATACCTTTAAACCTGCGAAGGGATCAGTATCCCTTGATCGTGAGAGAGGGGGCCAATCCTCTAATCTTCCGAGTCATCCTGAGTACACATCCTGGAGCTATATCCTGGAGCATATACTTCAAAACAATTGTAAACTAAGGTGGGTGTTAGCTTGGCTAACACCCCTCCGATGCCTAAGTCAGTATTGGGTTCAAGATAATAAACAAATATATTTAAAAGAGATAGAATACATACCATTCTGGGATAGAAATTAAATTCTATTCTTACTTGAAATAGAGCTTTAAGTGTATAGCATTCTAAGACCTTGGTAGCATATCCCCTTCCATATTCTTGAGTCTGTATGCTCCTTTCCCTGCTTCTGATTCAACTTCGTATGGTCCTTCCCATTTTGGAGCTAACTTGCCATCGGCAGGATTAGTAGTATTCTGAAAAGCCTTTCTTAGCACCCAATCACCAACTTGAAATCTCCTAGTCCTTATGTTCTTATTATATGCTATGGATATTCTTTGTTGATATGCTGCCATCCTTAGCCTTGCTGCGTCTCTTTTTTCGTCTATGGTATCCAAATCTTGACATAAGGCTTCAGGGTTCTGTTCAGGATTCTGAAGGATAGATCTTGCAGTAGGTATCACCATCTCCGTTGGAATTACTGCTTCTGCTCCGAATACTAAGGAGAATGGGGTTTGGCCGGTTGGATTTTTTACCGTTGTCCTGTCAGCCCATAACACAAAGGGTAATTCCTCTGCCCATCTTCCTTTTTTGGCTCCAAGTCTCTTCTTTAAGTTATTCACTATTATCTTGTTTGAAGATTCAGCTTGTCCATTCGCTTGAGGATGCACCGGAGTAGACGTTATCATTTTGATTCCCCAATTCTTGCAAAACTCAGTAGTCCTTTTGCTTATAAACTGGGACCCATTATCACAAATGATTTCAGCTGGTACTCCAAACCTGGTCAGGATATTCCTCTTTATGAAGGATACTACTTCTTGGTCTCTAACTTGCACAAATGCTTCCGCTTCAACCCACTTAGAGAAATAATCCGTCATTGCCAGCATAAAGACTTTTCCTCCCGGAGCTTTTGGTAACTTCCCTACTATATCCATCCCCCATTTCATGAACGGCCAAGGGGATGCTACAGGATATAGTGGTTCAGTTGGTTGATGCAATATGTTACTATGCCTCTGACATGCATCACATCTTCGAGCATATTCTGCAGCATCTTTTCTCATTGTTGGCCAATAATAACCTGTCCTCAACACTTTCGAAAATAATGACCTGCCCCCGGTATGGTTACCACAATCCCCTTCATGTATATCCTGAAGTACTTCTTTGGCTTCAGGATCTTCCAAGCATCTCAAGTATGGTCATGCAAGAGATTTCTTGTATAAAATATTATTTATAATAGTGAATCGTGATACCTTCATCCTAAATGCCTTAGGATTTTCATCTTCGGGGATATGTCCTTCCTTGAGATATCTCATAATTGTAGTTGTCCAGGATTTAGGATCCTCTCCAGGATACACCACTTCAGGATCTTGAATACTTGCTACTTCCTTATGCTGAGGATCTGTTGCAGGATACAGGATATGTAATATCGGTATTGGGATTCCTTCCGGTATCCTGATTGATGATCCCAAGTTTGCCAATGCGTCTGCTTCAGCGTTATCCTCTCTTGGTACCTGTTCAAGTGTAAAAACATCGAAATATCCTGCTAATTTTTTAAGAATACCGAGGTATTCCATTAGTTTCTCACCCTTGACTGCATAGGATCCATCAAAATGATTAGTAATTAACAAGGAGTCAACATATACTTGCAAATTCTTGATATTCATACTCTTAGCCAATTCTAATCCTGCAATTAAAGCTTCATATTCTGCCTCATTATTAGTAGCAGGGAATTCACATCTAACAGCCTGGGGTATTATGTCCCCCTGTGGCGATTTTAGTAGTATTCCTAATCCTACTCCTCTTACATTAGATGCACCATCAGTATATAATGTCCAGGATCCTGACGATTCTCCTAACTGTTGAACTTCTAGGTCTACCTCGTCCTGAATGTCACTACTAAAATCAGCCACAAAGTCAGCTAAAGCCTGAGGCTTTATGGCATTTCTAGGTTCATATACTAAATCATAGGCACTTAATTTTACTGACCACTTGGCCATTCTACCCGACATCTCTGGTTTTCTAAGCACATTCTTAACAGGATAATTAGTTTTGACATGAATCCTATGTGTTTCAAAATAATGTCTAAGCTTTGTTGATGCCATTACTAGAGCTAGTATAAGTTTTTCTAGGTGAGAATATCTAGTTTCCGCATTTAACAAACTTTTGCTAACATAATAAACAGGATACTGCTGACCTTCGTGATCCTTTACGAGTACTGCACTTACTGCATTCCCTGATACTGTCAAATACAAGGATAATGGTTCACCATCTTCAGGCTTCATCAATAGAGGTGCGGTTGAGAGATACTGCTTCAAATCCTGCAGGGCTGCTTCATGCCTCTCACCCCATTCAAACTTTTTATTCTTTTTCAGGATATCATAGAATTCTTTACACTTTTCTGAGGATCTTGATATAAATCTATTTAAGGCTGCCACTCGTCCTTTTAACCGTTGAACATCCTTCATATTTGAGGGAGACTTTATATTCAAGATAGCTTTTATCTGCTCCGGGCTTGCCTCTATCCCTCTTTTTGTCACCATGTATCCTAAAAACTTTCCTGCCCCTACTCCGAAATGGCACTTTGCAGGATTAAGTTTCATATTATACTGGTCCAGGATATCGAATGCTCCTTTAATATCCTGAAGATGATCCTCAGCTTTCTTGGATTTAACCACCATATCGTCAATGTACACCTCCATGGTGTCCCCCAGTTTGTCTTTAAACATCATATTCACCAATCTCTGGTACGTTGCACCTGCATTTTTTAAACCGAAAGGCATAGCAGTATAACAATAAATACCTGTTGGTGTCATGAAAGCAGTATCCTCTTGGTCCGAAGGTTCCATTTGAATCTGCTGGAATTCTGAGGATGCATCCATGAAGGTCAACATTTCATGACCGGCAGTGGCATCCACCATCGAGTCTATATGAGGCAGAGGGAATGGGTCTTTTGGACAAGCTTTGTTCAGGTCTGTGTAGTCTACACAGACTCTCCATTTCCCATTTTTCTTTTGTACTACAACCACGTTTGCTAGCCATCTAGGGAATTTGACTTCTCTAATCATCCTGGACTTCAATAATCTTTCAACTTCCTCTTGGATAATTGCATTTCGCTCAGGGGCGAATTTCCTTCTCTTTTGTTGTATAGGCTTGAATGACCTGTCAATTCAAAGCTTGTGAGTAATAATGTCTTTAGATATACCTGTCATATCCTCATGCTTCCATGCAAATGTTGACATCCTGCATTTCAAAAAGTTAATTAATTGTTCTTCAATATCCTGAGGGATATTGGTTCCCACGAGCACCGAAATATCGGGATTATCCTGGTCTAGGATAATTTTCTTCACATCCTGCTCCGGATCCTCCACGATATCCTGGGCCCGCGTCTTTAATTGCTATGCTGCACTAGGTTTGGTTGAGGATTTCATCGAGGATGAGTAGCATTCTTTCGCCTCCTGCTGATCACTGTCGATCTTGACAACCCCCCAAGGGGTAGGGATCTTGATGCATTGGTGATACGTTGATGGAACGGCCTTCATATCGTGGATCCATGGTCTTCCTAGGATGATGTTATAGCAGGATAGAGAATCCATCACACAGAAACGTTGCATCTTGTTGACTCCTTCAACATATACGGGTAGCCTTATCTCTCCCACTGTGTTCCTAGCTTCTCCACTGAAACCAACGAGCACAGTAGACTTCGAAGTGATATCCATCGGAGACACATTCATTCTCTTTAGAGTCTCCAGTTGTATTATGTTGACGGAGCTGCCATTATCAACCAATATCCTGCGTACAAAATGGTTAGCCACATATAATGTTATTACCAGAGCATCATGGTGAGGATCCTGGACAATATCCCTATCATCTGCATCAAAAGTGATCACTTTGTCAGTTGTGAGCGTAGTCATCCTGATAGGTTTGTCTCCCCTCTCGGCCTTAGCTTCCTTTGCATGTCTCTTTGCTGCCGAATACGAAGTTCCACAAATGTCGGATCCTCCTGAAATGAAGTTGATTATCTTGGCATCGGCGGGAGGTGATGCCGCTCGCTCAGGATCCTTCTCAGTATCCTGACCCTTATTCTTTTTTCTCCCTAAGAGATCTTTCAAATATCCCTTGCTTAGAAGGTAGCTGATTTCTTTCCTCAGAGCGATGCAATCCTCAGTCACATGTCCAAAATCTTCGTGGAAAGCACACCATTTTGACTTATCTTTCCAATCTGCTTTTTGTTGATTCTTTCGAGGCCACCTGGCTTTATCTCCCAAACCCTTCATAGCATACATTAGTTCAGGTATATTAACAGAAAAACAATATTCAGATAATTCAGGATATTCTTCAGGATCCTCGTCTTCAACAACATTCACTCTCTTGTTATCATTTCTGCCATATGACTTAGAGCGATATGGTCTATATGAGGATTCCGATTTCCTGTTAGTCGATTCATATGTTGAGGATGCATTCATCCTTTCTTGCATTTTTCTATCATCCTCCAACCGAATATATCTTAGAGCCCTGTTCCGGGCTTCATCCAGGTTCCTGCATGGGTTCATTACAAGGTCTTGATAGAATTGAGAATCCTTTTGCAGCCCCATCTTGAAAGCTTGCACGGCTGTTGCAACATCAAGATGGGGAATGTCTAGTGATTCTGTTGGTGCATATTTGTGACAACAACTTAGAATTGGTCTTTGGATATCTTGTAATTAGATAAACGATAAACAGTTAGCGGGTTTAGCTTTGTAATAGTTAGTTGTAATGTTTGGGCTAACTAAACCCAAAGGATTGGGTGATGGGGGGCGAATTGGGCATGTCCAATTCGCAGCCCAAGAGTCTTTAACCTAGCCCAGTTGTGAACCTTGTGTTATATAAACAAGGTTAGACATTAGGGTTTAGGTTAATCAGCCAAAACAGTTGTTAGAGAGCAATTTCGTGAGAGCATTACAGCTTGGACGAAATTAGGGTTTGTGGTTAGGGTTTGATTGATTGTAATCAGTCTTGATAGATAATCAATAAAACCCGGTTTGATTGGAATTGCTGTTTCTATGTTCTACACGTTTTCTGTTGCAATCTGGTCTAGAGGATTCCGCACTCTAGGTTAGATAGACAATTCTGTGAAAGATCCATACATCAAGGGGACCTACAATTGGTATCAGAGCGTTAGGCTCTTGAAGGCTCGGTTCAGAATTGTTTGCTGCAGAAACAGGGAGTGATTTCGGAATTTTTGTTAAACCTGAAAATTAGGGTTTATAAATTTTCGAAATTTTTCTTGGTTTGATACAGATTTTCGAAATTTTTTGGCTGTTTGATCTTTTGGTTTGTTTGTTTGCTGATTTGCAGGTTTTCAGGATAGTTTCTGGTTGACTGTTTGAAGGATTTTGTGTGACACCCCAGGAAAACCAGCAAACGATGTAACCTACCTAGCTTTAACCTGTATAGCTTACGTTAGTGAGTGCGTACCAAATTTCGGGACGAAATTTCCTTTTAGTTGGGGATACTGTGACAACTCGTATTTCGAACCTGTTTTTGTGTAACATTATGTGATTGTGTGAACATTAGTGAATAACATGATATGTGTCTTTTATGTGAAATCGTGATATATGTTGTATGCTACATAACCCGAATACACGACCCATTTGCCTACACAATCCATTCGGCCCACACTTGGACTCGAGACCTTGGAAGTAGCCCAAGTAGGGGTCGGCCCACTCCCTTGTTATACGGTTACAATAATTCATTAGGGCTACTCCCCATCATTTGCAACCAAGAAACACACACAAACACCTAAAAATCAATCTCTGCTGAATCGGAACCGAAGCCAGCCACCCCGTCACATCAAAGCTTTGAACCCGAATCCTTCTCTTCTCGGTTAGTATGATATTCATGATTATGTGTTTATTTGATTTGTTAATGATTGGACCGCATGTTAGTTGGATCGATTGATGATGTTTTACACTTGGTTATATGTCGTATGGATGCATGATCATCGGATTGAATGTTATTGCTTAGTTATTATTTTGTTGTTAAACGGTTTATAGAATAGGCTTGACAAACCGGTTGTGATATTATGATTCGGGAATGAGGTTTGGGGCTGTTGATAGTAAATAAACTGATCAATCACATGAATCCGATCATAGGTTCTGCATATTGGTAAACTAATGTTCTTGATGTTGTTATGAATGTTCTGGATTATTGATTAACTGTTGATTTGATCCGATTTGTGAAACTGCTAATCTGTTTACTGAATTTACGGAGTGATTGTTGCTAGAATTATGGAAACTAGTTACACACATCACGGTTGCGACTCGGTATCTCCCATTACGACTCGAGACCTCACACTTGTACACACACAGCACAACTCGAAACCGTGGTTGCGAGTCCGGTTGCGACTCGAAACCGACACAAACAGCATGAACCGAAACCACGGTTGCGAGTCAGGAAGCGACTCGAAACCGGACCATGACAAGCCGAGACCCCAGTTGCGAGTCCCGTTGCGACTCGTAACCGCCTTTGGTTGCGACTCGAGATCGCTGGTTGCGACTCGGGACCTTTCCTCGTTGCGACTCGAGACCATGAAACCTTACACGCTGATATTGGGCCTGCACACTATCATAAGCCCAACTGATTGGGCTGAACACTTGGACTTTGCTTGTTTACGTGACTGTTTACGTTGATAGGGTGTTGAATACTTGTACAACTTGTTACAATACGTGTAGAACCTACGTGCAGTATTTGAATACGAATCTGATTGGTATGATAACTTTGGTAGGACGTGGTTGATTGCTTATTAACTTAATCGAACTGTGTGAATCATACCGAGCAACCCCAGGTGAGTTCATTGCATCTTCTCAAGCATGCGTCCCGGTGGTTTGGGACAACTGATAAACATTTGGAAGGGAAACTTGGGGTAAACAACTGAAACATAGAAACAATCACTTACCGGATTGCCTGTAGGGCAATGGGGTAATTAGTTGATAGCGCTATTAGGTTTGGCACCCTCACACCGGGCCGTAAGGACGGGCGTGAACTAATTACTGGGACAACTTGTAACGCGGATATAAGACCTCCTACAGTTTGTCAAGGTTGTTTGATACCTTGACTTGACCAATGCCTGTAGGGCATTGGGGTTAGGCATTCCCATCATTGACGCTGCATACGGTACAACAAACGAATTAACAACGATATCAGAAACATACAACGAGTTGACTTAACTAATATCTGGTAACTTCCCACGTAAGCAACACCTTGAACTCACCAGCGTAGTCTGACACACTTGTTGCATGCTTGTAGGTCGTTAACTGTGGAGCGTGGACTTGCTATCTGGGAGTGCTGGAGTTGTCATGGATCGAAGCTATGAGATTGCTAGTATTGACACTTTGGTTTTGAATTATTATGAAACGATTACAAAATAATTTATTATATGCTTCCGCTACTCGACATTATTGGTTTGATAACATGTTTTATTAAGTATTTTCTATTGGTTCAATGTGATTGGTGGCTCAGACTCTGATGTGTAACACGCCTAAGCGGGGGTTTCCGCAGGTGGTATTTTGGGGGTGTTACAGTTTGGTATCAGAGCCACTGGTTATAGTGAACTAGGTTTTAAAACGTTTTGTAAAACCAGACTATAACCGAACAACTTCGACAATCGATCATGACACTCAGCACCAGATTGCAAGGTTCGCTTCTCTCTCACTTTATACATTACTTGCTTAGCAGTCACACACCCACAACGTATATGAACTGAAACATTAAACACCATAGTGACTTGATAGTGTGACACTACTCTTCGACTCATGTGAACCATAGAACTATGATATCAGCTGTTGTGTTATTTGAACGGGGGAAACTTCGAGCGCAAGCTAAGAGGCTCTGAGATGAACATGCAAATTGCCTTATTATTATGGGTGCACACTTAATAATAACGCGGGGTGCATGCAAGTCCCAGTGAGGCTTATCGAGCGTGAGAAGGGTTCTGCCTTACTATATGCAAACTTGGTAGTATATAGATATCTGTATGACACCGGACTTTCATCTTGTTTCGATTTCTAAATCGGTTTATTCCCAACTATAGAAACATGAGTGGACGAGGACACGGACGTGGCAACATCAACATGACTCAGGCTGAGTTGACTGACCTAATCAATACCCGCGTGGCTGAGGCTCTAGCAGCCTATCAAGCTGGTACGGAATGTACCAAGTACTCCTTATTCTTATACCACATACACGTCATTTCATTCCTATAATGTGTTTCCTCCCGGTATTTAGGTCAACAAGCGCAACCCCAACCTAACCAGCCTGTGTGTACCTTCAAAATGTTTATGGACTGCAAGCCACAGACCTTCACCGGGACTGAAGGGGCTGTGGGACTCCTAAGATGGTTCGAAAAAGCAGAGTCCGTGTTTGCTATCTGTAACTGTCCCGCTGGGGACAGGGTGAAGTATGCTGCGGGTACCTTGGCTGATGGTGCCCTAACATGGTGGAACGCCCAAGTGCAGTTGTTGGGCATTGAGGCAGCAAATGCCACAACTTGGGAAGATTTTAAAGAACTGATCAGGGAGGAGTACTGTCCTCGGGATGAAATCGAGAAACTGGAAAACGAGTACTACAACCTGAAGATGGTTGGGTCGGAAGTTGAAGCGTATGTGAAGCGACAATACGAACTGGCCGACATGTGCCCAAACTTGTCCCGGCCTATGCCTAGGAGAATTGAGTTATTCATCAGAGGGTTACCTCCGCGTGTGAAGAGCTTGGTCACTGCAGCCCATCTCAATGATTTGACACAGATCGTTCGTCTGACTCACAAGATTGTGGATCAAGAGGTGGAGAGCGGATCGTTACCTCCGCGCATTTCAGCCACTGCTGCTGCTACACCCACTGCCACTGCGTCTGCTAATGATAACAAGCGGAAGTGGAGTGATTATGACAAGGCATCCAGTGCTGGCCAAAATCAGAAAAGGCCAGACAACAGCAACCGCAACATCAGCCAGTCGTCGTCCGTCAATCAAGGCCAGGGTAGTGGTCAAAGTCAGGGCTCGTATGCAGGAAAGAAACCACAGTGTAATAAGTGTGGCTACCATCATTTCGGGCCATGTAGTCGCACGTGTCGCAGGTGCGGTAAAGTGGGCCATGAGGCCAAGGATTGCAGGGCTTCACAGCCCAGGCACCAGCAGCAACAGAACCAGCAGAATCAAAGACAACAGGGACAACCACCCCAGCAGAACCAGGGTTTCAGGAAGGGGTGCTTTCAATGTGGGGATGAGGGCCACTTTAAACGGGATTGCCCTCAGTTAAACCAGAACGCCAACGACAACAACAACCGCCCAAATAACAACAATGCTGGAAACAACAACAACAACAACGGCAACAACGGGGGTAATGGCGCTCGGGGCAGAGTGTTTCAGCTTGGAGCAGGGGATGCCAGGAATGACGGCAACGTTGTAACTGGTACGTTTCCTGTTAATGATCGTATTGCTTCTGTATTATTTGATTCGGGTGCCGATTGGAGTTACGTGTCCCTAGAGTTTAGTCAACGATTAGGGGTAACCCCAACACCTTTAGAGGTTAGACAAGTAGTAGAACTAGCAGATGGTAAGACGATAGAAGCCTCGAACGTCCTTTTTGGGTGCAAACTAGATCTCGTGGGTCAGGTGTTTGATATTGACCTCCTTCCCGTTACGCTCGGTAGTTTTGACATAGTGGTAGGCATGGATTGGTTGTCTAAGCACCAGGCAGAAATTCTATGTAAGGAGAAGATTTTGCGTATTCCTCTCCCTGATGGAGAGTCACTGTTAGTTCAAGGACATCGTAGTGGGACGATGGTTGGGATTATCACGGCCATGCGTGCACAACAGTATCTACAAAAGGGGTATCCTGCACTGTTAGCGTTAGTTACCAACGCTCAGTCTGAAGAGAGTAAGATTGAGGATCTACCAGTGGTGCGAGAGTTCGCTGATGTATTCCCAGAGGAGCTACCAGGGTTACCTCCTCACCGTCAGGTAGAATTTCAGATTGATCTTGCACCGGGAGCAGCTCCAATTGCTCGAGCTCCTTACCGGTTAGCACCAGGAGAGTTACAGGAACTGTCTAATCAACTGCAGGAGTTGTTGGACAGGGGCTTTATTCGACCCAGTTCTTCGCCTTGGGGAGCCCCAGTTTTGTTCGTAAAGAAGAAAGACGGGTCATTCCGTATGTGTATCGACTACCGAGAGCTCAACAAGGTGACCACTAAGAACCGCTATCCGTTACCACGTATCGACGACTTGTTCGACCAGTTGCAAGGGTCGAGCTTCTACTCAAAGATCGACTTAAGGTCGGGTTATCACCAGGTAAGGGTTAGGGAAGAGGATGTTCCCAAGACAGCCTTTCGAACGCGCTACGGGCACTATGAGTTTTTGGTCATGCCGTTTGGATTGACCAATGCACCAGCAGTTTTCATGGATCTTATGAACCGCGTGTGCAAGCCATATCTCGACGAGTTTGTTATAGTGTTTATCGACGACATCTTGGTCTACTCCAAGAACAAGGAAGATCACGAGCGTCACCTACGTCTCATCTTGGAACTCTTGAGGAGGGAACAACTGTATGCAAAGTTTTCTAAGTGCGACTTTTGGATTCGGGAAGTGCATTTCCTTGGGCACGTTGTTAACGAGAAAGGGATACATGTGGACCCTGCGAAGGTGGATGCAGTTAAGAATTGGGCGGCACCAAAGACTCCGTCTGAGGTACGTCAATTTCTTGGTCTCGCCGGATACTATCGAAGGTTTATTAAAGACTTCTCGAAAATCGCGCAACCTCTCACCTCACTGACACAGAAGCACACGGCGTACTCGTGGGGAACGAAGCAGGAAGAGGCCTTTCAGATGTTAAAACAGAAACTTTGCAGTGCACCGATCTTGTCTTTGCCAGAGGGCACCGAAGATTTTGTGGTTTATTGTGACGCGTCAATTCAGGGTCTCGGTTGCGTGTTGATGCAACGCGAGAAGGTGATCGCTTATGCTTCTCGACAACTGAAGGTGCACGAGAAGAACTACACGACACACGACTTGGAGCTAGGAGCGGTGGTGTTTGCGTTGAAGATTTGGAGACACTATCTGTACGGTACCAAATGCACCATCTACACCGACCATAGGAGTCTCCAGCACATCTTCGACCAGAAAGAGTTGAATATGCGACAACGACGATGGGTGGAGTTATTGAACGATTATGAATGTGCCATCAAGTATCACCCGGGCAAGGCGAACGTTGTAGCCGACGCCCTCAGCAGGAAGGATAACGCACCTAGGCGTGTGCGAGCATTGCAACTCACGATTCAGTCCAATCTCCCTTCCCAGATACGAGACGCTCAGTTAGAAGCGTTGAAACCAGAGAATGTTCGAGCTGAAGCTTTACGTGGCTCGAGACAACGACTAGAACAAAAGGGAGACGGCGCTTACTACGTAACTGGACGCATTTGGGTCCCGCTCTTTGGCAACTTACGGGAACTTGTAATGGAAGAGGCACATAAGTCACGTTACTCCGTACATCCTGGATCAGATAAGATGTACCACGACCTGAAAACTACTTACTGGTGGCCCAGCATGAAGGCTCATATAGCAACCTACGTCAGCAAATGTTTGACTTGTGCTAAAGTCAAAGCAGAACATCAAAAGCCCTCAGGTCTACTGCAGCAACCAGAGATACCCACATGGAAGTGGGAACAGATCGCTATGGATTTCGTGACAGGACTACCAAGAACTCAGGCTGGGAATGACACTATTTGGGTGATTGTTGATCGCCTCACGAAATCAGCACACTTCCTAGCAATCAAGGAAACGGACAAGTTTTCTCAGCTGGCAGCAGTGTATCTCAAGGAAGTGGTTGCTAGGCATGGAGTGCCAACTTCTATCATTTCAGACCGTGATCCGCGTTTCACTTCAGAGTTATGGCAGTCTATGCATAAATCGTTTGGTTCCCAACTTGACATGAGTACCGCTTATCACCCGCAGACGGATGGTCAAAGCGAGCGCACCATCCAAACACTTGAAGATATGCTTCGAGCATGCGTACTCGACTTTGGAAAAGGATGGGAGAAACACCTACCGTTGATAGAATTCTCCTACAACAACAGCTACCATTCAAGTATTAAGGCAGCTCCGTTCGAAGCACTGTACGGACGGAAATGCCGTTCACCTCTCTGTTGGCATGAGGTGGGAGATAGTCAGATCACAGGACCTGAGTTTGTCCTTGAAGCATCAGAAAGCATTGTGCAGATCAGAAATCGTATGGCCGCAGCTCGCGATCGTCAGAAAAGCTACGCTGACAAGCGTAGTAAGCCGTTGGAATTCGAAGTTAATGACCGCGTTATGTTAAAGGTTTCACCCTGGAAGGGTGTGGTGCGTTTTGGGAAACGCGGCAAACTAAACCCTCGTTATGTAGGACCCTTCAAAATTTTAGAACGGATTGGAAAGGTGGCCTACAGGTTGGAATTACCTGCTGAGTTGGGTAATGTCCATGATGTATTTCATGTATCACAGCTAAAGAAGTGTTTGGTTGACGAAACACTAGTAGTACCATTCCAAGAACTAAAGATAGACGACAAATTGCAGTTTGTCGAAGAACCAATTGAAATCATGGATCGGGAAGTCAAAGTTCGTAAGCACAGCCGCATACCGATTGTCAGAGTTCGTTGGAACTCCAGACGGGGTCCAGAGTTCACGTGGGAACGCGAGGACCAGATGAAACTTAAGTATCCACATTTGTTTCCCACAGATCAGGCAGAACCTAGTGAACCTAGAGTTGAGGCAACTAGCGAATTTCGGGACGAAATTCCCATTCAAGTTGGGGAGGATGTGACACCCCAGGAAAACCAGCAAACGATGTAACCTACCTAGCTTTAACCTGTATAGCTTACGTTAGTGAGTGCGTACCAAATTTCGGGACGAAATTTCCTTTTAGTTGGGGATACTGTGACAACTCGTATTTCGAACCTGTTTTTGTGTAACATTATGTGATTGTGTGAACATTAGTGAATAACATGATATGTGTCTTTTATGTGAAATCGTGATATATGTTGTATGCTACATAACCCGAATACACGACCCATTTGCCTACACAATCCATTCGGCCCACACTTGGACTCGAGACCTTGGAAGTAGCCCAAGTAGGGGTCGGCCCACTCCCTTGTTATACGGTTACAATAATTCATTAGGGCTACTCCCCATCATTTGCAACCAAGAAACACACACAAACACCTAAAAATCAATCTCTGCTGAATCGGAACCGAAGCCAGCCACCCCGTCACATCAAAGCTTTGAACCCGAATCCTTCTCTTCTCGGTTAGTATGATATTCATGATTATGTGTTTATTTGATTTGTTAATGATTGGACCGCATGTTAGTTGGATCGATTGATGATGTTTTACACTTGGTTATATGTCGTATGGATGCATGATCATCGGATTGAATGTTATTGCTTAGTTATTATTTTGTTGTTAAACGGTTTATAGAATAGGCTTGACAAACCGGTTGTAATATTATGATTCGGGAATGAGGTTTGGGGCTGTTGATAGTAAATAAACAGATCAATCACATGAATCCGATCATAGGTTCTGCATATTGGTAAACTAATGTTCTTGATGTTGTTATGAATGTTCTGGATTATTGATTAACTGTTGATTTGATCCGATTTGTGAAACTGCTAATCTGTTTACTGAATTTACGGAGTGATTGTTGCTAGAATTATGGAAACTAGTTACACACATCACGGTTGCGACTCGGTATCTCCCATTACGACTCGAGACCTCACACTTGTACACACACAGCACAACTCGAAACCGTGGTTGCGAGTCCGGTTGCGACTCGAAACCGACACAAACAGCATGAACCGAAACCACGGTTGCGAGTCAGGAAGCGACTCGAAACCGGACCATGACAAGCCGAGACCCCAGTTGCGAGTCCCGTTGCGACTCGTAACCGCCTTTGGTTGCGACTCGAGATCGCTGGTTGCGACTCGGGACCTTTCCTCGTTGCGACTCGAGACCATGAAACCTTACACGCTGATATTGGGCCTGCACACTATCATAAGCCCAACTGATTGGGCTGAACACTTGGACTTTGCTTGTTTACGTGACTGTTTACGTTGATAGGGTGTTGAATACTTGTACAACTTGTTACAATACGTGTAGAACCTACGTGCAGTATTTGAATACGAATCTGATTGGTATGATAACTTTGGTAGGACGTGGTTGATTGCTTATTAACTTAATCGAACTGTGTGAATCATACCGAGCAACCCCAGGTGAGTTCATTGCATCTTCTCAAGCATGCGTCCCGGTGGTTTGGGACAACTGATAAACATTTGGAAGGGAAACTTGGGGTAAACAACTGAAACATAGAAACAATCACTTACCGGATTGCCTGTAGGGCAATGGGGTAATTAGTTGATAGCGCTATTAGGTTTGGCACCCTCACACCGGGCCGTAAGGACGGGCGTGAACTAATTACTGGGACAACTTGTAACGCGGATATAAGACCTCCTACAGTTTGTCAAGGTTGTTTGATACCTTGACTTGACCAATGCCTGTAGGGCATTGGGGTTAGGCATTCCCATCATTGACGCTGCATACGGTACAACAAACGAATTAACAACGATATCAGAAACATACAACGAGTTGACTTAACTAATATCTGGTAACTTCCCACGTAAGCAACACCTTGAACTCACCAGCGTAGTCTGACACACTTGTTGCATGCTTGTAGGTCGTTAACTGTGGAGCGTGGACTTGCTATCTGGGAGTGCTGGAGTTGTCATGGATCGAAGCTATGAGATTGCTAGTATTGACACTTTGGTTTTGAATTATTATGAAACGATTACAAAATAATTTATTATATGCTTCCGCTACTCGACATTATTGGTTTGATAACATGTTTTATTAAGTATTTTCTATTGGTTCAATGTGATTGGTGGCTCAGACTCTGATGTGTAACACGCCTAAGCGGGGGTTTCCGCAGGTGGTATTTTGGGGGTGTTACATTTTGGCTGAAAAGGCTTGAAGATTCGAAGATTGTTCTTCGTGTTCTTCGCGTTCTTTGTTCTGTTTCTTGTTGATTTTCAAGAAATCACTTGTATTTTGCTGTTTTGATTTTGCAGATTTGTGTTGGAGAGGAGATAAGATCTTCAAAATTTCGGAAAGATTGGATTTCCATACTGATTTGGCGAATTTGATTAAATTTGCTGACTGACCAGCGAAATTAATAAACCAGCGAATTTGGGGTTTCATATCTCGATCATCGGCGAAATTAAATCCAAAGCCGACTTTTGTAACCGTGTAAATTTTCCACAGCGAAATTAACACGATTTCGGCGACTTTACAAGTTGTCGTAATCGCGAACTTGTCAGCAAATTTAACATATCAGCGAAATTGAACAAAGACTAGTCCAGCGAATTTAAACACTGGCCTAGCGAATTTAAGACATAAGCAGCGAAATTAACTGGGTAAGCAGCGAATTTAACCAGCAAATTTAACTGATTTACCAGCAAAATTAAGTCATTGTCCAGCGAAATTAGGCAAAACCAGCGAAATTAAGAAAGGATTTAAGTGGTGGAATTTCTATTGGCAAGCGTCGAAATTTTTTCAGTGTTTTGCAAATAGAAATTGATTTGTACCTCGTTTGACAGAACAGTTTGCGCCGTTAGATTCGTGTGACTCTGGAAAATCCCGAATTCGGTTTTTGACATTATATATCATTGGACTCGTCTTTTCGAGACGATTCTAAAGGTGTAATTTGGTAACCACTGTTTTCGGAGATATTTTGTACGGTTTTACCAGTCTGTTACGTTTAAAATGTCAAACATGGCCAACTTGAATGCTCCTAAGATGATGAAGGTGGAGAACTATCTTACATGGAAGAACAGCTTCAAATCCTTCATTAAATCTCAGGATACACGCATGTGGATATGTATTGAAGATGGGTACATAAACCCAGTACATGATTTTGAGGGCAGACGACGTAGAACAGACTACGTGAACATGAATGAGGCTGATAAGAAAGTGTATGAAGCTGAAAAGAGAGCTTTAGCTGCAATAAAGTCATCCTTACCTGATAGCATCAAGCATACCTTCACAAAGTACACAAATTCAAAGGATATGTGGGATGCATTACAAAAGAGATATCAGGGATATGAATGCGCCACTCAGGCATTCATGGCAGAGATAGTGCCAGTTGATGAGGCTGAAACTAGTGTGCGTGATGCTGAATCTCAAGTGGAGAATGCTGAAGCTAAAATGGATGCTGTGGATGCTGAAGTAGAGAAAGAGAGTGAAGCTGAACAGGTTGTTGCTGATCAAACCACAAAAGTTCATGAGAAAGAGGTACTATCTAATTCTGTGTGTTTGAGGTGTCGTGAACTACAGGGTGAGGTTGACAGGTTGTCAACTCAAAATCAAAGTCTGGTGAGCGAGATGTCCAGCATAAAAGAGTCAAACTTTTTTGCTAAAAGAAATGAATCTCTATACTTGAAGAAGATAAAAGGTTACGAAAGTGAAATCGAAGCTTTAACATGCAAATTAAACGAAAAACTTCAAGTAATAGACTTAGCTCACGAAATGATGGCTGAAAAAAACAAAAGAGATTTCTGATAAAAACAAAGAGTTGTCAGATGCACAACTCAAAATTATTGAACTTGAACAGAAATTAAGTCAATTCAGAGATTCTTCTTTTGTTATGAAACACATGATGGGTGGGTTAAAGAAAAGTAATGACAAGACCACTGTGGGCTTCCAGGGCTTTAATGAAGTCCCACCTCCTCTTAGTCATGACTATTCTTTCCTGCCTGGTGAAGATGAGCTAGCAGCCTATATGTCAACTGCACCAAGTAGTTTCGGATCGACATCAAGTCAAGGTGAAGGGTCTGAGAATGGTGATGCTAGGAAGAACAATAACAGGGAATCTTTGAAAAAGAAAAATTCACCTCCTAAGAGCAAAAATCAAACTTTTGTTAAAAAGATTAATTTTGTTCAAGGTAGTGATATGAAAAATGAAACCGCTGTTATTGAAAAAGAATCAAATGTAGAGTTTGCTAAAAATAAGAGCATAGAAAAATCTGAAATTAAGCAAACTGAACAAAATTCTTCCAAGGGATCATCACCGTCAGATAAGGGATCCACCTCAGAGACTCCAGCAAAGAAGTCTTCGAAAAAGAGATCGTGCTTCAGGTGTCACATCAAGGGACATGTAGCTAGCTACTGTCCTAACAAAAATAGTGAAGCACAATTGAGTGACAAACAGAGAGGGAAATTGCCAGAGAAGAGTGGTGATAGTGAGGAGAAAGGTTCAAATTCTCCAAAGAAATCTGCTCCCAAGCAACCAGAGACAGTTGCTGTTGGTGTGGATAAGGCTGAAAAAGGAACTCCACAAGTTCCTCGTTTTCAAAGAAATCAACCTAGATTTCAGCCTAGATCTCCACCAGGCAGATATCAGAGACCTAGAAGCAGTTCACCTAGAATGAACAATTTTAATGGAAATACAAATAATTTCAGAGGTCAAAGTCAATATCAAAATCGATACCAAAATAATGGTGGTCGAAATTTTTATAACAATGGCTTTAGAAATTATAACAATCAAGCTTCTTGGAATCAAAATTCAAGGTTTCAAAATCAAAATTTCCAAAGGTCAAATTGTCCAAATGTATATAGGAACCCTCAGGACCAAAGGCCTAGTGGAAATCAAAATCAAATACCAACAGGTCTACGATCCAAGACTCCAGTTAGGAGTAATGGATATTGGATGGATGTTCCAGTTGTTGGTGAATTTGGACGACCCAAGACCATTAAGGCTTGGGTCCCCCAATCTAACTAATTTCTTAAGTTAGTGTGTGCAGGAGCTGCTAAGGAGGAGTATCAACTTATGTTGATATTGGCTGCTTCAGGCACATGAAGGGGGTGTGAGATTGTTGATATATATTTTTATTAAATGATTTAAATTGAAGTTCAAAGTGCTGCTTCGACACAGAAGATAACCTGGCAGATCTTTATACTAAAGCATTTGACAGGGCTCGCTTTGAACACTTAGTCGAACTCAACGGGATGAGGAATCCTGAATAACTGGTTTTTCATAAGAATTTTTGTAAATAGTTTACTGCTTTTCTTAAAAATCAAAAACACAAAAACATTTGAAAAATAAAAAACATAAAAAAATAGAAAAATCAAAAATGAGTTATCACTGTGTGAATAGAATAAATGATAGTACATCAGCAAGTTAGACTGTCACACTGAACTTGAACCATAAATTGCTTAAGTGTGATAGCAGCTTCATCATATGATGTACCAGTAGGCAAAAAGCATGAAATAATCAACTTACCAATGTGATATAAACATAAATGAACTGAATATGAGTGGGGAACACATCAGTGGTGTATGGTTTAATGACCTTAATTCTTGCGTTGATAGATTGCCAAAATCTGAAGTTTTGGGTCTTTATACTGTTATTTCATCTAGGGATATCTTGGCTGTCTGTCTGTTAGAACTAAAATTGTACATGACCTCAGGAAATAAAGTCACTTGGAATTAGCTCATTTCTATTTGAATGTCTGTATGTTTCCCGATACACACAATTTTGATCTGATTCTGAAATCTTCTCTGAAAAAAGTCGTGTACCTCCTCTGCTGCATCCAGATATATGCTGACCTGGAGGTGCTAGGCAACGACAACTTCTGCTGCATCCAGATACATGCTGACCTAGCTATACGTTGTCGCGCTATAGATCTAATACACCCGAAAGACGCCCTCAAGTGCCCAAAAGAAACCCAAGAAACCTATATCAAACTGAGAAAATCTCATTTGATCTGTATATTATACCATCTCTACTAAAGATCTATTCTTTTCTCTTCTCAACCTATTCCCAGTTAAGATTTCAGAACTCTGGATTGGACTTGTGAAATATGTGGTAGGGAAGATACTTGCATGATAGAGTGTGCTGTTTATATTTCCAGGATTTGATTAGTATTTATTTGGGTGTTCATTGTTAAGCAATCAAAACATGATAAAACATATTATATGCAGACACAGTAAGAATATCTTATAGTATGACTTCAGTATACTCACCTACTACGATGAATCTTTGTGCATACCTTGATCGTGGGGGTATATCCTGAAGTGGGACACACTAATATATCAGTAATAAAATTACCTTAACATATCATATGGTAATGGTACTTGAAATGTTCATGCATTTTGTTTAAGTGGACAAACATACTGGTAATCGTCTTGAACTGTTTTTCACGTAAAATTAAATAAAGAATTATCTAATTGTGTGAAACAATTTACTTGTGCTGATATGATCTTCTTACCAGTGATTCTCGCAAAAATAGAGTGTTTATTGCTTTTGTATTTACTTGCTTTCAGAAAAATATAAAAATCCAAAAATAGTGTCATTTTCTATTTAAAATTCTTAACGTACGGAAAACTGTTATTCTTGGAGGAGTTGTTCCTGATAGGGGGAGACGGTGTTAGTAAGTGAGTTCAAAATTTTAACTTCTGCAGGTTCTTATGTGTTGAACAAAAGGTTTTGCGTGTTGGTGATGAATTTGAAAAAGCTTAATCTGTTATACAGTTTCACAAATCTCTTGAAAAATAATAATTTATTTAACTTTGTTGAAAAATTCTTATGGTTTCTCGAGATGTTTGTTTTATAGTATACAGATTGAAGCAGTTTGTTGCTGAGAAGTTGTAGTGAAGTGTGAAGATGAGAGTTTGATTGGCTGCATGGTAGAACCTCCTTTCTATATTGCAGACAAGTTTGAAGAGTTGAAGATTGCTGTGCAAATGCTGAACTTGAGTTTACTCAAACGCTAACGTGTTGAAGATTTGGTGATTGGATGCATCAGCTTAGGGGGAGTCTGTTGCTGAAAAAAGCTGTTGAAGCTGAAGCTATCCAAAGACCAAAGACAGTGCAAGATTACTTGTAGATTGCAAGAAGACCGAAGACAAAGTTGTTGGTGCATATTTGTGACAACAGCTTAGAATTGGTCTTTGGATATCTTGTAATTAGTTAAACGATAAACAGTTAGCGGGTTTAGCTTTGTAATAGTTAGTTGTAATGTTTGGGCTAACTAAACCCAAAGGATTGGGTGATGGGGGGCGAATTGGGCCTGTCCAATTCGCAGCCCAAGAGTCTTTAACCTAGCCCAGTTGTGAACCTTGTGTTATATAAACAAGGTTAGACATTAGGGTTTAGGTTAATCAGCCAAAACAGTTGTTAGAGAGCAATTTCGTGAGAGCATTACAGCTTGGACGAAATTAGGGTTTGTGGTTAGGGTTTGATTGATTGTAATCAGTCTTGATAGATAATTAATAAAACCCGGTTTGATTGGAATTGCTGTTTCTATGTTCTACACGTTTTCTGTTGCAATCTGATCTAGAGGATTCCGCACTCTAGGTTAGATAGACAATTCTGTGAAAGATCCATACATCAAGGGGACCTACAGATTCTCGGCTGAACTTGTTCACATAATCCCTAAGGGATTCCTGAGGTCCTTGTGTTATCCTGTAGAGATCACTTGTTAATTTTTCAAAGCTTCTACTACAAGAGAATTGACTATTAAATAAATTTACTAAGTGAGCAAAAGATATAATCGAATGTGGAGGAACATTCAGGAGCCATTTCAAAGCCGATCCTGTCAAGGTTGAACCAAAACCCTTGCACAAGCATGCTTCCTTGAGATTTGGAGGGATAGGGTTGATCTCCATCCTTTCCCTATACTGGGCAATATGCTCTTCAGGATCCGTGGTTCCGTCGTAAAGCTTCATGTTTGGAGTCTGAAATCTTTTTGGGATTTCAGCATCACATATAGGACGCACGAACCGAGATATCCTGTGGCTATCCTGGGATACTTCAGGAATTGGCTGCACCACACCAGGTACACTGGATATCATCTCCTTTAATTTCTGAAGCTCCCTGGATAATTCTGACGTTACAGTTGTATCCTGCGAAGATCCAACACTGTTAGTGGCAATAGTATTATTATTATTATTTGATACGTTACCCGTTAGAGGATTTTGCCCATATCCTGAAGCATATCCTGAGCTCCTCACAGTTGATATCCTGACCGAGGAGGGTATTTCAGGAGTATGATTCTGAGGAAGGCTGGGCACAATATTCCCCCTGTTATCCTCAGTATACACAGCTGAACTAAAGTTCAACGCTCTGGGATGTAATGGAGTGACATTATCCTCAGCAGATCTGCTCGAGCCAGACTTCAGGAGTTGTATTTGCCTTAAAAGCATTTGGTTTGTTTCCTGTTGCTGCCTCATTTGTTCCTGCACACTTCCAAATAAGGTTAGAATTTCATCATTAGAAGCTAAAACAGGAGCAGATCCTTGGACACCCCGAGTAGGGATAACATCTTGAGATTGTGTAGAGGCTGGCATCCTTGGAGGAGGTGGTGGAAGCACCGAACCAACTGTTGCAGAAGTTGTAGCAGACACAGTAGAAGAGCTCATGTTTGATCTTGAGGCCATTGTAAACAATGTGGTAAAAAGTTTTGAAAACAGAAAACCGATTAACGATTTCACAAAGATTTTTAGTAAAGAGAGCACCACTTGCCCCACGGTGGGCGCCAAATTGTTTTGGTCAAAAATTACCGAAGCAATTAAGTGATCAAATTAGTTAAGTGAGGTAGTGTGCTGTAAAATGTGTTGAAAATATGTTGGTTATGTTCTTTGGAAAAACAGTGTTCAGGATACGGCTCAGGATATTGAGCTGTATCTATGATCAAACAATGAGCAAAAAAGTAAAGTAAATGACACGAGATGTACGAGGAAAACCCTTGATCAATCTAGATCGCCGGCACAAAACCTCGGGAGCTGACAATCGCAGCTGCCTTGTTCTTCTTATTGCTTTAAACTTCAGGATACAGTGCAGGATATAGATCAGATCGCTAAGTGTTACAATGAATTCGTGTGAAAGTTGCGAGAGAGCAAGTGTTAGAGTGTAGAGAGTGTGATTGTGATGTCCTAGTTGATCTGATATACCCACCTATTTATAGTAACGAATTACAAACAATAATCCCTACAAATATGGGCTGAACCGAATATTCCATTATGAACGTTGTGAAGCGAGTAATACGGCTCCAACGTCTTCCCTTGAACGACTTGGACCGAGTCTTCCGTGGAATAGGTCTTGTTAACGTAGCTAGCTTTTAATCCACGTGCCTGCACATAATCCATTAGTAATCCTGAGGATACCATTCAGGATGTTACCAATATCCTAAACTAGCATCCCGGATGTAAACAGATACAATATAAACAAGATATATATCAAGATACTTTCCAGCATATAGGCTCAGAATTTCACCCATAACAATAACGAAATGTATTGTGTTGCTTGTTTATGTGTTGGAAATTTAAGTTGTTTTTAGAAATTGAATCACTCGACGAAACAGAAGTTGATTCGCCAAATAACCCACCGACGAAACAGAAGTTTGTTTCGTCAACTTCAGTTTCGATGAAATAGATCTGATTCGCCGGCCCAGTTTCGCCGAAAGCCCAGCTAGGGCCCAATGCACTGTTTCGTGTTATATAACGTGAAGCAGTTCCAGTTTCACATTTTTTTAGCAATCTGTGAACCCTAGAGCTCTCCACTGTGTGACGGCGACAACTACCTTCCACCATCACCTCTATTTCTCGAATCCTTAGTGGTTCTTCTCGAATCGGTTAGTGTAATCCTATGATGTGATTCCATTGTACGACTATCTGTTGATTTATGCTCTTATGTGGCAACTAGGGTTAGTGAAAGACATGAATCCAGAACTTATGTCGTTATATATATATATATATATATATGATATTGTTCTTGAATACTTTACGATTCTGATGTAACTAGTTGATGTAGCTTGTATATTCTTGATGATATTACGATTAAAAGAACATGACCATCAGGTCCGCACATGTTGTGATTTACGGTCGTTTCATGATCTAGGGTTCATGCTAGAGATTGGATGTTAGAGTAGGAGGTGATTAACGTTTTCTGTATGAACAACAATTACTGAATGGCTACGGTATTGTGTCAATGATTTCAGAATGATTAGACAATAATTCTGTGCTAAATGATTGATGATAAAGAGTAACGGCTGCTCTAGAATGATTAGGGTTTTCTGTGTTAATTCTCTAACTGATTGGCGTAGTTGGCATAACTGACGTGCTGGCGAAACAGGATCTTCGGCAAAATAGCAAGTTTTTGGCCAAGGGCAGTCGACGAGACAGAACCTTGTTTCGTCAAAGGGTAGTTGACGAAACATAATGTGTTTCACCAACCTGTGTTTCGCCAATAAGTGTGTTTCGCCAACTTGTATACTTTACACAATAACCTGAGTTAATTAAATTCTGTTAGAAGATTAACTGGATTAATTAACTGCTGTTGACTGATGTGCATGAATTACATGATAATGGTTACCTGTCTAGTACTTCTATGATTACCTACACGTGCACAACTTGGACATATACTGATTATGAATACGTGCGTACTTTAGGACGTGATTGATAAATTGCAAGCACATACTTAGCAAACCGAGCAAACCCAAGGTGAGTTCACACAGCCAAGGCATGGGGTTCCCAGGCGGGAATGGGATTTGATGAATTATTGTGCATACTCAGATGGTAGAACCTAACGATAAGATACGACTAGACTAGTAACACTTACTGAACTGATCTTCGCACACCTGCGAAGGGTTGGCCGCGATATTATGACTGACTTCGCACACCTGCCTTAGGAAGGCCGCGAACTAAATTTACTAATCTTCGCACACCTGCCTGGGGGCCGCGATACAAATAAACCTAGTCTAGAATACTTGGGAAAGACATCCCCTAATATCTTCGCATACCTGCCTGGGAGGCCGCGATGGAAACTAATACGATACATGACATAACGAACAAACATACTACTACTCACATTATACTGATACTGAACTATTAACTGTGAACTCGCTCAACTAGTTGTTGACTCTCTGCTGCATGCCTTGCAGGACCTTAGGTCCTTATGGAGTTTGCACTAGGAAGGAGCAGGTCGTTGTGGAGCATGGACCGTGGATACGATGTTAAGACGTTTAAACAATCAAACTTAACATTTCTTTGGGTTTACATTTACATACTTTGGATTTTCATTATTACGCTTCCGCTATTGATACTATTTTTGGTTTAGAACATCAATTGTATTGAATTGGGTTTTACGAACTATCTTATTTATATTATGCTATGTTCAATATGATTGATGGCTTGATCCTGGTCATGTCACGCCCCTGGCGGTGGTACTCCGCGGGTGGATTTTCAGGGTGTGACAGATTGGTATCAGAGACATTGGTTATAGAGAACTTGGTTTTAATATGGGAAAACGTTTTTATTAAAACCAGACTATAACCAGAACAGTGCTCTCAACGATCCACAACGACGCTTCGCTCCACGTGCAAGACTCAACATCCTCGGTAATAAGGTTTATGTTTATTACCTACTTGCTAGAACTACATAGAACTTTGCTCGTAGTATGCTAGATTACCTTGCTTACTATACGTCGTTACATGAGAATACCTATGTGCTTACACTCTTCTGTCATCGCGCTACTCGCGAACCTTTCTCACTTACTCTACTTTTACTATGAAGATCATGTCTGGACGTGTGAACATGACCCAAGCCCAGTTGACGGCTCTTATCAATGAACGAGTAGCTGCGGCACTTGCAGCTGCACCAGCAGGTAGTATACCCTGCGGATGGGATGCACACTAGGATCTTTGAATCCTACTTTCCTAAATCAACCTTTGTATTTAACATTGTCCTATTCTATGCACAATAGGTCAAAACGCTCCGCCACCTGTCTACACATTCAAGAACTTCATGGACTATCGTCCAAGCACTTTCAGTGGAACCGAGGGGGCAGTGGGACTCCTCCATTGGTTTGAGAAGCTCGAGTCAGAATTTGAGATGTGTGAATGCCCAGAGGCTCGCAGGGTCAAGTACGCCACTGGCACGTTGGAAGGGATTGCGCTAACCTGGTGGAACGCGCAAGTTCAGATCCTAGGGTTGGCAGCTGCTAACGCCACACCTTGGGAAGATTTCAAGGAACTGATCAAACGAGAATACTGCACGCGAGATGACATCCACAAGTTGGAGGTGGAGCTGTATCATCTGAAAATGACGGGGTCAGAAATCGAAGCTTATACGAAGCGGTCAAATGAACTGGCCATCTTGTGTCCAACGAT
Organism: Helianthus annuus; assembly: GCF_002127325.2. Lineage (NCBI taxonomy): Eukaryota > Viridiplantae > Streptophyta > Magnoliopsida > Asterales > Asteraceae > Helianthus > Helianthus annuus. The sequence goes on along the minus strand of NC_035440.2, from coordinate 166,302,916 downwards.
GGTGGACCCTCCAGTTAAGCGCATTGAGTTGTATCTCAAGGGGCTTGCGCCAGAAATTCAGAGCCACGTGACGTCGGCTAACCTCAACAACATCTAAGACATTCAGCGTCTTGCTCATCGACTCACCGATCAGGCAATGGAACAGAACAAGCTGCCAAAACGCATCAGTGCTACCACTACTGCTGTCACTACTTCTGCTACTCCAGTGACAACAAGAGAAAATGGGAGGGGGATTCTAGCAAGGGATCAGTTTCTGTCCAGTCTCAAGCACAGCAACGCAAGACTAATGATTACCAGAGTCCGAATCAGCAATCATCAGGCAGTCAGGGGCAGGGTGGATATCGGGGAATTCACCCATGGTGTAGTAGGTGCAGCAAACACCACAGTGGAAGATGTCGCAGGGAACGTTGTCAAAGATGCCTCAAGATGGGTTATGAGGCTAAGGATTGTAGAAGCTCACGGCCAGCAAATCAGAACCAGCAACTCTCACCGCCAGCTCCACAGAACCAGCAGCAGCAGCCACAGCGTGGAAACCGGGGATGTTTCCAGTGTGGGGCTGAAGGCCACTTCAAACGTGATTGCCCTCAATTGAACCAGAACCAGAATCGTAACAACAACAATAACCAGGGCAACGGGAACAACAACAATGGGGGAAACAACAACAACAATGGCAACGAAGCTCGAGGTCATGCTTTTGTGCTAGGTCGGGGCGACGCAATGAATGATCCCAATGTGGTTATGGGTAAGTTTCTTCTCGACGATATTTACGTTACTGTCTTATTTGATTCGGGTGCTGATACAAGTTGTATTGTGTTGCTTGTTTATGTGTTGGAAATTTAAGTTGTTTTAGAAATTGAATCACTCGACGAAACAGAAGTTGATTCGCCAAATAACCCACCGACGAAACAGAAGTTTGTTTCATCAACTTTAGTTTCGACGAAATAGATCTGATTCGCCGGCCCAGTTTCGCCGAAAGCCCAGCTAGGGCCCAATGCACTGTTTCGTGTTATATAACGTGAAGCAGTTCCAGTTTCACATTTTTTTAGCAATCTGTGAACCCTAGAGCTCTCCACTGTGTGACGGCGACAACTACCTTCCACCATCACCTCTATTTCTCGAATCCTTAGTGGTTCTTCTCGAATCGGTTAGTGTAATCCTATGATGTGATTCCATTGTACGACTATCTGTTGATTTATGCTCTTATGTGGCAACTAGGGTTAGTGAAAGACATGAATCCAGAACTTATGTCGTTATATATATATATGATATTGTTCTTGAATACTTTACAATTCTGATGTAACTAGTTGATGTAGCTTGTATATTCTTGATGATATTACGATTAAAAGAACATGACCATCAGGTCCGCACATGTTGTGATTTACGGTCGTTTCATGATCTAGGGTTCATGCTAGAGATTGGATGTTAGAGTAGGAGGTGATTAACGTTTTCTGTATGAACAACAATTACTGAATGGCTACGGTATTGTGTCAATGATTTCAGAATGATTAGACAATAATTCTGTGATGATTGATGATAAAGAGTAACGGCTGCTCTAGAATGATTAGGGTTTTCTGTGTTAATTCTCTAACTGATTGGCGTAGTTGGCATAACTGACGTGCTGGCGAAACAGGATCTTCGGCAAAATAGCAAGTTTTTGGCCAAGGGCAGTCGACGAGACAGAACCTTGTTTCGTCAAAGGGTAGTTGACGAAACATAATGTGTTTCACCAACCTGTGTTTCGCCAATAAGTGTGTTTCGCCAACTTGTATACTTTACACAATAACCTGAGTTAATTAAATTCTGTTAGAAGATTAACTGGATTAATTAACTGCTGTTGACTGATGTGCATGAATTACATGATAATGGTTACCTGTCTAGTACTTCTATGATTACCTACACGTGCACAACTTGGACATATACTGATTATGAATACGTGCGTACTTTAGGACGTGATTGATAAATTGCAAGCACATACTTAGCAAACCGAGCAAACCCAAGGTGAGTTCACACAGCCAAGGCATGGGGTTCCCGGGCGGGAATGGGATTTGATGAATTATTGTGCATACTCAGATGGTAGAACCTAACGATAAGATACGACTAGACTAGTAACACTTACTGAACTGATCTTCGCACACCTGCGAAGGGTTGGCCGCGATATTATGACTGACTTCGCACACCTGCCTTAGGAAGGCCGCGAACTAAATTTACTAATCTTCGCACACCTGCCTGGGGGCCGCGATACAAATAAACCTAGTCTAGAATACTTGGGAAAGACATCCCCTAATATCTTCGCATACCTGCCTGGGAGGCCGCGATGGAAACTAATACGATACATGACATAACGAACAAACATACTACTACTCACATTATACTGATACTGAACTATTAACTGTGAACTCGCTCAACTAGTTGTTGACTCTCTGCTGCATGCCTTGCAGGACCTTAGGTCCTTATGGAGTTTGCACTAGGAAGGAGCAGGTCGTTGTGGAGCATGGACCGTGGATACGATGTTAAGACGTTTAAACAATCAAACTTAACATTTCTTTGGGTTTACATTTACATACTTTGGATTTTCATTATTACGCTTCCGCTATTGATACTATTTTTGGTTTAGAACATCAATTGTATTGAATTGGGTTTTACGAACTATCTTATTTATATTATGCTATGTTCAATATGATTGATGGCTTGATCCTGGTCATGTCACGCCCCTGGCGGTGGTACTCCGCGGGTGGATTTTCAGGGTGTGACAGATTGGTATCAGAGACATTGGTTATAGAGAACTTGGTTTTAATATGGGAAAACGTTTTTATTAAAACCAGACTATAACCAGAACAGTGCTCTCAACGATCCACAACGACGCTTCGCTCCACGTGCAAGACTCAACATCCTAGGTAATAAGGTTTATGTTTATTACCTACTTGCTAGAACTACATAGAACTTTGCTCGTAGTATGCTAGATTACCTTGCTTACTATACGTCGTTACATGAGAATACCTATGTGCTTACACTCTTCTGTCATCGCGCTACTCGCGAACCTTTCTCACTTACTCTACTTTTACTATGAAGATCATGTCTGGACGTGTGAACATGACCCAAGCCCAGTTGACGGCTCTTATCAATGAACGAGTAGCTGCGGCACTTGCAGCTGCACCAGCAGGTAGTATACCCTGCGGATGGGATGCACACTAGGATCTTTGAATCCTACTTTCCTAAATCAACCTTTGTATTTAACATTGTCCTATTCTATGCACAATAGGTCAAAACGCTCCGCCACCTGTCTACACATTCAAGAACTTCATGGACTGTCGTCCAAGCACTTTCAGTGGAACCGAGGGGGCAGTGGGACTCCTCCATTGGTTTGAGAAGCTCGAGTCAGAATTTGAGATGTGTGAATGCCCAGAGGCTCGCAGGGTCAAGTACGCCACTGGCACGTTGGAAGGGATTGCGCTAACCTGGTGGAACGCGCAAGTTCAGATCCTAGGGTTGGCAGCTGCTAACGCCACACCTTGGGAAGATTTCAAGGAACTGATCAAACGAGAATACTGCACGCGAGATGACATCCACAAGTTGGAGGTGGAGCTGTATCATCTGAAAATGACGGGGTCAGAAATCGAAGCTTATACGAAGCGGTCAAATGAACTGGCCATCTTGTGTCCAACGATGGTGGACCCTCCAGTTAAGCGCATTGAGTTGTATCTCAAGGGGCTTGCGCCAGAAATTCAGAGCCACGTGACGTCGGCTAACCTCAACAACATCTAAGACATTCAGCGTCTTGCTCATCGACTCACCGATCAGGCAATGGAACAGAACAAGCTGCCAAAACGCATCAGTGCTACCACTACTGCTGTCACTACTTCTGCTACTCCAGTGACAACAAGAGAAAATGGGAGGGGGATTCTAGCAAGGGATCAGTTTCTGTCCAGTCTCAAGCACAGCAACGCAAGACTAATGATTACCAGAGTCCGAATCAGCAATCATCAGGCAGTCAGGGGCAGGGTGGATATCGGGGAATTCACCCATGGTGTAGTAGGTGCAGCAAACACCACAGTGGAAGATGTCGCAGGGAACGTTGTCAAAGATGCCTCAAGATGGGTCATGAGGCTAAGGATTGTAGAAGCTCACGGCCAGCAAATCAGAACCAGCAACTCTCACCGCCAGCTCCACAGAACCAGCAGCAGCAGCCACAGCGTGGAAACCGGGGATGTTTCCAGTGTGGGGCTGAAGGCCACTTCAAACGTGATTGCCCTCAATTGAACCAGAACCAGAATCGTAACAACAACAATAACCAGGGCAACGGGAACAACAACAACGGGGGAAACAACAACAACAATGGCAACGAAGCTCGAGGTCATGCTTTTGTGCTAGGTCGGGGCGACGCAATGAATGATCCCAATGTGGTTATGGGTAAGTTTCTTCTCGACGATATTTACGTTACTGTCTTATTTGATTCGGGTGCTGATACAAGTTGTATTGTGTTGCTTGTTTATGTGTTGGAAATTTAAGTTGTTTTAGAAATTGAATCACTCGACGAAACAGAAGTTGATTCGCCAAATAACCCACCGACGAAACAGAAGTTTGTTTCATCAACTTTAGTTTCGACGAAATAGATCTGATTCGCCGGCCCAGTTTCGCCGAAAGCCCAGCTAGGGCCCAATGCACTGTTTCGTGTTATATAACGTGAAGCAGTTCCAGTTTCACATTTTTTTAGCAATCTGTGAACCCTAGAGCTCTCCACTGTGTGACGGCGACAACTACCTTCCACCATCACCTCTATTTCTCGAATCCTTAGTGGTTCTTCTCGAATCGGTTAGTGTAATCCTATGATGTGATTCCATTGTACGACTATCTGTTGATTTATGCTCTTATGTGGCAACTAGGGTTAGTGAAAGACATGAATCCAGAACTTATGTCGTTATATATATATATGATATTGTTCTTGAATACTTTACAATTCTGATGTAACTAGTTGATGTAGCTTGTATATTCTTGATGATATTACGATTAAAAGAACATGACCATCAGGTCCGCACATGTTGTGATTTACGGTCGTTTCATGATCTAGGGTTCATGCTAGAGATTGGATGTTAGAGTAGGAGGTGATTAACGTTTTCTGTATGAACAACAATTACTGAATGGCTACGGTATTGTGTCAATGATTTCAGAATGATTAGACAATAATTCTGTGCTAAATGATTGATGATAAAGAGTAACGGCTGCTCTAGAATGATTAGGGTTTTCTGTGTTAATTCTCTAACTGATTGGCGTAGTTGACGTAACTGACGTGCTGGCGAAATAGGATCTTCGGCGAAATAGGAAGTGTTTCGCCAAGGGCAGTCGACGAGACAGAACCTTGTTTCGTCAAATGGTAGTTGACGAAACACAATGTGTTTCGCCAACCTGTGTTTCGCCAATAAGTGTGTTTCGCCAACTTGTATACTTTACACAGTAACCTGAGTTAATTAAATTCTGTTAGAAGATTAACTGGATTAATTAACTGCTGTTGACTGATGTGCATGAATTACATGATAGTGGTTACCTGTCTAGTGCTTCTATGATTACCTACACGTGCACAACTTGGATATAAACTGATTATGAATACGTGCGTACTTTAGGACGTGATTGATAAATTGCAAGCACATACTTAGCAAACCGAGCAAACCCAAGGTGAGTTCACACAGCCAAGGCATGGGGTTCCCGGGCGGGAATGGGATTTGATGAATTATTGTGTATACTCAGATGGTAGAAGCTAACGATAAGATACGACTAGACTAGTAACACTTACTGAACTGATCTTCGCACACCTGCCAAGGGTTAGCCGCGATATTATCACTGACTTCGCACACCTGCCTTAGGAAGGCCGCGAACTAAATTTACTAATCTTCGCACACCTGCCTGGGGGGCCGCGATACAAATAAACCTAGTCTAGAATACTTGGGAAAGACATCCCCTAATATCTTCGCATACCTGCCTGGGAGGCCGCGATGGAAACTAATACGATACATGACATAACGAACAAACATACTACTACTCACATTATACTGATACTAAACTATTAACTGTGAACTCGCTCAACTAGTTGTTGACTCTCTGCTGCATGCCTTGCAGGACCTTAGGTACTTATGGAGTTTGCACTAGGAAGGAGCAGGTCGTTGTGGAGCATGGACCGTGGATACCATGTTAAGACGTTTAAACAATCAAACTTAACATTTCTTTGGGTTTACATTTACATACTTTGGATTTTCATTATTATGCTTCCGCTATTGATACTATGTTTGGTTTAGAACATCAATTGTATTGAATTGGGTTTTACGAACTATCTTATTTATATTATGCTATGTTCAATATGATTGATGGCTTGATCTTGGTCATGTCACGCCCCAGGCGGTGGTACTCCGCGGGTGGATTTTCAGGGTGTGACAAGTTTTGTTGTACTATGGACACCATCCATTGCTGCTTCGTTAATAAAGACGTGTGTAATCGACAGTGTCAAAGATTACCCATTTGTTGTGCCAAATAAATATTATTGATATTGTGATGCTAGAATCATCTTGTAATAAAGAAAATAATATATATTTAATCAATATATAGTTATTTGACAATACATAAATGATATTCTCTTATATTATGTGTAGAAAGATTAACCATACAACAAGGATAAATGTGGTGAAGCCTATCAGGAAGGCTAATTGCATCAATTTAAGTACACATGTTCATTTATGAAAAAATTGGTTAAGTTAAATGCATTATTGGAATAAGTTAGATGCAACGTTCTAATGGGGGATCAGTTCTTGCATATCTAGACCTAAAAATTGGATTCACTGCTACTAATCAAAATGTTGGTGTATTATGTCTAATGTCTGTGTCATTTGTTTTGAGTCTATGTAATGTATGGCAGAGCGTTCGTGTGGTTTTAGCTTGTGTTTTGTGTCTTAATGTTTATGTAATGTATGGTAGACCGTAACCTTCTAAAGCTTTAAAAAGTTTGTCCTGCCCTTTTAAAACAAGATAAATATTAATTCAAAATTTAAAACAACATAAGCCTAGTATTATGAGTCAAACAACTTTGCCAATAAGCAATTCAAAACCTCTTTACCTCCCTACACCTTTAAATTGGACCCATGCCTCTCTTTACCTCGTTATTTTCGTTCACAACATTAGCCCTCTTCATGTCTCTCTAAATTTGACAAACACACACACATCAAATCTTAAAATTTTAGGCAATCCGGATTGTCTAAGGTAAAAAATACATGTATTTGAATCTTAAAATATAAAAAATATATGTATTTGAATCTGTAAATTCATCCAAGAAGTCATCCAAGGCGTGTAGGAGAAGCTGAGCATCCACTAAATCATCAAAATCTAGCCCTCTTATTGGTATGATCCTAATCTTCTTCATTCCATGTATCCAGATTTTACACAAATAATAGAATAAAAAAATCATAAATTCTAGTAGCTAATATGTTAAAGCATAAATTTCTAGTCTTGTATATGTAGATTAGAACCATAAACTTAACCTAAAACATGTTTAACATGCAATCTGATTAGAACAGTTTGTAACCAGCTTCCAAATCCAAACTTTTAAAGACAATAAACTGGTCTAAACTAAATCAAATCAAAAAAACAATTGAGTCTAAAACTAATTACAAAGATTGTCATATCCAACATAATTGGGTTCCATGGGTTTGATGGAGAAACACAACCACCTTGCAACAAACTAAAGTTGATGGTTATTTTTGTAAGTATATGAACATGTATATCTTGGTAAAAAAAACTTAAACACATCAATGCATATGTGTATATTTGTAAGTATACGGTACACACTTGACACACGTAATAAACAACTATTAATTTGTGAAGAGTTTACCAAAATATCATGTAAAATAAACCATTGCCCCACTACTCAAACTTGCCTATAAATAGTTGTTGTTTCTTCATTATAATCGTCCTCAATTTTATGATTGATAGAACTAATACAATATTAAAGTCACGAGGCACCATAATGAGACTCATGAAATTACAGTTTATGGTAGTTCTTTTGTTGATGATCTATTACCAGGACAAGTTCAGTTTACGAAAATACATTCGCATGTCGCAATTTTTAAATAGACATCCTAATCAATTTCCTTTATTTTAATTTTCATGGTGGGCAATGTGAATCCGTTGACATCAAACACTTTGGGGTTCCACCAGCATGCAAAAATGGTTGTTATGCACTGGATTATATAAAGAAGTTTCGTTGTACTATGGACGACGTCCATTGCTGCTTCGTTAATAAAGACGTGTGTAATCGACAGTGTCAAACATCACCCTTTTGTTGTGCCAAATAAATATTATTGATATTGTGATCCTAGAATCATCTTGAAATAAAGACAATAATATATTTTAATCAATATATAGTTATTTGACAACACATAAATGATATTCTCTTATAGTATGTGTAAAAAGATTTACCATGCAACCAGGATAAATTTGGTGAAGCCTATTGGGAAGGCTAATTGCATCAATTTAAGTACACACGTTCATTTATGAGAAAATTGGTTAAGTTAAATGCATTATTGGACTGAGTTAGATGCAACGTTCTAATGGGGGATCAGTCCTTGCATATCTAGACCAAAAAATTGGATTCACTGCTTGTAATCAAAATGTTGGTGCATAATGTCTAATGTCTGTGTCATTTATTTTGAGTCTATGTAATGTATGGCAGAGCGTTCGTGTCGTTTTAGTTTGTGTTTTGTGTCTTCATGTTGGAGCACATGTGATGATGTGTTGCGCCACGTGAAGTGCATCGTGTGATGCTAGTGTTATGCGCAGGTTGTGATGTGTTGATAGGTCATAATGTCTATAAATAGGGTTGTGATGCGTGAGTTAGACATAACTTCACGCAAAGAGCTTTTTATAGGCGTCATTTTGAGTCGAACCCCTGCCAAAATTTCTCCAGATAATACAATACGTTTATTTAACTTGTTTGTGGCAATCTCACACACAATTCAGTGGATTCCGCACTTTGGGTTTTGACATAAGTAGATATTGGTGTTTGTCAACGTCTAATCAATGTGAACAAGATAAATTATGGGAATATCAAATGGTATTAGAGCATCATGGCTCAAATCTACTTATGAATTGTCAAAAAAATGAATATGGTGGTCAACTTGAAAGATTTGTGAAGTTTTTGAGCATTTATCGAACAATAGCCCTTCGGGGAGGAAGAGCTCTCGTCAAATTCTACAAATTTCTACTCATACAGTCTTATTTTATTATTACCTACCAAAAACACCTCTCAAAACACTCAGAACTAGAAAACACAATGTCAAAATTCATGATCAGCCCTTCCTTCTAGAGTGCATGACAAGCATGTCATTCAAGCGGCATCACTAATTTTGTTGGGTGGGAGACGTGCGCATCAAGTTAAATAAGTAGATATTGGTGTTCGTCAACGTCTAATCAATGTGAACAAGATAAATTATGGGAATATCAAGTGGTATTAGAGCATTATGGCTCGAATCTACTTATGAATTGTCAAAAAATTGAATATGGTGGTCAACTTGAAAGATTTGTGAAGTTTTTGAGCATTTTTATCGTCAAATTCTACAAATTTCTACTCATACAGTCTTATTTTATTATTACCTACCAAAAACACCTCTCAAAACACTCAGAACTATCAAAACACAATGTTAAAATTCATGATCAGCCCGTCCTTCTAGAGTGCATGACAAGCTTGTCATTCACGCGGCATCACTAATTTTGTTGGGTGGGATACGTGCGCATCAAGTGTTACGTATGTAACACAAAGAAAAGTTGAATTTATATATTATTAATTAATAATTAATAATAATAAAAGTAAAATATTACTTATTATTAACAATTCTAAAACATTAGTAATGAATTAATTAAAACCTTTTATTTCTTTTTATAAACCATGAATATCCTTAAAATTCCAGTTACACTTATCGTAAGTTGTGTTTTTAACCATATCTAATCCTAACATCTCTAACTTAATCTGACCGTAACCTTCTAAAGCTTTAAAAAGTTTGTCCTGCCCTTTTAAAACAAGATAAATACTAATTCAAAATTTAAAACAACATAAGACTAGTATTATGAGTCAAATAACTTTGCCAATAAGCAATCCAAAACCTCTTTACCTCCTTACACCCTTAAATTGGACCCATACCTCTCTTTACCTCATTATTTTCGTTCACAACATTAGCCCTCTTCATGTCTCTCTAAATTTGACAAACACGCACACACATCAAATCTTAAAGTTTTAGGCAATCGGGATCGTCTATGGTAAAAAAAATACATGTATTTGAATCTTAAATATAAGAAAATATATGTATTTGAATCTGTAAATTCATCCAAGAAGTCATCCAAGGAGTGTAGGAGAATCCGTGCATCCACTAAATCATCAAAATCTAGCTCGCTTATTCATATGATTCCAATCTTCTTCATTCCTTGTTTCTAGATTTTACACAAATAATAGAATAAAAAAATAATAACTTCTAGTAGGTAATATGTTAAAACATAAATTTCTAGTCTTGTATATGTAGATTGTAACCATAAAGTTAACCTATACATGTTTAACATGCAATCTGATGAGAACAGTTTGTAACCAGCTTCAAGACCCAAACTTCTAAAGACAATAAACTGGTCTAAACTAAATCAAATCAAAGAAAAAAATGAGTCTAAAACTAATTACAAAGAGTGTCATATCCAACATAATTGGGTTCCATGCGTTTGATGGAGAAACATAACCACCTTGCAACAAACTAAAGTTGATGGTTATGTTTGTCAGTATATGAACAGATATATATTGGTAAAAAACATAAACACATCAATGCACATGTATATATTTGTATGTATATGGTACATGCTTGACACACGTAATAAACAACTATTAATTTGTTAAGAGTTTAACAAAGTATCATGTAAAATAAACCATTGCCCCACTACTCAAATGTGCCTATAAATACTTGTTGCTTCTCCATTATAATCGTCCTCAACTTTATGATTGATAGAACTAATACAATATTAATGTCAAGAGGCACGATGATGAGACTCATGAAATTACAGTTTATGGTAGTTCTTGTGTTGATGATCTATTACCAGGGTAAGTTCAATTTACGAACATACTTTCGCGTGTCACAATTTTTAAATAAACTTCCTAATCAATTTCCTTTATTTTAATTTTTATGGTGGGCAACGTGAATCCGTTGACATCAAACCCTTGGCCCACACACTCATAAACTTAGTGTCACACCTTGGTTTTGCGGAAGCGTGGTTAATTTGGTGTGACTTCTTAATACCATAGCTTAATCATAACAAAGCTATATGAAAATAAAACCATGCAAGATTATCCATTGAATTAAGTTTTAAAACATAAGTAACACAACATTGTCTTAAGGCGTTGACTCATGCAACGGACACTACAACCTAACAACATAAAACATTGTTTGAAAGACACAACACCAACATGAAATAAACGCAGTTTAAGGACGGTGAATCATCCAGGTAAAAGTCACATCCCCTAAACTTGGATGACCTCGAAACTCATATGCAGCGGGAAAACGTAGCATACCGCGCCAGATCTTTAGTTCCCTGAAATACATGTAAGTTGGAAAAATCAACAATAATGTTGAGCGAGTTCATGTGTAGTGAATAAGTAAAACCTTTGTATGTATAAAATTCCTGGTATGTAGCAGATAAGGAAAAAGATATCACCAATGGTTTGCAAGGCCATTGATATGTGTGATGTGCAGTAGGAAGACTCAAACCTAGCAGATTTTGCGTTGGGCACAAAGTCACCCCGAGGTCCGTTATGCTGGGCCTGGGGCTGGGCTTGCTACACCCAGATAAATCAACCACTACTGTCCCTCGGTCCTACGATGAGGATTAATGGCCTCAAGTTGCGCCTACCCACTCACATGATCTAAGTAGTAACCCTCCTTACGCTAATCATACCATGTGTAAAGTACTCATAAACATAGTAACATGTATTTCGCCCCCGCAGTTTAGAAAACTGAAAACAGTTAAGAGAAAAGGGGGACATGAACTCACTGTGGTGCGTCTCTATCAAGTAAATCTCCTGATCAATCTGCTGTGCGACGACCTACACGTACTAACTTCTATTAGACGGACGACCGTGCCTTAGCTTAAGGTTTAAGTTTTTGGGGAAATAGTTAGACAACTATTTCGTGTTTACACTTTGTAACTATTTGGTAAATATTTTTCCTTCCCAAGGATGGGGGCTTTAATATATGTGCGTTTCTGTATCTTCGGAATATATTATTAAGTCTCACTTAATATATATTTTAATTCTAACTCCAAAATATAAATATTTTTCCCAAAAATATTATATTTTATTTCACATAATTTTCCAAAATAATATCCTTGTCAAAATACACATTCATTAGTATTTTTCCGAAAAATGCGTAAGTTACGTTTAAAGATCGGGTGGTATTAAATAATACCGTTGTAACTTAAATATTTATTGTGAAGGCATTATTTTGGAATCGTTAACATTTGGTAATATTATTTTTACCCTAAAAATAATATTTGTATAGCTCACAAAATAATCATAAAAATCTCACCAGTGTTGTTATGAAATATATATACTAAGTATATATTTATCAAGTTTTATTTTGTGAAAGTCCCACCTCCGACACTTGCTTATTTTGTAAATAAAATCGTGGCGAAATTTACATTTTTGAAAACGAGTTAGAAATATATTTATAACACTTATGATGAAAATATTTTCAAGTGTTAGGTTTTTGGAAAAATTTCGCCAGAGTTTCCCCTGTAACTTGTAACTGGAGGTGGCCACGCTTTCAAGCATATCATTTTCTTTTAAAATTCAACCAACAATTTTCTCAATCAACAATAAACAATATTCAAACCATCAAACTAGTCAAAATAGATATAAATCTCATAAATACATGAACTTGTGGTTTATCTAAAATATGTAGTAACTTTCCATTACTTTTAGTGGATTTTTGTATAAATCAATCCGGTTTCTTGAAAGTCCCGTTTTTAAAGAAACTAAATTTCCACAACTTCTTGTCAACATTTACAAAAGTAGTTCTTTTGTCAAAACTTTGTGTTACACAAGTGTTTACACACTTGTGTGTTTACAAAAATCACTTTTATTCAGTAAAGATCCGGTTTAGAAAATATGATTTCACTTGACACTTGGTTCTTCGAAAATACCACTTGTAGATCCGTAGATCTACTAGTTTACAACTCTATTTCATAAGAAAAATTGTTTTTTTACACAAGTTCATGCTTGATACGTAGTAGCGTTCGTCATTTAACCACTTTCACACTTTAACATACCCTAAGTCATGTTTCATGGACACGACTTAACCGGGTTAGATGACGATCCGATCTACTACTAGTATAGATCAACACTAAATAATCACAATAAAACAAGTCTTACAAGTTTTACACATCTCTATAGCCTTTATCCAACATGTTTAACATTTTAGTAAACTTTTTGTGTGTCATCGTGTATGTTCATGATTTTTAACCGACAAAGTTCATTTTAACCACCTTAGAGTAGATCAAGAAGGCGTTTAGAGTCACTTACTACTAGCTCAAGGCTAGGGAAGAAACTAGTCGGAAATCGAGTGGATAAAGGAAATGTAGCGAGGTCCTTCACATTCCGAGTGCACCGGGCTTCCTTATACGCAATCCTTAACCCTTGTGTATGTATGGAATGGCTTGATCAAGATCGAAAGGTGGGTGTGTGTGTGCTTGTGTCTTCGGCCGTGAATCAAGGAGAGGGGAGAGAGAGATTTTGTGTAATGTGTTGTGATGAATGAAATGATGGACTTAAGCTTATACTTATAGACAAATCCTTCAAGTTTAACCAATGGATTTCATGTTCACTTGATATTAGACAACCATGATTAAAATAATCATGCAAAGGACAATGTATCACCATATGGTGACCGAATTCGGTTGGGGGGGGGGGGGGTCTTATGGTTGGTTTCCAACTAAGAGGTAAGTATTAGTTAGATAATTGGGAGGTTAAACCATTTACTAGTATGTTATGCATTATAGCGGGTGTTAGGGTATTCGGGGACCCTAACTAGCTCAGAAAAAGAAAAACAGTGTTGATGGCAATATTTTTATGTTCCGGATATAGTCCGGTTGTTCGGTTGGATAGTGATCCGTTAAAGTTCTTAACAAAGCTTTAAAGTGTCGTTAGTACTATTTTTAGTGACTCAACTTATTCCCAACACTTTGGAAAGTGTCTAGTATTATTTTTCTCATGTTTTGGCACTTTATTAGTTGGCTAAATGCTGAATTTTTTTTAAAGTGCTGAATTTTGTACTTAGAGTACGTTTTAGGCACATCCGGTCACTATAACTATCACCTAGTGACGCAGTTCTACAACCCTCATATCTCTACACTCTCTACTAGTGTAGTAAACTATCTCTGGCTCATACAGGCCTTAGAGGCAGTGTCTGCCTGATGCTGACTATATCAGCATGTTTAATAGGTTAACCGTTCATTGTGCTACTGTACTTCTGTGCATCAAGGTTGTCACTAAAGTTCTGTATGTAAATAATAGAGTGACATCAAATAAAGTATGATGCAAGTATGTACATGTATCAGTATTCAAGTAGCAGTTTGTCAATAATTTCAAGCAAGCACAGTCATTAAGCAGTAATTAAATATTAATTAAGTCGTACGGATACCTGGTTTGGTGAGGGTTGTCACATTCTCCCCCCGTTAGAAAAATTTCGTCCCGAAATTTTAAGTTCTGCTTCAAGATGCAGGGTTTTTGGGAAATAAGTGGGGGTATTTCTCTTTCATTCGGTCCTCATGCTCCCAGGTGTATTCAGGACCATGTCTTGTGTTCCAACGAATTTTGACGAGCTTGACACTGCTCCGGCGGGTTTTGGTTACCTTCCAATCCGTAACCTCAACCGGTTCTTCGACAAAGTGAAGCGTGTCGTCGATATGAATCTCGTCTGTGGGAATGACAACGGTATCTTGCGTTGGACTTTTCTTCAAATTTGATACCTGAAATGTATCTTGAACGCCATTCAGTTAAGCAGGTAAGTCCAGCTTGTATGCTACTAACCCAATTCATTCCAAAATTCTAAACGGACCAATATACCGCGGATTCAACTTTCCACGCTTCCCGAAGCGTGCCACACCCTTCCAGGGTGATACTTTCAACAAAACCATATCACCTACCTCAAAATCAAGGGGTTTCCTTCTTCGATCCGCATAACATTTCTGACGATCACGAGCCGCCTTAATTCGATCTCGGATCTGTGCAATCTTATCTGTGGTTTCCTGGACCACATCAGGACCAACCAATTGTCTATCACCTGCATCAGACCAACAAAGCGGTGATCTGCACTTGCGGCCATATAGGGCTTCAAATGGCGCGGCACCAATACTGGTATGGTAGCTGTTGTTGTATGAAAACTCGACCAATGGCAAATGCTTATCCCAGCTACCGCCCAAATCCATAACACATGCTCTCAGCATATCCTCCAAAGTCTGTATCATTCGCTCGCTTTGTCCGTCGGTCTGTGGGTGAAATGCGGTGCTCAGATTCAATTGCGAGCCAAAAGCTTCTTGGAAGGATTGCCAAATCCTTGATACGAACCTTCCGTCTCTATCAGAGATGATCGAGAGAGGTACTCCATGGCGCGTAACGATTTCTCTCATGTAAATTTCGGCCAACTTGCTCGTATCATCCTTCTCCCTGATAGGTAAGAAGTGCGCAGACTTCGTTAATCGGTCCACTATTACCCAAATAATGTCATGACCTCTTGGCGTTCTTGGCAACTTTGTTATAAAATCCATGGAGATTTGTTCCCATTTCCACTTGGGAATCTCAGGTTGTTGCAGAAGTCCTGAAGGCTTCTGGTATTCCTCTTTCACTTTAGCGCACGTTAAACACTTGCTCACATAAACAGCAACATCGCCTTTCATCCTAGGCCACCAATAATAATCCTTAAGATCTTGGTACATCTTATCCGCTCCTGGATGGATAGAGTACCGTGATTTGTGTGCGTCATCAAAAATAACCTTTCTCAAACCTCCAAACAGAGGAACCCAAATCCGTTTCATGAAACATAACGTTCCTTCCTCGTTTGGCACTAATTGCTTCTCCATCCCACGGAGATATTCTTCTTCAAGGTTTCTTTCCTTGAGAGCTTCTTTCTGCGCAGCACGAATGCGCAAGGAAAGATCGGTTTGGATAATCATTTCTAAAGCCCTAACCCTTATGGGCTTGATCCTTTCTTTTCGACTTAGGGCGTCGGCGACCACATTCGCCTTCCCTGGATGATACTTTATCTCGCAGTCGTAATCATTCAACAACTCAACCCAACGTCTTTGTCTCATATTCAACTCCTTCTGGTCGAATATGTTCTGCAGGCTCTTATGATCTATGAAGATTGTACACTTTGTACCATATAGGTAATGTCTCCAGATCTTTAAAGCAAATACTACTGCGCCAAGTTCCAAATCATGCGTGGTATAGTTCTTTTCATGTACCTTCAGTTGGCGCGATGCGTAAGCTATAACTTTCTGGCGTTGCATCAACACGCAACCCAATCATTGACGCGAGGCGTCACAGTATACCACAAAATTATCTGTACCTTCTGGTAGTGCTAAGATTGGCGCATTGCAGAGCTTGTCTTTCAACAGCTGAAACGCTTCTTCCTGTTTGATTCCCCAATCAAACTTCTTATCTTTCTGCGTGAGGAGTGTCAGTGGTTGAGCGATCTTTGAAAAATCCTCAATGAACCTTCGATAGTAGCCAGCCAAACCCAAGAATTGTCGAATCTCGGTTGGCGTCTTTGGGGTCTCCCAATTCTTGATCGCTTCGATCTTGGTGGGATCCACATGAATTCCATCTCCATTTACTACATGTCCAAGAAATTGGACTTCACGTAGCCAAAACTCGCACTTAGAGAATTTGGCATATAACTGTTCTTTCTTCAGCAGCTCCAAAATAGCTCTTAGATGCTGTTCGTGCTCAGCCTTCGTCTTTGAATAAATCAAAATGTCGTCGATAAACACAATCACGAACTTATCCAAATACGGCTTGCAAACTCTGTTCATTAGATCCATGAAAACTACAGGCGCGTTTGTCAACCCAAACGGCATAACTAGGAACTCGTAGTGTCCATAACGAGTTCTGAAGGCTGTCTTAGGGATACTTTCCTCTTGTATCCTTAATTGATGGTATCCAGATCGTAAATCGATCTTCGAGTAAAAGCTTGAACCTTGCAGCTGATCGAATAAATCATCAATTCTTGGCAGAGGATATCTATTCTTGATCGTCAGCTTATTCAACTCCCGGTAGTCAATGCACATTCGAAAACTACCGTCCTTCTTCTTGACAAACAGGACCGGAGCTCCCCCAAGGCGAGAAGCTTGGTCGGATAAATCCTTTGTCTAGCAACTCTTGAAGTTGTGTCGACAATTCCTGCATCTCAGACGGCGCAAGTCGATAAGGTGCCTTAGCCACAGGCGCGACACCTGGAACTAAGTCGATGCGGAACTCCACTTGCCTCTGAGGTGGCAATCGAGGCAAGTCCTCTGGGAAGACTTCGGGATATTCCCTCACGACAGGGTGTCTTCGATTTTCGGCTCAGCAGCTTTCTTATCCACGATGTGTGCCAGGAAGGCAGCACATCCCTTCTGTAAACACTTTCGCGCTTTCAGGCAGCTGATAATTCTTAAAGGCGTATCACGCTTTTCTCCATGAACCATGATTGTTTCACCATCTTCGGTTGGGATGCGAACGACCTTTTCATGACAAACAATTTCTGCCTTGTTGCCTGATAACCAACCCATTCCTACCACCACGTCGAAGCTCCCCAGCTGGACTGGTAGTAGATCCAAAGCAAACTCACGCTCTCCCAACTCGATTACACAACCTCTGACAACTTCATTGGCTTCTACTAACTTTCCATTAGCCAATTCGATTGAGTACGGGATATCTAGCTTACCAGCGGCTAACCCAAACATACTCTTAAATTCTAACGATACGAAGCTATAATCGGCACCGGTATCAAATAAAACGGATGCATAGCGTTGGTTTACAGGGAACGTACCGGTAACGACATTGGGATCCTGGCGCGCTTCCCTTGCTTCGATATTGAAAACTCTTCCAAGGGCTTGGTTCAATTCTGGGCAGTTCCTCTTATAGTGCCCAATGTCACCACAGTTAAAGCATCTTGGTCTTTGCCCGTTTCCACCTCCATTCCCAGCTTGATTGTTGTTGTTTCGGTTCGCATTACCAACTTGATTGCGTTGTTGCCACGATTTCCATTTCCCCCATTGTTTCCTTGTGGGCGATTTCCATTTCCATCCCGGTTATTGTTTCTATTTCCAAATCTTCCTTGGCCTCCCCGTCCCACAGTAGCCCAACAAGAATCCTTCGAGTGACCAGTTTTCCCACACGCTTCACATACTTTTAATCCACATTGGCCAGAATGGTGACGTTGGAAGGTGTTGCACTTGGGATGGGTACCCATATATCCCTTTCCTTTCCTTCCAGTACCAGCTGTAACTTGAGCTGGTGTGCTTGACTCTCCTTTCTTAGCAACCCCACTGGTGCCTTGTTTGAAGTTTGAGAATTTTCTTTTCTTACCCCCGGACGACTCGACATGAGTCTCCTTCTTCTTTGGCTCAACCTCAGAAAACTTGTTTAGGCGTATAGCCTCCTCAGTGAGAGCCACGCTCAGATCAATCGCCTCAGTGATTGTTGCCGGTTTGGATGAGGTCACCATACTTATGATTTGAGGAGCTAAACCCCAAATGAAACGCTCAATCCGTTTGAACTCTGGAGTGACCATATAAGGTACCACATGTGACAGGTCATGAAACCTTTGAACATACTCTGCGATCTTCGGACCTTCCATCTTCAGGTGCCAGAATTCAGTTTCCAACCTTTGAATTTCAGCGCGAGAGCAATACTTTCAGCGCATGAGCTCCTTCAGCTCATTCCATGTCATTGCGTATGCAGCGGCTTCACCAAGTGTCTGCATTTGTAAATTCCACCAGGACAGGGCTCCGTCCAAGAATAGCCCAGAGATGTAGGTAACTTGCTGGTCTCGAGCACACTTGCTCATGCGGAGAACTGAGTCCGTCTTCTCGGCCCAACGAACAAAAGCGACAACACCTCCGGTACCATCAAAGTTGACAGGTTTGCAGTCTAGGAACTGCTTGTAGGTGCACCCTGCACATAGGTTACAACATATGAATGGCATTAGCATCCTTGCTAGAGATATCCAATTGCATCATGGTATGTCTCAATGACTTAGTATTACCATGGGGCGGATTGTTGTTGCCACTATTGCCAGAATTACATCCACTAGTCCCTCCTTGAGAGGCGGCGTACTGTACGATGGCAGCAGCGATGACTTGCTGAAGCTCTGCCTCATTGGTAGGCATTTGCGTTTGACGTCTCGGCGGCATCTTCTAAACGATGTGTTTACGTTGGTCAGGTCATAGTAAAGCGTACGTATATAATGATAGTAATAGTAATAGTACATAACATCTCATGTTATAAATAGACCAGTCACATAACATCCCATGTTACAATTATATCAATCACACAACATCCCATGTTATAAATACATAAATAATCAATCGAAACATCACATATGATGAGAATACTGCGATTGCATTGCCATAAATCGAGACCACATGGTAAAGTGTACAAGTACATAATAGTGTCATACAACATCAACGACTAAGGGCTACATCACCCCAGTCCAAAAATATATCAAATCAGTGTCAATACATCCATATACAAATCAACAAAAGTCAGGATCAGAATGCAGTCTCCAAAAAGCTGTGCGGTCAGAGCAATCGTCGTCTTCTCACCAAAGTCCACCCGTGATGTACTAAAGAGCTCTACACTGATGGCGGTGGAGGAGGGGAAAATAGGAATAGAACAAACGACGCAAATGGAGCCAGTCCTCCTCCATGGCTCGCTGGGAACGTAACCAGGAAGCATCTGCTGCTCTAGTACCAAAAGGCGTGCAGCAGAGTCCGGCGACAACGGTCGAGGGGGCTGCGAAATACCAGGGTGAGTCTGACCCTGACACTGGCACGGCGGTGGCTGGGCTCTCTCGAGCTCCTGTATACGTCGTGTGAGTGCCTCCTGCGGGACAACAAACGACATAAGAACATCCTCAATAGAATACCCCATATGGAAAGGATGGTAGGGGTTGGATGGTGGCACATTAGGTGGTGACGTCCAGAGAAATGGCTCACTGGCTGGATCTAAAGGTGGCATAGAGAATGGTGGAACAGGGGGAATAGCAGAAAACTGTGGTATAACTGGAACAGATGTCGCCACATGGCCGAAGGGATGAGTCGAGGAACCCTCTCCAGGTCGTGCTGGAGGTGTGAACTGAGCGAATGAAAAAGGGAAGTCCAATTGATGTGCATCGGTGGTATGTGGGGGAAAAGGTGGGAGCTCATCATCAGCATCAATCCACCAATTCTGGGTGTGCGCATAACGGGGATCAATATGGGTCGCAAATAGGGCATGATCGGGCTCCAAAGGAACAGGATCAGGAAGAGGAGCGACATCAACAGGCTCAGCGGGTACATCAACGATGAGAGGGGCATCAGCCTGAGCAGCAGCAACAACATGATCTCCCTCCAATAGTGGAGCATCATCAGGGTGATCATCAACGGGTAGATCTGTGACAACCCTCACTAAACCAGGTATCCGTACGGTTAAATTAATAATTAATTGCTGCTTAATTACTGTGCTTACTTGAAATTCCTGATGAACTGCTACTTGATTTCTGATACTTGTACATATCTGCATCATACTCTGTTTACTGTCACTACATTATTTACATGCTGAACTCTAGTGACAAACATGATGCACAAAAGCACAGTAGCACTATGAACGGATAACCTATTAAACATGCTGATAAAGCCATCATCAGGCAGATATTGCCTCTAAGGCCTGTATGAGCCAGAAATATTTTACTACACCCATAGTGAGTGTAGGGATACAAGGGTTGTAGAACTGCGTCTCTAGGAATAAGTTACAGTGACTGGATGTGCCTAAAACTTACACTAAGCACTAAACTCAGCACTTTAATTATCAATTGAGCTTATAGCCAACTAATAAAGTGCCAAAACATGAGAAAAATATTACTAGACGCTTTCCAAAGTGTCGGGAATAAGTTGTGTCACTAAAAATGGTATTAACGACACCTAGAAGCTTTGTTAAGCGCTTTAACGGATTACTATCCATCCGAACAACCGGACTTTACCCGGAACATGAAAATATGGCCATAAACATTATTTATCTTTTTCTGAGCCAGTTAGGGTCCCTGAATACCCTAACAACCGCCATAAAGCACATCACACAACTAACCGGGTTAAGTACCTAACTAACTTACTTAACCTAACTAAACTAACTAACTAATACTTGGAAATGGACTAGGAACCCCCCCCCTGGGCCGTTTCGGTCACCTTGTGACCATGGCTTGTACCATTTTGATTTTTAAATTCTTGTTTGTCTCATATCAAGAGGACACAATAACCATTGGATTATGATCTCTAAATTGTCTATAAGTAGCTTGTAATTACACATATAATCATAACACAAATCAACACACAAAAATTACTCTCTCTTGCCCTCTAAAGCTTCGGCCGAGATCCCCCTTGCACACCCATCCATTTTCGAGTTTCCATCTTCACATTCCAAGTATATACAAGTGTCAAGGGTCACGCATAAGGAGTCTTGGTGCACTCGGAGCTCGGAGGACCTCATTCTCTAGCTTTTATCCTCTCATTTTGCGCTTAGATTCTTCCCTAGCCTCGAGCTAGTGGTATGATGCTTAAATCCCTTACTTGAACTATTTTGAAGTGGTTAATATGATGTGTAACGGTTAAAACTCAAAATCCTGCAAGATGAAGTTTTAAAGTTTACTAAAAGCACTTAAATGATGGTTATAAGCTTATAAGTTGTGTAAATGTTGTAGTATTTATTTTGTGTGGATATTTGGACCCGATCTATGTTGTGGTAGCTCGGATCATCGTTTAACCTGGTTTGGTCATGATCATGGATCATGACATAAGGTTGTTTTGAATGAAACAAGGGTTAAAGGGTGAAACTCTACCACACACGAATCATGAACTTGTGTAAAAGCGTTTTTACTTGTGAAATAGTATTTACAACTAGCAGATCTACGTATCTGCAAGCGGTATTTTCAAAGAACCACGTATCAAAGAAATCATGTTTTCTAAAAACGGATCTTACACTTACGAATATGATTTTTAAAACACCCAAGTGTGTAAGCACTTGTGTAGCACAAAAGTTTCGGCAAAATAACAATTTTTGTAAAATTTACAAGAAGATGTAAAGACGGAAATTCTTTAAAAGTAAGGTTTTTACGAAATCAGACTAACTTATATAAAGATCCGCTAAAAGTAATGAGGTTTACTTCATATCTTGAGTAAATCACAAGTTCATGAAATTTAGGTGATTTACATAATTGTTAACTAGTTTGTTGAGTTGGAAATTGCTTTGATTGAATAAAGAAGTTGTTAAATTGATTTGAAAAAGAAAATGATACGCTCGAAAGCGTGGCCCTGGCGAAATTTTTCCAAAATCCTAACACTTAGAATTATATACACTATAAGTGTTAGAAATACCTTTCGACATGTTTTCAAAATATAAGTTTCGCCACGACTTTATTTACAAAATATCGGAGGTTGGATTTCACAAAATAAAACTTAGTAAAAATATATCTGATATATATATTTTTCATAAATCACTTGATGCGTGTTTATGATTATTTTGTGAAAATACATAAATATTATTTTTAGAGTAAAAATAATATTATCGAATGTTCACGAATCCAAAATAATACAAACGCTTTCACAACAAACATATAAGTTACACCGGTAATTATTATTACCACTCGATCGTTAAAACGTAACTTATGCATTTTACAGAAATATTTATGAACGCGTATTTTTGTTAAAGTATTATTTTGGGGAAATGATGTGAAATAAAAATATAATATTTTTGAGAAAAATATTTATATTTTGGAATTAGAAATAAATATATATTAAGTGAGACTTAATAATATATTTCGTACACACATGTATTAAATCCCCCATCCTTGGGAAGGAGATTAACTAGCAAGTATATACGAAAAGTAAACACGAAATAGTTGTCTAACTATTTCCCAAGAACTTAAACTATAAAGCTAAGGCACGACCGTCCGTCTAATAGAGTTAGTACATGTAGGTCGTTGCACAGCTGCTTGATTTGGAGTATACTTGGTAGAGACGCACCGATGTGAGTTCATGTCCCCCTTTTCTCTTAACTGTTTCCAGTTTTCTAAACTGCGGGGGTGAAATACATGTTACAATGTTTATGAATACTTTATACATGGTATGGTTAGCATAAGGAGGTTTACTGCTTTAGATCATGTGAATGGGTAGGCGGAAACTTGAGGTCATTAATCCTCAGGGTAGGACCGAGGGGCAGGAGCGATAGATCTATTTGGGTGTAGCGAGCCCAGTCCCAGGCCCAGCATAACGGACCTCGGGATGACTTTGTACCCGACGCATAAATCTGCTAGGTTTGAGCCTTCCTACTTGCATTTCACACATATCAATGGCCTTGCAAACCATTGGTGATCTCTTTTTCCTTATTTGCTACATACCAGGGTTTTGATAAATACAAAGGTTTACTTACTCACTTACGCATGAACTCGCTCAACATTATTGTTGATTTTTCAACTTACATGTATTTCAGGGAACTAAGGGATCTGGCACGGTATGGCACGTTTTCCCGCTGCACTAGCACGAGGTCATCCGGGGTTTAGGGAATGTGACTCTTTCCTGGACAAGTCACAGTCCTTAAACTGTGTTTATGTTATGTTTGTGTTGTTGAACAAAGTTATGGTTGTTAGGGTGTTTTCCCGTTAAGACAATGGTATTGTATTTGGTTTTTAAAACTTAATGGATGATCTTGCATGTTTTCAATTCATATAGGTTTGTTATGATTAAGCTATGGTATTAAGAAGTCACACCAAAATAACCACGCTTTCGCAAAGCCAGGGTGTGACAGCTTGGTATCAGAGCTCTGATCATAGCGAACTAGGATTCCTTCTCGAGTCTAGACTATGATCACTAGGGCTCTCACGAAAACATTTTTACTGCATACCACATAAGTCCAGATCCAAAACGTTTTTTATAAACAAATGTTGAGCACATTTTATTTATTATTTTTAGGCTCAGTCTTGGAGGCTGAGGCTCGGTCTTGGAGGCTGAGGCTCGATCTTAGAGATCGAGGTAGATGTTTATTTATTATTTTTAGGCTCAGTCTTGGAGGCTGAGGCTCGGTCTTGGAGGCCGAGGCTCGATCTTAGAGATCGAGGTAGATGGCTAGTGAGACTAGGAAGAGTAGGTTCAGTCTTGGAGGCCGAGGCTCGGTCATGGAGGCCGAGGCTCGACCTAAGAGGTCGAGGTAGATGATAGAGCAGTCTTAGAGACTGGGAGAATTTGGAATGTCAGTCTAGGCGACTGGGAGGCTAGTGGGACTAGGAGAATTATGTGATATCTTACTTGGTGACTTATGTGATTACCTGATTGTATGACTGATTATTTGTGCATATTTGTGTTTATGTTACAGACACATGGACTCGCCAGGCACCGGCGATTCGGACACCACTGGACCTAGACCTGTAGTTTCAGATGACCTAGCATCTTCAGAGCACGAGGTGCACACATCGGACGTTTCCAGCACTGATGTGACAACTCGTAATTCTGAGGTTAGTATGACTCAGATTCCACAACCTTTGACGCGTATCTTGGTATATATTCTATTTCGCGATCGTGCAAATTCATTTAGTTACATGTGTGTGTGTGTGTGTGTTGGTAATGCTATGTGTGCGAAGTGTGTACTTGAAATCGTTTAATGGACCTTGCGTACCCGACTATTTAGATTTAACTCGTGTATGGGCCAATCGGGACCTTATGGGCCTTAGTTAGTGGGTCGGGTAAGCGAGTCAGGACCACTCACGACATAGGTCCGCACCTAAGTCTTGATCCAATTCAATAATATGTTTAGAAAAAGAAGCCGGCCCAAATAACTCTTGTCTTGCTAAGAAAGCCACCGGCCCAAAACCCTTATCTTTATATCCCTTGTGTACGTAAATGATAATGCACACACCAAACCCTACTTCCTTATTCTGAGTAGCGACGGCATAGCAGACTCCCCTTTTTGGAGTATAGATCATCCGGTTAGTATTGTCATTCTCGATCTTTGTTGCTTATGCGACTGTAATTCTGTTGTCTAAGATCCCGTTTATACGCAACATAGGGAATTCATATAAGAGACGGCAATACTAAAGCTTACACTCTCCGGTTCGGGTGTATCTTGGTCGGCTGAATCATAGGTTATTACCCTTCACTTGTTTGTTATATGTTATATGTGTGCTTGTATGCCAGTCAGATGTCGAGTAGGATTAGAAACGAATTAGGGTTACGTGTGGTCATGCATGAACTGTAATGTTAATTGTGTAGAGCATATGATTTGACTGCTTAATTGTTATGAACGGAACCGATCCCAACCTAGTATATAAAACCCTATCGTGGTGACTCATGGTCTCATGGTTATGCCATCTCCCATATCACATTACTAGACTGCCTTAGGACGTTGTGTCGGGTATTATCGAGCGAAACCTCAATGACTCATACGCATGAAAGAACCACTGTTGAATACTTATCCTACCTGATGTTATACTGTGGATTAATAGTGATATGTATTAGTTGATTTAATAGGTTGAACAGTGTGATGATAAAACTATATACTGATTAAATTGAGCCACAATAGTCACTAAATCAAATGAATAAATGCATGTCCATAACTGAAGTAGGTTAACGTGAAGTCAGACTAGGGAATGTGTATTGCTGCAAGGGGTGTGCTTGACCTTGTTAATTAACCGTGCATGAGATGTTGGAAATGGGCCATGAAACTGGGCCGTCTCACTTAAATAGGTAATTGGATGGGGTTGGGTTATGAGTGGCAATCGAGCCCACTAAAATGTATGTACTGACTATAAGAATGTGCGGAATAGATGAGTAAAGGTTAAGTGTTCAAGGACCGGAAATGTACTGTTTATACTTGTGGGAATTATTGTGTGGTTCAATGTGTTATTTGATATTAAAGACATCAGTGAATTTAACGATCATGTGCATTACTTGTTTAACTATTATACGTGACTTGTGTGATAATACTTGATGTGGCTTACGCGAAAATGAATTGTGAAACTGATAAACACCAAACACTCTCTTAGGTCGCGAGTATTGAATAAATTAACAAGTCACTTGTCCAAACCGAGCAAACCTAAGGTGAGTTCATTGCTCTTTATCAAGCATGGATCCCAGGGAAGGGATAACGGGTAACGTTCCAAAGAGGAATGCATGTGTATTGGGATGTTGGTTATTGTACTCAGTTTTCTATCATTGTAAGACCACAACATCTACCGGTACGTTGCTTGTAGGGCAACGGGGGTTATTAGTTGATAGCGCTATTAGGTTTGGCACCCTCAGGACGTTCGAGGAGAACGGGCGTGAACTAATTACCTTAAAACATGACCAATGCTTTGATAGAGGCATTGGGGTTGGCAATCACATATCATATGGCCATTCGATAATCGAGTAATAACAACATCGAAACATCAATCATCACAATAATAAACAACCATCGTCTTGTAAACAGTTTTACTCACAGGATTGGTAACACAACATGGTAACAAACACATACCTTGAACTCACCAGCGTAGTCTGACACACCTTTTTACATGCTTGTAGGTAATCATTGAAGGAACTTGGGAACTTGCCGTCTGATGCTGCTGGAGTAGTTGTGGTCATGATGAACAATTACATTGATTTGGTTTTGATACATTTACACACTTATACATTTATGCCTCCGCTCATTACTTTGGTTTTGGTTAAGTTTACAAACGATACATTATTTTCAATTGAGTATTTTAATACATTATTACTTGTGTTTGATATGATTGGTGGCTCTTAGTTGGATCGTTGCACCTCCAATAGGGACATACCCTAGGTGGTAATTTGGGGGTGTGACAGTTTGGTATCAGAGCCACTGGTTATAGAGAACTCGGTTTCAAAATGTTTTCATAAAACCAGACTATAACCGAATGGATCCAGACGATGACCATGACCCTCAGCTTCAGATTGCAAGGTTCGTTACTCATTAGTTACGCATTATATACCTAGTAAACGTAATTATATATATAGCATACACGATACGGCATGGTAAGCACCCTGATACATTGATAGTGTAACATAACACTCGCATCTAGTAAATTGTAACCTTGTTGGTAGTGTATATTTTGTGTTGATTGGGGTGGGAGAAACTTCAAACATAAGTTAAGAAGCATCGAGAGGAGCATGCAAACCGCCTTACTATCATGGGTGCACACATAATAATAACGCGTGGTGCATGCAAATCCCAATGAGGCTTAACGAGTGTAAGAGGGGTTCTTCCCTGTTTGTGCATGAATATGGTAGATAACCGTTCCTAACGTGATAAAACTGAACACTTTCCTCGTTTTCGACTCCTAAACTAGTTCATTTCCATATATCTATAGAAACATGAGTGGACGAGGACACGGAAGTGGTGGCATCAACATGACTCAGGCTGAGTTAACAAATCTGATAAACACACGTGTGGCTGAGGCTCTGGCAGCCTATCAAGCTGGTATGAACTATACCAAATACTTTTAATCCTGTATCATGTACACAACTCTTACCCCCGTGTTGTATCTTCTTTCACCCAGCGCACCCGAACAACCAGCCTGCCTGTACGTTCAAGATGTTTATGGATTGCAAGCCACAGACCTTCAGCGGGATAGAAGGGGCTGTGGGACTATTGAGGTGGTTCGAGAAAGCTGAGTCCGTGTTCGCTATGTGCAACTGCCCCGTGGGGGACCGCGTGAAATATGCGACAGGCACGCTTGAGGATGGTGCCTTAACCTGGTGGAATGCCCAGGTTCAGCTGCTGGGTATCGATGCAGCAAACGCTACTACTTGGGATGACTTCAAGGAATTAATGAAGGAGGAGTACTGCCCTCGCGATGAGATACAGAAGCTAGAGAACGAGTATTACGATTTGAAACTGGTGGGATCTGAGGTTGAGGCATATGTGAAGCGATCGTATGAGCTGGCTGACTTGTGTCCGAATCTGTCTCGACCTATGTCTCGAAGAATTTAACCATATATCAAGGGGTTACCTCCACGAGTGAAGGGTTTGGTTACTGCTGCAAACCTCAATAACTTAACTCAGATTGTTCGACTGACTCACAAGATTGTTGATCAAGAGGTGGAAAGCAACTCGCTGCCACCGCGTATCTCTAAAGCTACTGCTACCACAGCCACTACTCCTACCACTGATAGTAAACGTAAGTGGAGCGATATGGACAAGGCGTCCAACTCGGTTTAGTCTCAAAAGAAGGCAGACACTGGCAGTACTCGCAGCTTTAGCCAGTCATCCTCAGCGAATCAAAGTCAGAACTCTTATGTGGGAAAGAAGCCTCAGTGTAGCAAGTGTGGGTTCCATCATTATGGGCAGTGTGCTCGGGTTTGTCGCAGGTGTGACAAGGTAGGCCATGAGGCAAAGGATTGTAGGGCTCCTCAGCCAAAACAGCAGCAGCAGCAGACTCAGCCGAATCAGAGACAGCAGGGGCAGCAATCTCAGCAGGGTCAAGGGTTTAGAAAAGGGTGTTATCATTGTGGGGCTGACGGCCATTTCAAACGAGACTGTCCACAATTGAAGCAGAATACTGGGGGTAAGAACAACGGGAACAACAATGCTGGAAACAATGGGGGCAATGTTGCGCGTGGGCGCGGGTTTGTGTTAGGAGCTGGGGAAGCACAGGATGACGGCAACGTGGTTACTGGTATGTTTTCGGTAAACGGTGTATATGCTTCTATTTTGTTCGACTCTGGTGCCGATTGGAGTTATGTGTCTTTGAAGTTTAGTCGTCAACTAGGATTAAGTCCTACACCCCTTGTATCGAAACACGTAGTAGAGATAGCAAACGGTAAAACAATTGAAGCATCGCACGTTCTGGTTGGGTGTAAACTCGATCTTTTGGGTCAGGTATTCGACATTGACCTACTCCCCATTACTCTTGGAAGTTTCGACATGGTGATCGGCATGGATTGGCTGTCCAAAAATCGGGCGGAGATTCTCTGTAAGGAGAAGATTGTTCGTGTACCTCTCCTTAACGGGGAAATTTTATCGGTTCAGGGTCACCGCAGTGGGATCCCGGTTAGTATTGTTTCATCAATGAAGGCTCAGGAGTATATTCGTAAGGGCTATCCTGCTATTCTAGCCCTTGTTACTGATTCTCAGACTAACGAAAGGAAACTCGAAGACCTTCCTATTGTTCGAGAGTTCCCTGATGTTTTTCCTGAAGAACTCCCTGGTTTACCTCCACATCGTCAAGTGGAATTCCAGATTGATCTCCACCCAGGGACAGCACCGATTTCTCGTGCTCCCTACCGTCTGGCACCAGGGGAGTTGCAGGAATTATCAAATCAACTTCAGGAGCTTTTAGATAGGGGTTTTATCCGACCCAGCTCTTCACCTTGGGGAGCCCCAGTTCTGTTTGTGAAAAAGAAGGACGGGTCTTTTCGCCTGTGTATAGATTACCGTGAACTCAATAAAGCGATAGTCAAGAACCGTTATCCTTTACCACGCATCGATGACCTGTTTGACCAGCTGCAAGGGTCAAGTTTCTACTCCAAAATCGACTTAAGGTCGGGTTATCATCAGGTGCGGGTTAGAGAGGAAGATGTTCCCAAAACGGCATTTCGAACGCGGTACGGTCATTATGAGTTCTTGGTCATGCCATTTGGGTTGACTAACGCACCAGCGGTCTTCATGGATCTCATGAACCGCGTGTGCAAGCCATATCTCGACGACTTCATTATCGTTTTTATCGACGACATCCTAATTTATTCCAAGAACAAAGAGGATCATGTGCGACATCTACGTCTTATCCTAGAGCTCCTGAGGAGGGAGCAGCTGTACGCGAAATTTTCTAAGTGTGAATTCTGGATGCGGGAAGTACATTTTCTGGGTCATATCGTCAATGAGACGGGTATACATGTGGATCCTGCCAAGGTCGATGCTATTAGAAATTGGGCGGCACCAACGAACCCTTCTGAAGTACGACAATTTCTTGGTCTAGCGGGGTATTATCGTCGTTTTATTCGGGATTTTTTGAAGATTGCACAGACTCTCACATCCTTGACACAAAAGAAAGTGGTGTATTCATGCGGAGCAAAACAGGAGAATGCCTTCCAACAGTTCAAACAGAAGTTGTGTAGCGCGCCGATTCTGTCTCTACCAGAGGGTACCGAAGATTTTGAAGAGCACTGTGACGCGTCAATTCAGGGTCTTGGTTGCATGCTGATGCAGCGCAACAAGGTGATAGCTTATGCCTCTCGACAGTTGAAAGTACACGAGAGAAACTATACGACACATGACCTGGAGTTAGGAGCCGTAGTCTTTGCGTTGAAGATTTGGAGGCATTACCTGTACGGTACCAAGTGTACCATCTATACTGATCACAAGAGCCTTCAGCATATCTTCGACCAGAAAGAATTGAATATCCGTCAACGTCGTTGGGTGGAGTTGTTCAATGATTACGAGTGTGCCATCAAGTACCACCCGGGTAAAGCTAACGTTGTAGCGGATGCTCTTAGCCGCAAGGAACCAAAGCCGAAGCGTATTCGTGCCCTACAGCTTACTATTCACTCTGATTTACCTGCTCGGATTCGTTCAGCTCAGATTGAAGCATTAAAGGAAGAAAATATCGAAGCTGAAGGATTACGAGGTCTACACAAGAAGAAGTTCGAGCAACGGTCTGACGGTATCTACTACTTCAAGGAACGAATATGGGTTCCTTCATTTGGTGATCTTCGAGAGCTTGTGATGGACGAAGCACACAAGTCACGATATTCTATTCACCCAGGGTCCGATAAGATGTACCAGGACCTCAAGGTCTTGTATTGGTGGCCGAACATGAAAGCTATTATTGCCACCTACGTGGGTAAGTGTTTGACCTGTGCTAGAGTCAAGGCAGAATACCAGAAACCTTCGGGTCTACTTCAGCAGCCAGAGATACCCATGTGGAAATGGGAACAGATCGCTATGGATTTTGTTACGGGGTTACCTAGAACACAGGCTGGGAACGATATTATATGGGTGATTGTCGACCGTCTCACCAAGTCAGCACACTTCCTAGCGATCAAGGAGACAGATAAGTATTCGCAGCTCGCAGCAGTGTACCTTAAAGAGGTGGTTTCTAGGCACGGGGTGCCGACTTCTATTATTTCTGATCGAGACCCTCGTTTTACTTCGGAGTTATGGCAGGCTATGCATAAGTCGTTCGGCTCACGTCTCGATATGAGCACGGCCTATCACCCACAAACGGATGGTCAGAGTGAACGCACTATTCAGACGCTGCGGGCATGCGTTATTGATTTTGGGAAAGGATGGGAGAAGCACTTGCCGTTGGTAGAGTTTTCCTACAATAACAGCTACCACACCAGTATCAAAGCGGCACCATTTGAGGCACTGTATGGGAGGAAGTGTCGTTCACCTCTCTGCTGGGCTGAGGTGGGTGATAGTCAGATCACAGGTCCTGAGATGGTACTCGAAACTTCAGATATGATCGTGAAAATCAGAGAACGTATGGCAGCTGCTCGTGACCGCCAGAAGGCCTATGCGGACAAGCGTGCCAAAGAGGTAGTGTTTGAAGTGAATGACCGGGTCATGCTGAAAGTCTCACCGTGGAAAGGGGTTGTACGCTTTGGGAAACGTGGCAAGCTGAACCCACGTTATGTTGGGCCGTTTAAAGTTCTTGAGCGTATCGGTAAGGTGGCTTATAGGTTGGAGTTACCTACTGAGCTGGGTAATGTTCACGACGTATTTCACATATCACAGTTAAAGAAGTGTTATGCTGACGACCCATTAGTGGTACCTTTTCAAGAGTTAAAGATCGACGACAAGTTACAGTTTGTTGAAGAACCCATCGAGATCATGGACCGTGAGGTCAAAGTGCGTAAACACAGTCGTATTCCCATCGTTAGGGTTCGTTGGAACTCAAGACGTGGACCGGAGTTCACGTGGGAGCGCGAGGACCTGATGAAACTAAAGTACCCTCACCTCTTTCCCAAAGACAAAGCAGAGTCTAGCAAAACTGGTGAATCTCGGGGCGAGATTCCTCTTCAAGTTGGGGATGATGTCACAACTGGGTAGAACCTGCAACAATCTTGATCTCCCCACCTCGCTCCTCAGCGGCTGCTTGTCAAATTTCGGGACGAAATCTCCTTCAAGTTGGGGATGATGTGACAACCCGTAATTCTGAGGTTAGTATGACTCAGATTCCACAACCTTTGACGCGTATCTTGGTATTTAATTATTCTATTTCGCGATCGTGCAAATTCATTTAGTTACATGTGTGTGTGTGTGTTGGTAATGCTATGTGTGCGAAGTGTGTACTTGAAATCATTTAATGGACCATGCGTACCCGACTATTTAGATTTAACTCGTGTATGGGCCAATCGGGACCTTATGGGCCTTAGTTAGTGGGTCGGGTAAGCGAGTCAGGACCACTCACGACATAGGTCCGCACCTAAGTCTTGATCCAATTCAATAATATGTTTAGAAAAAGAAGCCGGCCCAAATAACTCTTGTCTTGCTAAGAAAGCCACCGACCCAAAACCCTTATCTTTATATCCCTTGTGTACGTAAATGATAATGCACACACCAAACCCTACTTCCTTGTTCTGAGTGGCGACGGCATAGCAGACTCCCCTTTTTGGAGTATAGATCATCCGGTTAGTATTGTCATTCTCGATCTTTGTTGCTTATGCGACTGTAATTCTATTCTCTAAGATCCCGTTTATACGCAACATAGGGAATTCATATAAGAGACGGCAGTACTAAAGCTTACACTCTCTGGTTTGGGTGCATCTTGGTCGGCTGAATCATAGGTTATTACCCTTCACTTGTTTGTTATATGTTATATGTGTGCTTGTATGCCAGTCAGATGTCGAGTAGGATTAGAAACGAATTAGGGTTACGTGTGGTCATGCATGAACTGTAATGTTAATTGTGTAGAGCTTATGATTTGACTGCTTAATTGTTATGAACGGAACCGATCCCAACCAAGTATATAAAACCCTATCGTGGTGACTCATGGTCTCATGGTTATGCCATCTCCCAGATCACATTACTAGACTGCCTTAGGATGTTGTGTCGGGTATTATCGAGCGAAACCTCAATGACTCATACGCATGAAAGAACCACTGTTGAATACTTATCCTACCTGATGTTATACTGTGGATTAATAGTGATATGTATTAGTTGATTTAATAGGTTGAGCGGTGTGATGATAAAACTATATACTGATTAAATTGAGCCACAATAGTCACTAAATCAAATGAATAAATGCATGTCCATAACTGAAGTAGGTTAACGTGAAGTCAGACTAGGGAATGTGTATTACTGCAAGGGGTGTGCTTGACCTTGTTAATTAACCGTGCATGAGATGTTGGAAATGGGCCATGAAACTGGGCCGTCTCACTTAAATAGGTAATCGGATGGGGTTGGGTTATGAGTGGCAATCGAGCCCACTAAAATGTATGTACTGACTATAAGAATGTGCGGAATAGATGAGTAAATGTTAAGTGTTCAAGGACCGGAAATGTACTGTTTATACTTGTGGGAATTATTGTGTGGTTCAATGTGTTATTTGATATTAAAGACATCAGTGAATTTAACGATCATGTGCATTACTTGTTTAACTCTTATACGTGACTTGTGTGATAATACTTGATGTGGCTTACGCGAAAATGAATTGTGAAACTGATAAACACCAAACACTCTCTTAGGTCGTGAGTATTGAATAAATTAACAAGTCACTTGTCTAAACCGAGCAAACCTAAGGTGAGTTCTTTGCTCTTTATCAAGCATGGATCCCAGGGAAGGGATAACGGGTAACGTTCCAAAGAGGAATGCATGTGTATTGGGATGTTGGTTATTGTACTCAGTTTTCTATCATTGTAAGACCACAACATCTACCGGTACGTTGCTTGTAGGGCAACGGGGGTTATTAGTTGATAGCGCTATTAGGTTTGGCACCCTCACAACGTTCGAGGAGAACGGGCGTGAACTAATTACCTTAAAACATGACCAATGCTTTGATAGAGGCATTGGGGTTGGCAATCACATATCATATGGCCATTCGGTAATCGAGTAATAACAACATCGAAACATCAATCATCACAATAATAAACAACCTATCGTCTTGTAAACAGTTTTACTCACAGGATTGGTAACACAACATGGTAACAAACACATACCTTGAACTCACCAGCGTAGTCTGACACACTTGTTTACATGCTTGTAGGTAATCATTGAAGGAACTTGGGAACTTGCCGTCTGATGCTGCTGGAGTGGTTGTGGTCATGATGAACAATTACATTGATTTGGTTTTGATACATTTACACACTTATACATTTATGCTTCCGCTCATTACTTTGGTTTTGGTTAAGTTTACAAACGATACATTATTTTCAATTGAGTATTTTAATACATTATTACTTGTGTTTGATATGATTGGTGGCTCTTAGTTGGATCGTTGCACCTCCAATAGGGACATACCCTAGGTGGTAATTTGGGGGTGTGACAACTGATGAGGACGACTTTCAGCCCTTCGCACTACCTGATGGTGCTGGTGAGCCCGCAGATGGCCCTCTCGTTGAGTACCTACCGTTAGTGGAGATTCCGGCTCCCATACCCTTAGCCGTTTATCCTGCGTATGATTTACTTCTTGACGCCGAGGCTGACGGCGAAATTGATCTGTATGATGATGAGCCCATCGAGGATGAGATCCAGGGCGAGGCCCTTCTTCCTGCTAGCGATCTTCTGATGATCGCTGATGCTCCCGCCGAGGAGTCGCCTGCACACTCTCCGGTCCCAGACTCCTTTGAGTCTGTGGCCTCCGCACCTTCCCACACTCTGAGCGCACATCACTTTTCGCATGGTTCAGATCCTGACCAGGCATCCTCTGTTGCTCCTATTCCTAGTTTTGCGTTCGACCATGATGATGTGGAGGATTCAGATCCTATCTTTCCCCAGGGTTCGACCCCGACCAGGATATAGAGTTTATACCCATGGATCAGCCTATGGAGGATCCAGTCGACCCAGTAGACCCGGTTGACCCTATCGACCCTGAGTTTAATTTCGAGATGGCTTTTGATGATCCCGAGCCTGCCATCGCCCCTGAGCAGGCAGCCGCTCTAGACCCTGTGCCTGAGCATGACCCTGTACATGTTGGCATCCCTATTGAGCCTGTGATAGCTGACCCACCTATCGATGATCTCCCTGTGGATGCTCCATTGTTAGAGGGCGATCATGTCATTGCTGCTGATCATGTTGATCCACCTGTTATTGCTAATGCACCAGTTGACCCTCATGTTGTTCCTCACCATGATCCTATACCTATTCAGTTTGACCATGCACACTTTGAGGCACAGATTGATCCACAGGACGAGCACGCACAGCACGGGTGGATTCCCGCTGATGACGAGGTTCCACCTATTCCCCCTCAGATCCCTGATACCCGTCACGTTGATTTCTCTTTTCCAGCTCCTCAGTTTACACCTCCAGCCCGACCTGGAGAGGGTTCTTCGGCCCATCCTTTTGGGCATGTGACGACGTCTGTCCCCTTCATGCCTCAGTTTTCACCTGTTTTACCATCTGCTTCTCCGTTTCATGTGGCACCTTTCGACCCCACCAGTGAGCCTTTACTTTGGTCATCACCACCTGTCATGCCACCGACTGATCCTTACCATCCGTTCCATATCAGCAGGGAAATACTGAGTGAGTTCATTCAGGTTTTATACAAAACGGATTTGTTATAATTTACAGTATTAAGGGGAATTACAATGTTTCTGATATCAAACCAACTACCCACAGTATTTGTCACTCGACTACCCATTGGCTATCTCGTTGTCCAAATGGTGTCTGTGACTGTGGTCAGATCACCCCTTGGCTAACTCGTTGTCCAAGTGTGACGGGAAATAAGTAATGTATACAAAACCCCACATACCGGCTGTAACTTGGTGATTACATAGACTTAATCACTGTAACTATAACTTTGAAAATAATTTGGAGTTTTGTAAAACAGTTGATAAAAAGAGAATGACTCACTTGATAAGCATGCAAGATTGAGTTAACAAGCTTCTTGTTTCTACTTCTTCCGATAATTAAGCATGCACTTTATTATTTTGGATCTTCTGATGATTTAATAGTTTGTTTGATTGTGAGTGTGTAGTTGGGAGTATTTTTCGGTAGTTAAACATATAGTTTAACAGAATGGAATACGTATTTGTGTAAAACCCAAATCAAACCTTAACGGTAGTCACGAGATTCGAACCTTAATGAATTTCACAAAGTGTAACACTTTGGATTCTGTTTACCGAAATCACAAAGTATAGTACTTTGGCATCCGTTTAACGAACTCTCAAAGTATAGTACTTTGGCGTCCGTTTAACGAACTCTCAAGGTATAGCACTTTGGCATCCGTTAGTTGGTTCCTGAATCGATCGGACAGAACATCGCATCGGTGATTATTGGTTAGAACACCAACGCATAGAGAGAAGAAGAAAAGAAATGAGCAAAGAAAAATGAATTCTAAGCTTCCTATCATGCGTGCCCCTCCGGAAGCACACACTATAATAAGAGGTAGAAATTCTTTACTAGCGTATTCAATCAAACGGGTAATTTTCTCCCCGACGACGGATCCTATACTACCCCCCATAAACTGAAAATCCATAACCGCAATTATAGGTAGATTTATTCCTTAGCTAGGAAGTTTCCTTAACCACTAAGTTTCCTTAAGTATTAAGTTTCCTTAACTATTAAGTTTCCTTAACTATTAAGTTTCCTTAACTATTAAGTTTCCTTAACTATTAAGTTTCCTTACCCATTTAACTAAATAACTTACTTAGCTTAATTAATCTTGCTTAGCTTAATTAATATTGATTAACTGGTTAATTAATCTTACTTAACCGATTAATTAATCCTAATGGTTTAATCAAGTAATTTATTTAGCCGATTAAATAACGTGACTAGCTGATTAATTAACTTACTTAGCTTTCTAAGTTCCCTTTCCTGTTAAGTTGTCGTGGCTATTAAGTTTTCTAACCCACTAAATTATCTTAATAGCTAAGTTTGATATACTAGTTTAACAGCTTCCTGATTATGAGTTCTAATTTTCTAGACACAAGAACTCGTATTAGTGTATTAACTCAATTCAACTTTAACGATAATCACGAGATAAAACCCTCACAACGATTTATAAGTGCAATACTTAACAATTCAGCGGATTCACAACGAATGACAGAGTATAGCCCGAGTTCGGACAGCACTCAAACATTCAAGTCGAAATCACGATGAATAACAAAGTATAACTCAATTTGAGCAGCACTTAAACAATCGTTGGATAGTTATAATCGATTGGATAAAGTATCGTACCAGTGATTAGAGTTATTACCCTAATAACAGGCAGAGTTTAGGGATTTAGAGGGTAAAATCCCGAGCTATTATTTACAAAAATAAAAGCTGAGGGAAAGAAAAGAATTGAACAGCGATCGAGTTAATACCCTGATTGCGGCAGCGTTTCGAGATTTGGTGTGTGGTGTGGACTGTTATTGATATAACTCGACGTACACAGAGATTCTGAGCGTCGTTTCAACTTCATTGTTCAAGTCCCAAGGTCGGCTATTTATAGTGATTTTTGGGACTCGCTTACGGACCGTATGCCATTTCCCTTACGGTCCGTAAGCTAAGCAGTCTAATTATAGGCTGCCTAGGCTCGGGACTAGCTTGGCTGAATCAACTAATTTGACCAATCAGATTTAAACAACGTTTTATTTAGATAATCGTCCAACTAGGGTTTGCCCCCCTTGAGTTTTAGGGGCCTTGATCCTGATTCCGATTGTTCTGAAAATTTTAGGGTTAATGCAGAATTACTTGGGTGTCTCAATTAGGGTTTCCTTATTGACTAATTATCATCCTAATTATTGATTTTTTGTGAGAGTTGTTACATCCTCCCCACCTTAATAAAAATCTCGTCCTCGAGATTTGGACTATGATATTTTCTTGGGGTTATGTTTATTCTTTTAATTAAGAGAAGCAATGTATCGTGGAATGGAATCAAAAGATATTTTGATAGGCATGAATTCTGAAATAAAATGACTTGGAGAAACAATAGGATTTAATGTCAGAAAGGAACTTACTTTGATTAATGGAGGGAGATTCTGAATTGATACATCTCTATTTGTGAGTGGAATAATTTGTTAATGATTATCCCGAAAATCAACATTGTTTACTTAAATGGTAAGGATACACTAGAAATAGAATTTAGGGTATCGTAATCTGAGTACATAATTGTACCAAGAATATTAAAATGACGAATCAAACGAATGACGAATGAATAGGGTTTATTATTAGTACAGGCTACAAATTTATACGGATACTGCAAGGTATTGTTATGATTGGAAGAGCTCAATAATTATGGTGACCGAATCAATTCACCGTTTTCGAAATTAACTGAGAGTTTCAAGGAAGTGAATCTGGATATTTCAAAAGATGAAATGTTCAAACGAATGAGATGAAATGATATAGTTTCCAAGGTGATTGGGTTCAAGCCAAAAGATATATGATCACTGAATGTGAAGGACTTTTAGAATCAATAAAATTCTTTGTCAAAAGAAAGCTTATTTTGATTGGCAACTGAGGAAGACCTAGAATTGACAGTTTAAAATGAAATAAAAGCATGAAAATGATTTGTCAAATATTGAATTATGATATGAGAAAATCAATGTGCTGAGGTGGGTGATTTGTATGAAAAGATAATAAAGTTAGTGTATTTTTGTCTTAATACATAATTGTATTCAGATGACTTTAATCAAAAGGTTTGATTAAAGATAGGTGATCTTTTGATTTATTAAATACCTTTTCCTTTTATGTTATCATAAAGTAAAATAATAAATAAATATAGATAGGATTAAAATATCAAAACCCGTAATAATTTTGATAAAATAATGATATATGTTTTATAAATAGGTTTACCCAATATCGTAGAACTCATGATTATCATTCTTAAAATCAAGTATGTTTAACTATAAGATTAGGGTATTTCAAATCATAAAAGTAGAATAATAAATGTTTATTTTAATATCAAGCATACTTAAATATTGGCTTGTGTAAATGACATTTGATATTTATATATATATATATATATACATAAAAAAAATTTCTATAAGTATGTAATGGTTGTGAAATATTAATCAAGATGACATTTATTTATAATATGTCTTGTTTATGAATACTTAGACGATTATTTAGATAATTTTATTCGTCCCTTTAATTGTTTTATGAAAATATGTTTTCTCTTTACAGTACGAAGTATATATATATTTATATATATATAATATAAAAATATTTTTACATATAATTGAAATTTATTAAATAAATATGATGACTTAATATATATATATTAAATAGTTGTTATCATGGTTGAATATTGGTTAGTGCTGCCTTGTTTAAGCATAGGTGGCCAGTCCATGCCTAACCAAGGCTATGCTATCCAATACCTGTCTTGATAATAACCTTAATACCTAAAATAATATTAATACCTACTATTATTAATATTTATCAAAAATTATTAATTTAAACGAGATTAGCGAAATTTTTAAATTTTGTGAAAAATGTTACCACAAGGTGATCGTAATCAAAGAAATGATTTGATGAACTCGAAGACTAAACAAGCATGTTATGGTTCAAGAGAATTGAAGTGCTTGTTGGGACTATTTTGAATATGATGGCTTCAATCCAACATATGGGACTTTGAATTGAATACGAAATGCGAGCAAGTTCAAATAATTGAACTTGGTGTAAACAAAACGAGTTCATGTATCAATAAGAAATTTTGGATATGGTTACAACAAAAACCAGGTATGCTAAAGGAAATTGAGTTTTTCAAGAAACTTATTGACTTGATATTAAAGAGTTAACGTTTTGCAATAAACGTGGTTTATAATGCAAAGATCAAGTATACTGACACGATATTTGAACTTTTGATAAAAATAACAAATTGGAATGAAGCCCTCCAGTGGTCTTCATAAATCAAACGAACCACATGCGCAACAAATAGTGCATGTGTATAGTGTGGATTTACCAAGAAATGAAATAGATCAATATTTGCTACTATGAAAGGAATCCTCATTGTATGATGACCATTAGGGAAAGTAGCAAAAGTTTTATTCATAGAGGTCAGAATTGCAACGAAGGGAATATAAGAGCTTTATCTGGAATTTCGTGTGATAACCGTTGTTAAGTGACATTATCAGGGAATGTCGATTAAAATGAAATAGGGGATTTGCGAAGGTATGGGATTTCTTTTGCAGTGCTAGTAATTATGACTCAGATTGGATTCTTGTTCTAACGTATCTAGTGAAATTTAGATCTTTTGTAAGATCATGTGGCAAAGTGCCGCTTTTTGATTAGTAGTACTTTTACTGACGGAATTAATACTGGTGTCATGTGCCTAATTTATATTTTTCAAAGGTCTTGCCTTGGAAGTTGTGTGTGGTAAACTTTGACGTATGTGGACATATAATTTAAGTTTCATGTGTTTTCTTGTGCATTAGCACAACTTTACATGCTTCTTACTGGCGTTAATAGTTTATGGTAGTGTATTGGAAATTCTTATATTTTTGATAGTGTTCCAACTTATAGAGTTTCCACTATTTTATGTTGACGCTCGAGTTACGAGGTAGATGATCAAACGAAATAATGTTTGATATCGATATACGTAAGAGATTCTTGATAAAGGAATCTGGATTTATTATTGACACATATACTTGTGCTTTATTCTTAATTATCAATCGTCATGGCTTTTGGAATTCCTTATAGATATACATATCTATATAATCATATATTTCACATGTTGTAATATACATACCCTTGATAAGGTTAATGTATTTAACAGATTCTTATTTCCAAAAACAAGTCTGATATCAGGCCATGATACTATTTAGGGAAATCTTGTCACTTGTTTGACATTTTATATACCCCATCTTACCCGGTTCGCGCCAGAGAGGTAACCTCAGTATATCCGGACAAGCTGGAGAGTCTGCTACTCGATACCCAGTTTTGCCGGAGAAAATTTTCTATTTCCCATTAATAGTATCTTTTCAAGATTTTAAAAGTGCTTCTTTTATTAGGGCTTTTATCCAGAATTAAGAAAACTTATATTTCCGTAACATATCTTATTCTGGACCAATTAATATCAATGAGCAAAATTAATAACAATTAAGTGCTATTGCCTGCTAATTGTCATTCTTATGGAATACCAGTATCCATTACATTATACTTATATAAGTAATTTTATCTTGAAGCTTATATTAAGGCAAAATTCTTAAGTTCAAGTCTAAATATTATTCATAGTGCTATCAGATAATATTAAGTTTCTAATTCTCCGTTTAAACTTAGGTATTATTATAACACCTAATTGCATAAACAAGTGGCTTAGCTTATACTAAGGCATCTTTTCTTATGTTCAAGTCTAACTGCTATCGGCTGTGCTACCATTTAACAGTAATCTCCTAACTCTTTTTATTTAAGCTTAAGTATTGTTATCACAACACTTATAGGCTTAAAGCAGTGGCTCTGATACCACCTTCTGTCACGACCCCCGACCCCATCCTGGCCAGAATCGGGAGCCGCGAGGAGTCCAGTGGTACCGGTGATTATTTTGAAAAAACATTGCAGCGGAAATTTCATCAGGACCGTGAGTTAGGAAAAATATCAGAGTTTAGAAACACCGGATTTTATTTAAATAGATGGAATAAATTCCATGTTTTACAAAGGTAGCTTTTAATACGGGATAAACCCAAAAACAATATTTCTTACGTTGATTTATTTAATAAAATAAGCCACTTCTTGAAGTCCTTCAGTGCTGGATCCAATTCTTACCCCAATCTACTGTAATTACCTGAAACGCGTTTTAAAAAGGTTTTGTCAGCAGGGAAATACTGAGTGAGTTCATTCAGGTTTTATACAAAACGGATTTGTTATAATTTACAGTATTAAGGGGAATTACAATGTTTCTGGTATCAAACCAACTACCCACATTATTTGTCACTCGACTACCCATTGGCTATCTCGTTGTCCAAATGGTGTCTGTGACTGTGGTCAGATCACCCCTTGGCTAACTCGTTGTCCAAATGGTGTCTGTGACTGTGGTCAGATCACCCCTTGACGGGAAATAAGTAATGTATACAAAACCCCACATACCGGCTGTAACTTGGTGATTACATAGACTTAATCACTGTAACTATAACTTTGAAAATAATTTGGAGTTTTGTAAAACAGTTGATAAAAAGAGAATGACTCACTTTATAAGAATGCAAGATTGAGTTAACAAGCTTCTTGTTTCTACTTCTTCCGATAATTAAGCATGCACTTTATTATTTTGGATCTTCTGATGATTTAATAGTTTGTTTGATTGTGAGTGTGTAGTTGGGAGTATTTTTCGGTAGTTAAACATATAGTTTAACAGAATGGAATACGTATTTGTGTAAAACCCAAATCAAACCTTAACGGTAGTCACGAGATTCGAACCTTAATGAATTTCACAAAGTGTAACACTTTGGATTCCGTTTACCGAAATCACAAAGTATAGTACTTTGGCATCCGTTTAACGAACTCTCAGAGTATAGTACTTTGGCATCCGTTTAACGAACTCTCAAGGTATAGCACTTTGGCATCCGTTAGTTGGTTCCTGAATCGATCGGACAGAACATCGCATCGGTGATTATTGGTCAGAACACCAACGCATAGAGAGAAGAAGAAAAGAAATGAGCAAAGAAAAATGAATTCTAAGCTTCCTATTTATAGGTAGATTTATTCCTTAGCTAGGAAGTTTCCTTAACCATTAAGTTTCCTTAAGTATTAAGTTTCCTTAACTATTAAGTTTCCTTAACTATTAAGTTTCCTTAACTATTAAGTTTCCTTAACTATTAAGTTTCCTTAACTATGAAGTTTGCTTATCCATTTAACTAAATAACTTACTTAGCTTAATTAATCTTGCTTAGCTTAATTAATATTGATTAACTGGTTAATTAATCTTACTTAACCGATTAATTAATCCTAATGGTTTAATCAAATAATTTATTCAGCCGATTAAATAACGTGACTAGCTGATTAATTAACTTACTTAGCTTACTAAGTTCCCTTTCCTGTTAAGTTGTCGTGGCTATTAAGTTTTCTAACCCACTAAATTATCTTAATAGCTAAGTTTGATATACTAGTTTAACAGCTTCCTGATTATGAGTTCTAATTTTCTAGACACAAGAACTCGTATTAGTGTACTAACTCAATTCAACTTTAACAATAATCACGAGATAAAACCCTCACAACGATTTATAAGTGCAATACTTAACAATTCAGCGGATTCACAACGAATGACAGAGTATAGCCCGAGTTCGGACAACACTCAAACATTCAAGTCGAAATCACGATGAATAACAAAGTATAACTCAAGTTGAGCAGCACTCAAACAATCGTTGGATAGTTATAATCGATCGGATAAAGTATCGTACCAGTGATTAGAGTTATTACCCTAATAACGGGCAGAGTTTAGGGATTTAGAGGGTAAAACCCCGAGCTATTATTTACAAAAATAAAAGCTGACGGAAAGAAAAGAATTGAACAGCGATCGAGTTAATACCCTGATTGCGGCAGCGTTTCGAGATTTGGTGTGTGGTGTGGACTGTTATTGATATAACTCGACGTACACAGAGATTCTGAGCGTCGTTTCAACTTCATTGTTCAAGTCCCAAGGTCGGCTATTTATAGTGATTTTTGGGACTCGCTTACGGACCGTATGCCATTTCCTTTACGGTCCGTAAGCTAAGCAGTCTAATTATAGGCTGCCTAGGCTCGGGACTAGCTTGCCTGAATCAACTAATTTGACCAATCAGATTCAAACAACG
The DNA here is from genome assembly GCF_002127325.2 of Helianthus annuus. NCBI lineage: Eukaryota > Viridiplantae > Streptophyta > Magnoliopsida > Asterales > Asteraceae > Helianthus > Helianthus annuus. The sequence goes on along the minus strand of NC_035440.2, from coordinate 166,258,771 downwards.
TTTTATTTAGATAATCGTCCAACTAGGGTTTGCCCCCTTGAGTTTTAGGGGCCTTGATCCTGATTCCGATTGTTCTGAAAATTTTAGGGTTAATGCAGAATTACTTGGGTGTCTCAATTAGGGTTTCCTTATTGACTAATTATCATCCTAATTATTGATTTTTCGTGAGAGTTGTTACAATATGGGATACTCTATTGAGGATGTTTTGATGTCTTTCATCGCTCAGCACGAGGCACACACACAGCGCATTCAGGAGCTTGAGAGAGCTCGGCCGCTGTGTCAGTGCCAGGGTCAGACCCATTCTCCTTTGCAGCCCTCTCGACCTTTACCCCCAGATTATGCTGCACGCCTCTTTGCATTAGAGCAGCAGGTTGCTTCTTTCATCCGTACTCAGAGAGCCATGGAGGAGGACTGGCTCCAGTTACGCCGTTTGTTTTACACTCACTTTTCCCCTCCTCCACCGCCATCTGTATAGAGCTCATCAGTGCTGTTTGGGTAGACGTTGGTGAGAAGAGACGGCGATTGTTTGACTGCACAACATTTTTGGAGACTACATGATGATTCTGACTTTTGTTGACATGTATTTGATGTATTTGACACTGATTCGATATGGTTTTTGGATTGGGGTGATGTAGCCCCTAGTTGATTGATGATTGTATGACATTGTGATGTACTGATACACTTACTACGTGGTCTCGATATATGGCAATCACAGTATTCTCACCATATTTGACTTGCTTGATTGCTTATTTACATTTTTATGACATGGGATGTTGTGTGTATAATATTTGTGACATGGGATGTTGTGTGATTGATATTTGTGATGTATTGATAACATGAGATGTTATGTGTTATTACTATTACTATATACGTACGCTTTACTATGGCCTGACCGACGTAAACACATCTTTAGAAGATGCCGCCAAGACGTCAACAACAGCAAATGCCTACCACTCAGGCCGAACTCCAGCAAGTCATTGCTGCCGCCATCGCAAAATATGCCGCCTCTCAAGGAGGAACGAGTGGAAGCAACTCTGGCAACACTGGCAACAATAACAATCCACCTCATGGTAACCCTAAGTCATTAAGACATACCATGACCTAAATGGATTTCCTTAGCAAGGATGCTAATGCCAATAATATGTGTAATGTATGTGCAGGGTGCACCTACAAGCAGTTTTTAGACTGCAAGCCCGTCAACTTTGATGGCACAGGAGATGCTGTCGCCTTTGTCCGTTGGGCTGAGAAAACTGAATTTGTTCTTCGCATGAGCAAATGCGCACTGGATCAGCAAGTCACCTATATTTCTGGGCTATTCTTGGATGGAGCCCTATCCTGGTGGAATTTGCAAGTACAGTCACTTGGTGAAGCTGCTGCTTACGCGCTAACCTGGACCGAACTGAAGGAACTTATGCGCAAAAAGTACTGCTCCCGCGCTGAAATCCAGAAATTGGAAACAAAGTTCTGGCACTTGAAAATGGAAGGTCCAAAGATCGCAGAATACGTTCAAAGGTTTCACGACTTGTCGCATGTGGTACCCTACATGGTCACTCCTGAGTTCAAAAGAATTGAACGTTTCATTTGGGGATTAGCTCCTCAAATCATAAGCATGGTGACCTCCTCCAAGCCTGCGACTATTACTGAGGCGATTGATTTGAGCGCGGCTCTCACAGAGGAAGCTATTCGCCTGAACAAGTTTGATGAAGCTGAGCCTAAGAAGAAAGAGACTCATGTGGAGTCATCATAAGGTAACAAGCGGAAGTTTTCAAACTTCAAGCAAGGCACTAGCGGTGTGGTTAAGAAAGGAGAATCAAGCACGCCAGCCCAGGTTACAGCTGGTAGTGGGAAGAAAGGAAAAGGATACATGGGCACCCAACCCAAATGTAATACCTGTCAGCGCCACCATTCCGGCCAATGTGGGTTGAAAATTTGTGAAGCTTGTGGAAGGACTGGCCACTTGAAGGATTCTTGTTGGGCCACTGCTGGCCAGGGAGGCCAGAGAGGATTTGGAAATAGAAATAACAACCGGGGCGGAAATGGAAACCGCCCACAAGGGAACAATGGAGGTGATGGGAATCGAGTTAACAATGCTAATCAAGCGGGCGCTGTAAATCGTAATCAGAGGAATAACCAAGCTGGTGGAAATGGGCAAAGGCCCGGATGCTTCAACTATGGTGATCTTGGGCATTACAAGAGGAATTGCCCAGAGTTGAACCAAGCCCGCGGAAGGGTTTTCAACATGGAAGCAAGGGAGGCGCACCAGGATCCCAATGTTGTCACTGGTACGTTCCCTGTAAACCAACGTTATGCATCCGTTTTATTTGATACTGGCGCCGACTATAGCTTCGTGTCGTTAGAGTTTAAGAATATGCTTGGTTTAGCCGCTAGTAAATTAGATGTCCCGTACTCAATCGAATTGGCTAATGGAAAGTTAGTAGAAGCCAACGAAGTTATCAAAGGCTGTGTGATCGAATTGGGAGAGCGTGAGTTTGCTCTGGATCTACTACGAGTCCAGTTGGGAAGCTTCGACGTGGTGGTTGGAATGGATTGGTTATCAGGCAACAAGGCTGAGATAGTTTGTCACGATAAGGTCGTTCGTATCCCGACCGATGATGGTGAGACCATTGTTGTTCATGGAGAGAAGCATGATACACCGTTAAGAATTATCAGCTGCTGGAAAGCGCGAAAGTGTTTGCAGAAAGGATGTGTTGCTTTCCTGGCACACATTGTGGATAAGAAGGTTGCTGAGCCGAGAATCGAAGACATCCCTGTCGTGAGGAAATACCCAGAAGTCTTCCCAGAAGACTTGCCTGGATTGCCGCCTCAGAGACAAGTGGAGTTGTGACAACTCGTATTATTATTATTATTTTTTTTTTGAGTCTTGTGCTAGTTCTTTTCACGCCTTGTGTTATGTGGTACATTTGATTTACGTGGTTGGAGTGAATGTTTTAGTTGAACGTTTTGCTATGATAAACGGATGTGTGGACTATTATATACGTTAGACAAGGTGTTGTTTCAAGAATTTATACGTTAGACAAGGTGTTCTTTCAAGAATTTGATCGCACAAGTATTCCGAATCACACACTCGTTCCCAACTCGTGCACTCGTGTCCCTTTGTGTTATATGTTAGCCCAAAACTATCATCTTTTATACAAAGAGGCATGGCCCAAACGAAGCCCGAAGGCTAGGCCCGTCTTGTATATGTTACGCATATACACACACATGATTTGTGTGTCATGTTCACATATTTTTTTTCAAAGCGTAATTATACTCAAAACCCTAGTTCCCTCTGGCGATTAGTGGCATCCCTCTCCCCTCTCTCGAAGTCTCTTCCTCTCGTTGCAGCGATCTAGCCATCATTCTATATCTCGGTTAGTTTTCTAGTGTGCAATTATGGAGTGTTTCCTTGATGGATCAATGCATAGGTTATGGCTTAGGTTTTGATGTGATGTAGGATGTGTTTATGTGATTATGATCTTGAATAATACACGTAATATGTATGATCAGATGGTGAGTTAGAGTTGTTTATGTATCGATTTATGTTGAATAAATAAAACAAGGTTGTTGGGCCAAGTGAAGAGTGGGCCGCACCCGAGAAAATGAACTGCACAAAAATAAACATGTTTGAATCATGATCTGGGTAATTGTGTGAAGTGGCAATTGATGAATATGATCTGGGTGTCTAATAATTCATTGTTTTCATGTTGTGAGTAGGTTGGTGGCCTATTTGAATAATGGTTTTAATAATTTTTGTATGTTGAAGTCGATGAGCTTGTTATTGAATTTTAGAAACCATTTGGCTGTTGATCTAGGAATATTAATGATGCCAACTGTTATGGATTGATTGCATAGGGTCGCATGATATGGTCGGTACTTCATCTGGATGTCAAGATAATTGCTAAATGGTAACTCATTATTACTTGAATATATGAATGCATGATTATAACAATGATTGGTCTAGAACTACACTCGATTGCATCCACATTAACTGTAGTTGAATTAAAAATTGTGAATATGAGAATCGTTGATGGTTATCATGATGCACTAGGTGTAATCAAAGATTGTAGGTCATGGGGGGTCCCAATCTGTTAATGGTTTTATGAAACTAATTGAATAATAAGAATTGTTAGTGATGAATTGTTAGTAATAAATTAATTGTATTAATTTTAATGATTGTTGCCCTTGATAAGTAACGGAATTTAGGGAAAGTGGTGTAATCATATGGTTGTGGTAAGTAACTGAATTGCCATGCATGAATTGAGGTAATGATTATCTGATCGCATACTCAGTTGGGCCGACCCATTAGTGGGCCCAATCGCACACTTTGATAACATGATCTGGGAGGTCCGTTGGGCCGTGCACGGGTCGCACACTCGTGCCTAGATCGCACACTTTGACTTTAATCGCACACCTAAGTGAACACTGATTGAACTGTTACATGTTGGTGTATTGAGGACTTGATTATGTATTAATGTATGTGAATTGTATGTGAACAGTATGTGGATTGAAGAATATGAAGCATGACTACGGTGTACAAAATTATTAGCATATGTGTGGTAATGTGTGAACTACTCGTGTATGAAACTGATTAATAATGATAACCATACTAGGGTTTGGTCGATCAACGGTAAATGTGTAATTTAACATGCCGAGCAAATCTAAGGTGAGTTCACTACATTGAGCATGCGTCCCAGTGGTTGGGGACAGTCAGTGGGTATCCTGTGGAGGGATAAGTCTTTTGGGTAAAAACGGGTATATTGGTTAATAATCTCACATATCATTCTTGTAAGTCCCTTATTATGTTACCTGGAGGGTAACGGGTATTAGTTGGTAGCGCTACTTAGGTTTGGCACCCTCACACCGCTCCTAGGTAGGACGGATGTGAACTAATGACCCAGTCGTGGCCCAGTACTAGATAGGAGTACGTGGGAAGGGCAGTTATGTATTTCAGGAGCCGTCTTGTTCGGAAATGAGATATTAACAATATTACTTGCATTGGTTATTGAACTGTTTTACATACAACTGGTAACAAACGTTTTCTAAAACTGTGAACTCGCCAGCTTTGTCTGATACACTTGTTACATGCTCGCAGGTTGTTAGGTACTTGGGAACAGGAACTTGCTGGCTGGAGGGCGTGAGTGGTCATGGTTGCATTGATGGGTTTATTTATCAAACATTCATTTACTATGGATGCTTGGAAAGTATTTACATTATGTTACGTTAACGCTTCCGCTGAACTTGATGGTTTTTGAATTACTTATGTTTGGATTTTATTACTTTTAAATGATGAAACTTTATTTTAAATTTATGGATTCAATGCAATTGGTGGCTCATTACTAGTGGTCACACGCCTAACTGGGACACTCCCTAATTGGTAATTTGAGGGTGTGACAGTTTGGTATCAGAGCCACTGGTTATAGTGAACTTGGTTTTAAAAATGTTTTTATAAAACCGGACTATAACCGAACAGTTCTGAAAACGGGAATACGACCATGACACTCAGCTCCAGATTGCAAGGTTCGTCTTTTCATTTGTGGTATACATTGCATGGGTAGTGTACATTTGTTTATGATGTAGCGTACAAACACATACTCGTCACAATAGTATGATTACATGAATTGCTTGCTCACATTGTGATGCGTTGATAGCATGTCGTAGTCCTTAGAATCTTGTGATCTATCGTCTTGATAACCTCTGTTGGCATTCGAGTTTGAGGAACCATTTGACATGAGTTAGGAGGAACTGAGATGAGCATGCAAATCACAATATTATTGTGGGTGCACACATAATAATAATGTGAGGTGCATGTTAGTCCCAGGGAGGCTTAACAAGTGAAAAATGGGTTCAGTTCTGTTATTTAATTAGTGGGAAACGTAACAAATCTATAGGAGTCCTAGCAATGATTGCCTCCTACTCGAACGTGACCTTATCACTCCCCTCTGAATCCTTACGAATCTCGATGCTATCGAGCATTACCTGAACACCCATTTGAATACCTAGCAAACTGAGTAGAATGTTAGGTGCTTGTACGAATGTCCCTGAGTTAGATATTGCAGCGTCAATGATTGGTCTATACCACTCTCACTCCTCTTTGTTTGCGGGAACTCAATGTAGTTACGGCAACATCAAGGTACTTGTAATCGTAGCCTATAGTATGGAAATAAAGGTGCCTACGGCATGGATAGGTCGATGATAATTCAAGATGACAACAACACGGGAAATGATGCTCATAGAAGGGCATTTAGGATTGGCGTGGGCGACGCCAGGATTATAGCAACATGGAGGCCTGCACGTTCTTGGTAACTAATCATCTCGTCTCTGTTCTGTTCAACCCTGATGCTCCTTGAAACCCAACCTGTTGTGGAATCGGCTGATGGCAAGTCAATTGAAACCTCATATGTTCATTGGGATGCAAACTCGACCTTGTGGGACAAGTATTCGAGATTGACCTTCCTTCTATAATCGTTGATGGTTTCGACGCAGTAGTTAGCGTGGATTGGTTATCTAGAAATCACGTAGATATACCCTGTGAGGAGAAAAGTTTTGTGTGGAGAATTGTTATTTGTTCTAAAGCATCAGAGTGGTGCAAAGGTTAGCGCCATTTTAGCTACGAAGGCCAGAAGTGTCTACGGAGGGATTACTCCGCTATGTTGGTAACCGTTACCGATGTTAGGTCAAGGGAAAAAGAGGATTGAGGATCCACTAATTGTTCGTGATTCCTTCCGGTTTACTACCCGATGAACTTTCGGACTTACTTCCACAACTGTTAGGCAGAATCCCAGTTCGATCCCACGTCAGAGGCAGCCCTGACTACTCGTACTTCATACCGCCTTGCACCAGGAAAGTTGCAAGAACTATCTAATCAACTACAAGAACTATTGGACGTGAGTTTTATCGGACCTAGCTTTCCGCTTGGGAGAGCCCCAGTTATATCCATGAAGATAATCCTTTTCGTATGTGTACTGATATTCGAGAACTCAGCAAGGTGACAGTCAAGAACCATTCGTTTCGATCATGTAGTAACACCCAGTTGACCAGTTGCGAGGGACAAGTTTCCATTCGAGAATTAATTAACGAACAAGCTATTATCAGACGGAAGTTCAAGGGGAGAATGTTCCTGGAACGGCATACTGAACACAATACGGCCAGTGCGACTTTGTACACCATAACTGTTGAGTTAATCAACACACCGGCAACTTTATGGACCACATGAATCAACCGTGTTTAAAGATGACGTTTTGGATCATTTCCAGGAGAAAGGAACATCACGGGTGGCATCTGTATCTTATTTTAGAGCTCCTCAGGGAGGAGCCACTCTGCGCAAAGTCTTGTTAAATATAATTTCTGGATTCGAGAGGTACCTCTTGGACATATAATCAACGAAGTGGGAATACACATGGAATTCGCTAAGACCCATTTTGGTTAAAATTGATCGACACCAAAGATTTTTGCGGGGATACAACAATCCCTTGGCTTCGCTAGATACTATCGCAGATTCATTGAGGGATTTTCGGAGATTGCGCCGCTGTAACCTCTTTAGCACAGCAGGGTGCTGTGTTCGTGGAAGACAAAACAAGAGGATGTCTTTTCAGCTTTCGAATCCCAACTCTGTAATACCCTGAGCATCGTCTTTACCATAGGGTGCGGGTGATTTAATGGTATATCGTGATGGTTCGAATCAAAGTCCCAGATTCACGCTGATGCAACACGAAAAGGTGATAGCTTACGTAGTAAACTTACAAGATGAATTACACGAGTCACAACCGATGGTGGAAGCCATTGTCTTTGGATTTAAACTGGAGGCATTACTTGGACGATACCAAATGCACTGCTTAGATCGATCACAACAGCCTCTCGGTACCCTGATTTTGGAAGGAGCTGAGCATGCGATGGCATCGCTGGATGGAACCTTTGAATGACCTCGACTGTGGCACCTAAACGCGTGCGAGCATTGCAACCCACTATCGATTTTAACCTACCTGATCAGACTCTCTCTGTTCAATCCGAAGCACTGAAGAAGAAATTTTCAAGCTGGGTCCATGCGGGGCATGGAAGAGCAACTTTCGGCAAGCCGGACGATATCCGTTACCTCATGAAACGACTGTGGGTCTCATTATATGACAACTGTAGGGAACTCGTGTTGAGCAAAGCACACCGGCCTCGATATTCTAGTCGACTGGGTTTTGATGAGAGATATTAGGATCTATAAATCTTGCACTAGTCATCGGGCATGAAGGCCCACCTAGCAATGTTTGTGACTAATGTTTAACTTGTGGGAGAGTCAAGGTGGAGTATCAGCAACCTTTGGGAACAGACTACCACGAATTTTGTCACTGGACTACCTGGAACTCAGAACGGAAATAACATCACTTGGGTGCTCGTTGATTGTTGAATGTAATCGGTACACTTTCTCGCAAACAAGGAAGATTGTCAAGCCTCCACATCCTCTAAGTAACTACTTGCGAAGGGCGGTTTTTAGGCACAAGGTGCCAACTTCTGTTACCTCTGATTTTGATCTACATTTGATTTATGACAGACAACACACAATACCCTTAGCTCACGTTTAGGCATGAACATTGGACAAACGGTCAAAGTAAACGAACCATCCAGACACTCGAAGGCATGGTGCGAGCATATGAGTGATTGAATTTTGTAAAGAGTTAGAAGGACATCAACCTTTGGTTGAGTTCTACTCCAACAGTCACCGTTTTAGTATTTAGACAGCTCTGTTTGAGTCATGGCGTGGATGATAATGCTGATTTCCTTATTGGACTAAGGTGGGTGACAACCTAATCACAGATTCAGGATTTGTACTCAAACCACTTGGCAAGATTGTTTAGATCGAAAATCGTTTGGCTGTAACGCGTGACCGTCAGGAAAAGCTGATGAGCTTAGGAAACACTGGGAGTTCGCTGTAGGCGAACGTGTCATAAAAAAAATCTCACCCTGGGAGGGTGCGGCACGCTATGGAAAAACATGGCAACCTTAGTTTACGATACGCTGGGACATTTGGAGTCCTGGAATGAATTGGTAGCATGGCTCACGAACTGGAGTTATCTGGCAAATAGGGTAACGTTCACGATGTCATTTACGTTTCGAATCTATAGATTTAACAACAAGTTGCAGCTTCTCGAGGAATCCATCGAAAACAGGGACCAGGTAGTCAAGGTCAGTAAGCATGGTCGAATTTCAATCGTGAGAGTTTGTTGGAACTCAAGACGTGGACCGGAGTTCACGTGGAAATGCGAGGATCAGATGAAGCTCAGGTACCCTCACTTATTCCCAACCGACCAATCTAAATCGGATGCAACTGGTAAATTTCGGGACGAAATTCTCTTTCAAGTTGGGGATGATGTGGCACGCGCGGAAAAATCCACAGTCATCCTGATCTAACATCTTGCTACTTTGGGTTACTTATCAAATTTCGGGACGAAATTTCTTTCAAGTTGGGGATGATGTGACAACTCGTATTATTATTTTTTTTTTGAGTCTTGTGCTAGTTCTTTTCACGCCTTGTGTTATGTGGTACATTTGATTTACGTGGTTGGAGTGAATGTTTTAGTTGAACGTTTTGCTATGATAAACGGATGTATGGACTATTATATACGTTAGACAAGGTGTTGTTTCAAGAATTTATACGTTAGACAAGGTGTTATTTCAAGAATTTGACCGCACAAGTATTCCGAATCACACACTCGTTCCCAACTCGTGCACTCGTGTCCCTTTGTGTTATATGTTAGCCCAAAACTATCATCTTTTATACAAAGAGGCATGGCCCAAACGAAGCCCGAAGGCTAGGCCCGTCTTGTATATGTTACGCATATACACACACATGATTTGTGTGTCATGTTCACATATTTTTTTTCAAAGCGTAATTATACTCAAAACCCTAGTTCCCTCTGGCGATTAGTGGCATCCCTCTCCCCTCTCTCGAAGTCTCTTCCTCTCATTGCAGCGATCCAGCCATCATTCTATATCTCGGTTAGTTTTCTAGTGTGCAATTATGGAGTGTTTCCTTGATGGATCAATGCATAGGTTATGGCTTAGGTTTTGATGTGATGTAGGATGTGTTTATGTGATTATGATCTTGAATAATACACGTAATATGTATGATCAGATGGTGAGTTAGAGTTGTTTATGTATCGATTTATGTTGAATAAATAAAACAAGGTTGTTGGGCCAAGTGAAGAGTGGGCCGCACCCGAGAAAATGAACTGCACAAAAATAAACATGTTTGAATCATGATCTGGGTAATTGTGTGAAGTGGCAATTGATGAATTTGATCTGGGTGTCTAATAATTCATTGTTTTCATGTTGTGAGTAGGTTGGTGGCCTATTTGAATAATGGTTTTAATAATTTTTGTATGTTGAAATCGATGAGCTTGTTATTGAATTTTAGAAACCATTTGGCTGTTGATCTAGGAATATTAATGATGCCAACTGTTATGGATTGATAGCATAGGGTCGCATGATATGGTCGGTACTTCATATGGATGTCAAGATAATTGCTAAATGGTAACTCATTATTACTTGAATATATAAATGCATGATTATAACAATGATTGGTCTAGAACTACACTCGATTGCATCCACATTAACTGTAGTTGAATTAAAAATTGTGAATATGAGAATCGTTGATGGTTATCATGATGCACTAGGTGTAATCAAAGATTGTAGGTCATGGGGGGTCCCAATCTGTTAATGGTTTTATGAAACTAATTGAATAATAAGAATTGTTAGTGATGAATTATTAGTAATAAATTAATTGTATTAATTTTAATTGTGACAACTTGACCTTTCGACTTTAAATGCACGTTGACTTTGACTGTTTAAGTGTTGACTTGGTTGACTTGTTAATAAGAGGATACATATTTTGATTATTACATGTTAAGTGTTTGGTGTTATAATATGGACTTGTTATGGAACCTAGAATAATTAAGTCATGTATAGGCTCGACGAAACACAAGATGTGTTTCGCCATTAACGACTCGACGAAACAGAAATTTGATCCGTCAACCCGCTCTCGAGGAGACATCTATTTCGCCGGCCCAAGACTCGTAAAGCGCAGTTATGGCCCAAGTTTAGTTGCGTAATTATATGAACTTAGGATGTGCTTGAGAACGGTTACAAAACTCTAAAAAAACCCTAGAGCTCTTTCCTCTATTGACGGCAGCCCTGTGGCTTCGAGACTCGTAAAGAACATCACTTTCTTGTTGACCGTGGTTAGTTCTAGTTCTTATCTGATTATCCGATTATATGAATATCACTCTTACATGTTTTCTGCGATAGTTATTTGATATGATTAGTTGTTGATTGAAATTGTTGCATCATTTAAGGAATTAAGATTTCATATAATCGCCGGCTGTGATGACTACATGTGTTTTTTTTTTGTCAGTTACATGTGATATAGTTGTGGTCAATAGTTGTTGAAATATTGTGTGGTATTGGGGGATATTGTCGGCTGGTCTAGGGTGGTTCAATCATCAAATGGTGGCATACCACACCAATATTAATAAACATCCTAAGTCTACAAACGGTGCACGTGAGTTTAAGCAGGTGTCAGCCAACATGTTTTCCCTTGAATTGCGTGTGATTTTATTTGATTGGTAGTGGTGGCCAGCCAAACATGTGATGGGGGGAATTTGTTTTCAAAACTTGATCTTTGCTTATCATGTTAATCGGTGATGGAACTGACAACAAATCACTCAAACATTGACTATTAGTATGGATGATTTAGGGGTCCAATGAGATACCTTGTTCATGCTTGTTGGTCCAATGGTCATAATTTATTAAATGGTGTTGGTAAATTACAAAACAACAAATCATAGGCTAACAACTGTTCTAGGAATGGGCGGCTATTATTGTCTGTAGTGATCATATGTATACATGCTTGTAATTCAGTTTTGAATCAAATAAAGTGTTGGGCGGCTGTTAGTGGTCCAATCACCTCTTGAGGTGATTTGTAGTGGCCGACATTACTTAACTAATTAGCCTTTTTCCATGTATTTCATGTATTTCAACGATTAATAAAGGGATCGGCTTTTATGAAAATAAAAAGGGTCTGAACTATATAGCATGAACATATGGTCTGACCTTTGTAATCTTGTCATGGTCCGAGTTTTAGACTCCATGGTGTTGTCCGATTTTCATGCACAACACACTTAGTCCGAACTTTTTGAAAGCATAAGGATGTCCGACTTTTAGCATGTAAAGTGTCCGGAGTTATGTGATTGATCATGCTGTCCGAGTTTAATCCCCATACCCCCCCAAGTCCGACTTTTACCCTCTACTCATGTATCCGAGGTTTAACCCCCACATGTTCTGTCCGAGTTTTGTGAAGGGTTTGGCTAAGGCCCCCATGTCCGAGTATTATATATGGTGTACTGCCCGAGTTCTAATGGGAGCCCATGGTCCGACTTTGTGAGTGTGTTATGTGATGTTAAGTCCGAGCTCCATGCTAAGGATCGCTGGCCTGATGTTTGATAGTTTCTGACCCAATAACCTCTTAAACTAGTTACTTCAGTGACCTCATTTGGTACAGTAAATATGTTTATATGTTAACCTTATTATGTCCATTAAGTTATATTTGTTAACTCTGTTAGTATCCCATTTTATATGCTAACTGTGTTAAGTGTTAACCACGATAAGTGTGATAGTTCTGCGAAAACATGTTATCTAGTTAAGCATGATGATCTTGTTAAACACGACGAACCTGTTAATTGTGTTACTGAATATCTTTGGATGTATTAACCAAGAACACTATCGTATGTGATACATGATGTGAATTGCCAAACGCTTTGTGATATAAGTTACCTGCGTATTAATACGAACGAAAAACTGATTTATTACACGTGCATACAATAGGACTCGACTGATTACTTGTGAACACATATCATAGCATACCGAGCAAACCAAGGTGAGTTCACACAGCCAAGGCATGGGGTTCCCAGTGTGGGAATGGGATTGGATTAATTTATTGTACATACTCAGTTGATAGAACTTAACGATAAGAACACGACTAGACTAGTAACACTTATTGAACTGATCTTCGCACACCTGCCAAGGGTTGGCCGCGATATTATGACTGACTTCGCACACCTGCCTTTGGAAGGCCGCGAACTGTACTTTACTAATCTTCGCACACCTGCCTGGTAGGCCGCGATACAGGTAAACCTAGTCTAGAACACTTGGGAGGAACATTCCCTAATATCTTCGCATACCTGCCTGGGAGGCCGCGATGGAAACTAATACGATACGTGACATAACGAACGAACATACTACTACTCACACTATACTATTACTGAACTGTTAACTGTGAACTCGCTCAACTAGTTGTTGACTCTCTGCTGCATGCCTTGCAGGACATTAGGTACATATGAAGCTTGCACAGGGAGGAGCAGGTCGTTGTGGAGCATGGATCGTGGATGTTTTGCTAAACTTTATAACACTTAAACTTATTACATACTTTGGGTTTCATGATTATGCTCCCGCTATACTTATAAACTATGATTATGCTTTGAACACCTATCGTATTGAATGATTGGTTTACATTTATTATAATTGATATAAATTACACGTTCGATATGATTGGTGGCTTGATCCTGGTCAGTCACGCTCCCAAGCGGTGATACTCCGCAGGTGGATTTTGGGGGTGTGACATTAATGATTGTTGCCCTTGATAAGTAACGGAATTTAGGGAAAGTGGTGTAATCATATGGTTGTGGTAAGTAACTGAATTGCCATGCATGAATTGAGGTAATGATTATCTGATCGCACACTCAGTTGGGCCGACCCATTAGTGGGCCCAATCGCACACTTTGATAACATGATCTGGGAGGTCCGTTGGGCCGTACACGGGTCGCACACTCGTGCCTAGATCGCACACTTTGACTTTAATCGCACACCTAAGTGAACACTGATTGAACTGTTACATGTTGGTGTATTGAGGACTTGATTATGTATTAATGTATGTGAATTGTATGTGAACAGTATGTGGATTGTAGAATATGAAGCATGACTACGGTGTACAAAATTATTAGCATATGTGTGGTAATGTGTGAACTACTCGTGTATGAAACTGATTAATAATGATAACCATACTAGGGTTTGGTCGATCAACGGTAAATGCGTGATTTAACATGCCGAGCAAATCTAAGGTGAGTTCACTACATTGAGCATGCGTCCCAGTGGTTGGGGACAGTCAGTGGGTATCCCGTGGAGGGATAAGTCTTTTGGGTAAAAACGGGTATATTGGTTAATAATCTCACCTATCATTCTTGTAAGTCCCTTATTATGTTACCTGGAGGGTAACGGGTATTAGTTGGGAGCGCTACTTAGGTTTGGCACCCTCACACCACTCCTAGGTAGGACGGATGTGAACTAATGACCCAGTCGTGGCCCAGTACTAGATAGGAGTACGTGGGAAGGGCAGTCATGTATTTCAGGAGTCGTCTTGTTCGGAAATGAGATATTAACAATATTACTTGCATCGGTTATTGAACTGTTTTACATACAACTGGTAACAAACGTTTTCTAAAACTGTGAACTCGCCAGCTTTGTCTGATACACTTGTTACATGCTCGCAGGTTGTTAGGTACTTGGGAACAGGAACTTGCTGGCTGGAGGGCGTGAGTGGTCATGGTTGCATTGATGGGTTTATTTATCAAACATTCATTTACTATGGATGCTTGGAAAGTATTTACATTATGTTACGTTAATGCTTCCGCTGAACTTGATGGTTTTTGAATTACTTATGTTTGGATTTTATTACTATTAAATGATGAAACTTTATTTTAAATTTATGGATTCAATGCAATTGGTGGCTCATTACTAGTGGTCACACGCCTAACTGGGACACTCCCTAATTGGTAATTTGAGGGTGTGACAGGAGTTCCGCATTGACTTAGTTCCAGGCGCCGCGCCTGTGGCTAAGGCACCCTACAGACTTGCTCCGTCTGAGATGCAGGAACTGTCGACACAACTTCAAGAGTTGTTAGACAAGGGATTTATCCGACCAAGCTTCTCGCCTTGGGGAGCTCCAGTTTTGTTTGTCAAGAAGAAGGATGGTAGTTTTCGTATGTGTATTGACTACCGAGAGTTGAACAAGCTGACGATCAAGAATAGGTATCCTCTGCCAAGAATTGATGATCTGTTCGACCAACTTCAAGGTTCAAGCTTTTACTCGAAGATCGATTTGTGATCTTGTTACCATCAGTTAAGGATACGGGAGGAGAGTATCCCAAAGACAGCCTTCAGAACTCGTTACGGGCACTACGAGTTCCTGGTTATGCCGTTTGGGTTGACAAACGCACCTGCAGTCTTTATGGATTTGATGAATAGAGTTTGTAAGCCATATTTAGACAAGTTCGTGATAGTATTCATTGATGACATTTTGATTTATTCAAATACGAAGGCTGAGCATGAGCAGCATTTAAGAGCCATTTTGGAGCTGCTAAAGAAGGAACAGTTGTATGCCAAGTTCTCTAAGTGCGAGTTTTGGCTACGAGAAGTGCAATTCCTTGGGCACGTGGTAAATGGAGATGGAATCCACGTGGATCCCACCAAGATCGAAGCTATCAAGAACTGGGAAACGCCAAAGACGCCAACCGAGATTCGGCAATTCTTGGGTTTGGCTGGCTATTATCGGAGGTTTATTGAGAATTTTTCAAATATGGCTCAACCATTGACGCTCCTCACTCAGAAGGATTAGAAGTTTGATTAGGGAATCAAACAGGAAGAAGCGTTTCAGATATTGAAAGAGAAGCTTGGCAATGCGCCAATTTTATCGCTACCTGAAGGTACAGATGATTTTGTGGTATATTGTGACGCTTCGCGTCAAGGATTTGGTTGTGTGTTGATGCAACGCCAAAAGGTTATTGCTTACGCATCGCGTCAGCTAAAAGTGCATGAAAAGAACTATACCACTCACGATTTGGAGCTTGGCGCAGTGGTTTTTGCTTTGAAGATCTGGAGACACTACCTTTATGGTACGAAATGTACGATATTCACAGATCAGAAGAGCCTACAGCATATATTCAACCAGAAGGAGTTGAATATGAGGCAAAGACGATGGGTAGAGCTGTTGAACGACTACGACTGCGAAATAAAGTATCACCCAGGGAAGGCGAATGTGGTCGCCGACGCCCTAAGTCGAAAAGAAAGGATCAAGCCCATAAGGGTTAGGGCTCTAGAGATGATTATTCAGACCGATCTTTCCTTGCGCATTCGTGCCACGCAAAAAGAAGCTCTCAAGAAAGGAAACCTTGAGAAAGAATATCTCCGTGGGATGGAGAAGTTATTGGTACCAAACGAGGAAGGAACGTTATGTTTTGAGAAAAGGATTTGGGTTCCTCTGTTTGGTGATCTAAGGAAGATTATTTTCGATGAAGCTCACAAGTCACGGTACTCTATCCACCCTTGAGCAGATAAGATGTACCAAGATCTCAAGGATTATTATTGGTGGCCTAGGATGAAAGGCGATGTTGCTGTTTATGTAAGCAAGTGTTTAACATGTGCCAAGGTTAAGGCAGAATACCAGAAGCCTTCAGGACTTCTGCAACAACCAGAAATTCCCAAGTGGAAGTGGGAACAAATATCTATGGATTTTATTACAAAGTTGCCAAGAACGCCAAGAGGCCATGACACTATCTGGGTGATAGTGGACTGATTAACGAAGTCAGCGCACTTCTTACCTATCCGAGAAAAGGATAATACGAGCGAATTGGCCGAAATATACATGAGAGAGATTGTTACGCGCCATGGAGTTCCTCTCTCGATCATCTCTGATAGAGATGGGAGATTCGTATCAAGGATTTGGCAATCCTTCCAAGAAGCTTTTGGCTCGAAATTGAATATGAGCACCGTGTTTCATCCGCAGACCGACGGTCAAAGCGAACGGACGATTCAGACTTTGGAAGACATGCTGAGAGCATGTGTTATGGATTTGGGCGGTAGCTGGGATAAGCATTTGCCTCCAGTTGAGTTTTCATACAACAACAGCTACCATACCAGTATTGGTGCCGCACCATTTGAAGCTTTATATGGGCGCAAGTGCAGATTACCGCTTTGTTGGTCTGACGAAGGTGATAGACAGTTGGTTGGTCCTGATGTAGTCCAGGAAACCACCGATAAGATTGCACAGATACGAGATCACATTAGTACGGCTCGTGACCGTCAGAAAGCCTACGCGGATCGAAATAGGAAACCCCTAGAGTTTGAGGTAGGTGATATGGTCTTGTTGAAGGTATCACCCTGGAAGGGTGTGGCACGCTTTGGGAAGTGTGGGAAGTTGAATCCGCGGTATATTGGTCCGTTCAGGATTCTGGAAAGAATTGGGTCCGTAGCATACAAGCTGGACTTACCTGCTGAACTTAATGGAGTTCATGATACATTTCATGTATCTAATCTGAAGAAAAGTCCAACGCAAGATACCGTTGTCATTCCTACCGACGAGATTCATGTTGACGACACGCTCCACTTCGTTGAAGAACCTGTTGAGGTTACGGATTGGAAAGTGAACAAAACCCGCCGGAGCAGTGTCAAGCTCGTCAAAGTTCGTTGGAATGCCCGACATGGTCCTGAATACACCTGGGAGTGTGAGGACCGGATGAAAGAGAAATACCCCCACTTATTTCCTAAAAACCCTGCGACTAGAAGCAAAACTTAAAATTTCGGGACGAAATTTTTCTAACGGGGGGAGAATGTGACAACCCTCACTAAACCAGGTATCTGTACGGTTAAATTAATAATTAATTGCTGCTTAATTACTGTGCTTACTTGAAATTAATGATGAACTGCTACTTGATTTCTGATACTTGTACATATCTGCATCATACTCTGTTTACTGTCACTACATTATTTTCATGCTGAACTCTAGTGACAAACATGATGCACAAAAGCACAGTAGCACTATGAACGGATAACCTATTGAACATGCTGATAAAGCCAGCATCAGGCAGATATTGCCTCTAAGGCCTGTATAAGCCAGAAATATTATACTACACCCATAGTGAGTGTAGGGATACAAGGGTTGTAGAACTGCGTCTCTAGGAATAAGTTACAGTGACTGGATGTGCCTAAAACGTACACTAAGCACTAAACTCAGCACTTTAATTATCAATTCAGCTTATAGCCAACTAATAAAGTGCCAAAACATGAGAAAAATATTACTAGACGCTTTCCAAAGTGTCGGGAATAAATTGTGTCACTAAAAATGGTATTAACGACACCTAGAAGCTTTGTTAAGCGCTTTAACGGATTACTATCCAACCGAACAACCGGACTTTACCCGGAACATGAAAATATGGCCATAAACATTATTTATCTTTTTCTGAGCCAGTTAGGGTCCCTGAATACCCTAACACCCGCCATAAAGCACATCACACAACTAACTGGGTTAAGTACCTAACTAACTTACTTAACCTAACTAAACTAACTAACTAATACTTGGAAATGGACTAGGAAACCCCCCCCCCCTTGAGCCGTTTCGGTCACCTTGTGACCATGGCTTGTACCATTTTGATTTTTAAATTCTTGTTTGTCTCATATCAAGAGGACACAATAACCATTGGATTATGATCTCTAAATTGTCTATAAGTAGCTTGTAATTACACATTGATCATAACACAAATCAACACACAAAAATTACTGTCTCACTTGCCCTCTAAGGCTTCGGCCGAGATCCCCCTTGCACACCCATCCATTTTCGAGTTTCCATCTTCATATTCCAAGTATATACAAGTGTCAAGGGTCACGCATAAGGAGTCTTGGTGCACTCGGAGCTCGGAGGACCTCATTCTCTAGCTTTTATCCTCTCATTTTGCGCTTAGATTCTTCCCTAGCCTCGAGCTAGTGGTATGATGCTTAAATCCCTTACTTGAACTATTTTGAAGTGGTTAATATGATGTGTAACGGTTAAAACTCGAAATCTTGCAAGATGAAGTTTTAAAGTTTACTAAAAGCACTTAAATGATGGTTAAAAGCTTATAAGTTGTGTAAATGTTGTAGTATTTATGTTGTGTGGATATTTGGACCCGATCTATGTTGTGGTAGCTCGGATCATTGTGTAACCCGGTTTGGTCATGATCATGGATCATGACATAAGGTTGTTTTGAATGAAACAAGGGTTAAAGGGTGAAACTCTACCACACACGAATCATGAACTTGTGTAAAAGCGTTTTTACTTGTGAAATAGTATTTACAACTAGCAGATCTACGTATCTGCAAGCGGTATTTTCAAAGAACCATGTATCAAAGAAATCATGTTTTCTAAAAATGGATCTGACACTTACGAATATGATTTTTAAAACACACAAGTGTGTAAGAACTTGTGTAGCACAAAAGTTTCGGCAAAATAACAATTTTTGTAAAATTTACAAGAAAATGTAAAGACGGAAATTCTTTAAAAGTATGGTTTTTACGAAACCGGACTAACTTATATAAAGATCCGCTAAAAGTAATGAGGTTTACTTCGTATCTTGAGTAAATCACAAGTTCATGAAATTTAGGCGATTTACATAATTGTTAACTAGTTTGTTGAGTTGGAAATTGCTTTGATTGAATAAAGAAGTTGTTGAATTGATTTGAAAAAGAAAATGATACGCTCGAAAGTGTGGCCACCTCCAGTTACAGAGGAAACTTTGGCGAAATTTTTCCAAAAACCTAACACTTAGAATTATTTACACTATAAGTGTTAGAAATACCTTTCGACATGTTTTCAAGATATAAGTTTCGCCACGACTTTATTTACAAAATATCGGACGTGGGATTTCACAAAATAAAACTTAGTAAAAATATATCTGATATATATATTTTTCATAAATCACTTGATGCGTGTTTATGATTATTTTGTGAAAATACATAAATATTATTTTTAGAGTAAAAATAATATTATCGAATGTTCACGAATCCAAAATAATACAAACGCTTTCACAACAAACATATAAGTTACACCGGTAATTATTATTACCACTCGATCGTTAAAACGTAACTTACGCATTTTACAGAAATATTTATGAACGCGTATTTTTGTTAAAGTATTATTTTGGGGAAATGATGTGAAATAAAAATATAATATTTTTGAGAAAAATATTTATATTTTGGAATTAGAAATAAATATATATTAAGTGAGACTTAATAATATATTTCGTACACACATGTATTAAATCCCCCATCCTTGGGAAGGAGATTATCTACCAAGTATATACGAAAAGTAAACACGAAATAGTTGTCTAACTATTTCCCAAGAACTTAAACTATAAAGCTAAGGCACGGCCGTCCGTCTAATAGAGTTAGTACATGTAGGTCGTTGCACAGCTGCTTGATTTGGAGTATACTTGGTAGAGACGCACCGCTGTGAGTTCATGTCCCCCTTTTCTCTTAACTGTTTTCAGTTTTCTAAACCGCGGGGGTGAAATACATGTTACAATGTTTTTGAATACTTTATACATGGTATGGTTAGCGTAAGGAGGTTTACTGCTTTAGATCATGTGAATGGGTAGGCGGAAACTTGAGGTCATTAATCCTCAGGGTAGGACCGAGGGGCAGGAGCGATAGATCTATTTGGGTGTAGCGAGCCCAGTCCCAGGCCCAGCATAACGGACCTCGGGATGACTTTGTACCCGACGCATAAATCTGCTAGGTTTGAGCCTTCCTACTTGCATTTCACACATATCAATGGCCTTGCAAACCATTGGTGATCTCTTTTTCCTTATTTGCTACATACCAGGGTTTTGATAAATACAAAGGTTTACTTACTCACTTACGCATGAACTCGCTCAACATTATTGTTGATTTTTCAACTTACATGTATTTCAGGGAACTAAGGGATCTGGCACGGTATGGCACGTTTTCCCGCTGCACTAGCACGAGGTCATCCGGGGTTTAGGGAATGTGACTCTTTCCTGGACAAGTCACAGTCCTTAAACTGTGTTTATGTTATGTTTGTGTTGTTGAACAAAGTTATGGTTGTTAGGGTGTTTTCCCGTTAAGACAATGGTATTGTATTTGGTTTTTAAAACTTAATGGATGATCTTGCATGTTTTCAATTCATATAGCTTTGTTATGATTAAGCTATGGTATTAAGAAGTCACACCAAAATAACCACGCTTCCGCAAAGCCAGGATGTGACAAGATCAGCAATCACAGGGTCAACAATAGGTACGCCAGCATGAATAGGATCATGCTCAAACAGAGGGTCAGGAGTGGCTACTGGCTCGGGGGCCATGGCAGGCTCTGGGTCATCGAACTCCATCTTAAAATCTGCGTGGTTAGCAAACGCAGGGTCAACGGGGTCAACTGGGTCAACCGGGTCCTCCATGGGCTGATCCAGGTGTATAAACTCAATCTCCTGGTCTGGGTCAAACCCAAGGGGAAAGACAGGGTCGGAATCCTCATCAAGGTCATGATCGAAGGCGTAGCTCGGGGCAGGGGCAGCAGATGATGCTCTATTGGGATCTGAGGCATGAGAATAGTGCTGCGCACCCTGAGTGTGTGATGGTGCAGAGGCCACAGACTCGAAAGAGTCTGGGACGGGTGAATGAGCAGGTGACTCCTCAGCTGGAGCATCTGCGAGCAGCAAAAAACCACCGTCAGCTATAAGGGCCTCGCCCTCAACATCATCCTCCAGTGGCTCGTCGTCATCAGCGTCGACGTCAAGGAGCATATCAAGAACAGGACAAGAGGCAAGAGGTATAGGGGCAGGGATCTCTACGAGTAGCAAATCCCTGGCAAAAGGGCCATCAGCGGGCTTGGCGACAACATCGGGTAGCGCGAAGGGCTGGAAATCATCCTCATCCGTGCTGGTAACATCTGAAGTGTGTACCTCATGCTCCGATGACTCTCGGTCGTCTGATACGATGGGCATAGGACCCGTAGTGTCCGACTCACCAGTGCCTGATGAATCCATGGTGTCTGTATCATAAACACAAATATGCACAAATAATCAATCATACAATCAGATAAACACATTAGTCACCAATTAAGCAATCAAATAGTTCTCCTAGTCCCACTAGCCTCCCAGCCTCCCAGACTGATCTTCCTAGTCCCACTAGCCTCCAAGCCTCCCAGACTGCTCTTCCTAGTCCCACAAGCCAATTCTCCCAGCCTCTCAGACTGACTCCCTAGTCCCACTAGACAACTACCTCGGTCTCCCAGACCGAGCCTCGGCCTCCCAGACCGAGCCTCGGCCTCCCAGACCGAGCCTCGGCCTCCCAGACCGAGCCTCGGCCTCCCAGACCGAGCCTCGGCCTCCCAGACCGAGCCTCAGCCTCCCAGACTGAGCCTAAAAATAATAAATAAAATGTGCTCAACATTTGTTTGTAAAAACGTTTTGGATCTGGACTTAAGTGGTATGCAGTGTAAAAATGTTTTCGTGAGAGCCCTAGTGATCATAGTCTAGACTCGAGAAGGAATCCTAGTTCGCTATGATTAGAGCTCTGATACCAAGCTGTCACACCCTGGCTTTGCCGAAGCGTGGCTAATTTGGTGTGACTTCTTAATACCATAGCTTAATCATAACAAAGCTATATGAAAATAAAACCATGCAAGATCATCCATTGAATTAAGTTTTAAAACATAAGTAACACAACATTGTCTTAAGGCGTTGACTCATGCAACGGACACTACAACCTAACAACATAAAACATTGTTTGAAAGACACAACACCAACATGAAATAAACGCAGTTTAAGGACGGTGACTCATCCAGGAAAAAGTCACATCCCCTAAACTTGGATGACCTCGAAACTCATATGCAGCGGGAAAACGTAGCATACCGCGCCAGATCTTTAGTTCCCTAAAATACATGTAAGTTGGAAAAATCAACAATAATGTTGAGCGAGTTCATGTGTAGTGAGTAAGTAAAACCTTTGTATGTATAAAATTCCTGGTATGTAGCAGATAAGGAAAAAGAGATCACCAATGGTTTGCAAGGCCATTGATATGTGTGATGTGCAGTAGGAAGACTCAAACCAAGCGAATTTTGCGTTGGGCACAAAGTCACCCCAAGGTCCGTTATGCTGGACCTGGGGCAGGGCTCAATACACCCAGATAGATCTACCGCTACTGTCCCTCGATCCTACGATGAGGATTAATGGCCTCAAGTTGCGCCTACCCACTCACATGATCTAAGTAGTAACCCTCCTTACGCTAATCATACCATGTGTAAAGTACTCATAAACATAGTAACATGTATTTCACCCCCGCAGTTTAGAAAACTGAAAACAGTTAAGAGAAAAGGGGGACATGAACTCACTGTGGTGCGTCTCTATCAAGTAAATCTCCTGATCAATCTGCTGTGCGACGACCTACACGTACTAACTTCTATTAGACGGACGGCCGTGCCTTAGCTTAAGGTTTAAGTTTTTGGGGAAATAGTTAGACAACTATTTTGTGTTTACACTTTGTAACTATTTGGTAAATATTTTTCCTTCCCAAGGATGGGGGCTTTAATATATGTGCGTTTCTGTATCTTCGGAATATATTATTAAGTCTCACTTAATATATATTTTAATTCTAACTCCAAAATATAAATATTTTTCCCAAAAATATTATATTTTATTTCACATAATTTTCCAAAATAATATCCTTGTCAAAATACACATTCATTAGTATTTTTCCAAAAAATGCGTAAGTTACGTTTAAAGATCGGGTGGTATTAAATAATACAGTTGTAACTTAAATATTTATTGTGAAGGCGTTCGTATTATTTTGGAATCGTTAACATTTGGTAATATTATTTTCACCCTAAAAATAATATTTGTATAGCTCACAAAATAATCATAAAAATCTCACCAGTGTTGTTATGAAATATATATACTAAATATATATTTATCAAGTTTTATTTTGTGAAAATCCCACCTCCGACACTTGCTTATTTTGTAAATAAAATCGTGGCGAAATTTACATTTTTGAAAACGAGTTAGAAATATATTTATAACACTTGTGATGAAAATATTTTCAAGTGTTAGGTTTTTGGAAAAATTTCGCCAGAGTTTCCCCTATAACTGGAGGTGGCCACGCATTCAAGCGTATCATTTTCTTTTAAAATTCAACCAACAATTTTCTCAATCAACAATAAACAATATTCAAACCATCAAACTAGTCAAAATAGATATAAATCGCATAAATACATGAACTTGTGGTTTATCTAAAATATGTAGTAACTTTCCATTACTTTTAGTAGATCTTTGTATAAATCAATCCGGTTACTTGAAAGTCTCGTTTTTAAAGAAACTAAATTTCGACAACTTCTTGTCAACATTTACAAAAGTAGTTCTTTTGTCAAAACTTTGTGTTACACAAGTGTTTACACACTTGTGTGTTTACAAAAATCACTTTTATTTAGTAAAGATCCGGTTTAGAAAATATGATTTCACTTGACACTTGGTTCTTCGAAAATACCACTTGTAGATCCGTAGATCTACTAGTTTACAACTCTATTTCATAAGAAAAATTGTTTTTTTACACAAGTTCATGCTTGATACGTAGTAGCGGCCGTCATTTAACCACTTTCACACTTTAACATACCCTAAGTCATGTTTCATGGATACGACTTAACCGGGTCAGATGACGATCCGAGCTACTACTAGTATAGATCAACAGTAAATAATCACAATAAAACAAGTCTTACAAGTTTTACACATCTCTATACCTTTTATCCAACATGTTTAACATTTTAGTAAACTTTTTGTGTGTCATCTTGTATGTTCATGATTTTTAACTGACAAAGTTCATTTTAACCACTTTAGAGTAGATCAAGAAGGCGTTTAGAGTGACTTACTACTAGCTCAAGGCTAGGGAAGAAACTAGTCGGAAATCGAGTGGATAAAAGCAATGTAGCGAGGTCCTTCACAATCCGAGTGCACCGGGCATCCTTATACGCAATCCTTAACCCTTGTGTATGTATGGAATGGCTTGATCAAGATCGAAAGGTGGGTGTGTGTGTGCTTGTGTCTTCGGCCGTGAATCAAGGAGAGGGGAGAGAGAGATTTTGTGTAATGTGTTGTGATGAATGAAATGATGGACTTAAGCTTATACTTATAGACAAATCCTTCAAGTTTAACCAATGGATTTCATGTTCACTTGATCTTAGACAACCATGATTAAAATAATCATGCAAAGGACAATGTGTCACCATATGGTGACCGAATTCGGTTGGGGGGGGGGGGTCTTATGGTTGGTTTCCAACTAAGAGGTAAGTATTAGTTAGATAATTAGGAGGTTAAACCATTTACTAGTATGTTATGCATTATAGCGGGTGTTAGGGTATTCGGTGACCCTAACTAGCTCAGAAAAAGAAAAACAGTGTTGATGGCAATATTTTTATGTTCCGGGTATAGTTCGGTTGTTTGGTTGGATAGTGATCCTCTCATGTTTTGGCACTTTATTAGTTGGCTAAATGCTGAATTTTTATTTAAAGTGCTGAATTTTGTACTTAGAGTACGTTTTAGGCACATCCGGTCACTATAACTATCACCTAGTGACGCAGTTCTACAACCCTCATATCCCTACACTCTCTACTAGTGTAGTAAACTATCTCTGGCTCATACAGGCCTTAGAGGCAGTGTCTGCCTGATGCTGACTATATCAGCATGTTTAATAGGTTATCCGTTCATTGTGCTACTGTGCTTCTGTGCATCAAGGTTGTCACTAAAGTTCTGTATGTAAATAATAGAATGACAGCAAATAAAGTATGATGCAAGTATGTACATGTATTAGTATTCAAGTAGCAGTTTATCCATAATTTCAAGCAAGCACAGTCATTAAGCAGTAATTAAATATTAATTAAGTCGTATGGATACCTGGTTTGATGAGGGTTGTCACACTTAGCATTGTCATAGACTTAGGATTTTGTTCGCACACATAAAAGAAAGGAACACACCCTTGCTCAATTTATTCTCGGCCCAAGTAAAGCCAATGTTGGGCCGATTACAATCGTAGAGTTATACACACACAACTTGGGTGATCCCTTTTATTATCTCATAACCACAAATATATTTAAAAAAAAAACCCTAGACTTTTTATTATTTCCTAAACACAAATACCCCAAATCAGACTACAATCTTTTCTCCTCCATCCGGGAGTTCACACAATCGCTAGTGTATTGAGTTTGGTTAGTATCACTTGCTTTGTTTGTTTGTAATCTACCTGATTATTGAGAATTCGTTTGTTGGGTTATACATGAGCTTAGAGTTGAATACATTATATGATATGTGATAAATATTGGAGTCGATGTTAATTGATGATGTCTAGTTTGATAGTATGTGATCGATTCGATTTAGGTGATTTTTGAATAAATTAACTAAATTAGCAAATGAAGTGATAGAGTAAGGGGGAAGACTTAGCAGCCATTTAAGAGCTGATCTAGTAAGAGTGGATCCAAATCCTTTACATAGGCATGCTTCCTTTAACTTTTCTGGGATTGGATTGATCTCCATCCTCTCTTTGTATTGTGCGATGTGTTCCTCGGGATCCGTTGTACCATCATACAGCTTCATAGTAGGGATATGGAATCTTTTGGGTACCTCTGCATCACAAATTGGTGGTGCAAAACGAGATACCTTATGGCTTCCATCTGCAATCTCCGGGATAGGCTTGACTACCCCTGGAACACTTGAGATCATATCCTTCAGCTTCTGCAGTTCTCTGGCCATAGTGTTAGGGCTGGATTTTTATGACATATGATCCTTACATGTGATCCTAACCAGTGATCCTTATTTCTTTGACAGATAGTAATCCTCAGAAGAATTCCAGGATCAGGATCACAGACTATCATAAGGATCCTCATGCTAACAGTTGTTTTCCTTGGATTTAATGTTATCTTGCAGGAATGACTAGCAGGATCCGCTCTTAGCAACGTAAACAAGGGACGCGTCTTTACAACTTTGGCATACGCTTAATCAGAGATGAACGTTGTAAAGGATATGGAAACTCAGCATGATTTAAGGGCGATAATTTAGACTAGATTTACTTTTATTCCTAAAGGGGTAATGAGCTGATAGTTAGTCTATTTACCTAAAAAAGGGCCACTCACACTTGTGTATATAGCACTCTCCCACATTCGGAAGACACACAACACATTTCTCACACGCTTAGACACACGATACTATAGTGATCCTTGTACTCAGCTCATTACCATCCGAAGTTGTAACCATTATTTGTTATATTGAAGTTTGGTGATCGGTAGTTGCCATCACCCGAGGTTTTTTATGCCGGAGATCATTCATTGATCAAGGGCTTTTTCCTCGTATAAATCCTTGTGTCACTTGCATATTTCTTACTAAAGTGATCCTTTACTTTTTCAACAAACCAAGCATCATTCCCCGTTTACTTAGAGTTTGGTTGCATTATCCTTGTGTGATTTTTAACCAAAACAGTTTGGCGCCCACCGTGGGGCAATTGGTGCTTCATTCATAAGAAAACTTTCTGTTGGTGATCATTTCGAAGTGCTACATGGCTTCATCATTGAAGAGTACATCCACGACGATGTCTGCAGTCACCTCGTCTCAGAACACTTTGCCTTTGCCTCCACCACCGGCAGGATCTCAGAAAAATGCTGAGAAGAGACCAACTCCTACTTTCTCTAAACCTCCATCTTCTTCTAGTTTAAATTCTTCTGCTCCCAGTACTAGTGATGTATTTACTTTGATTTTGCAGATGAAGGATCGTATGCAGCGGCAGGATGAAACTAATGACAGGATCTTCAGGGAAATTGGAGATCTCAAAAGACAAAAGAAAGCGGCAGAGGATCATTCCCCACTGATGCCCAAATCTCTGAGTTTCGATACTCCGATGATCACTTCTCAGCCATCAAGAGTCCCAGACGTTCAAATCGTGGGAGGATCAAAAGGATTGCACCTCGGATCGGCGATAATGACTCAGGCATCAGGCTCACATTTCCAGCCGGCAGGATCCTATCCTCAGCATATGGGATCCTTCGTGAATTCAGGAGCCTATCCAGGAGCACAGCAATTTCAAGGATCCTACTTTGTTCCAGGATCATCCCAGGTTCAAGGATCCTCCTTTGTTCCAGGATCATCCCAGGTTCAAGGATCCTTCTTTGTTCCAGGATCATCCCAGGTTCAAGGATCCTCCTTTGTTCCGGGATCGTCTCAGATACCGGGATCCTTCCAGATGCCAGGATCCCTAAAGAGTTTGCAAACAGGAAATCTAGATGTCCATCAAGGGGATTTCATTCCAATGCAGACCATTGCTTCCACTGGTCCCTCCATCATCCCAGAATCCCAGCAATATGGATTCACATCCAGTGTTCCTAACGTGAATCCAATGGGAGGTAACACCTTAAATAACTATCTTACCACTAACCATGGATTCGTGCAGGATACAGGTATCAACCATGCTATGGCCAGAGAACTGCAGAAGCTGAAGGATATGATCTCAAGTGTTCCAGGGGTAGTCAAGCCTATCCCGGAGATTGCAGATGGAAGCCATAAGGTATCTCGTTTTGCACCACCAATTTGTGATGCAGAGGTACCCAAAAGGTTCCATATCCCTACTATAAAGCTGTATGATGGTACAACAGATCCTGAGGAACACATAGCACAATACAGGGAGAGGATGGAGATCAATCCAATCCCAGAAAAGTTAAAGGAAGCATGCCTATGTAAAGGATTTGGATCCACTCTTACTGGATCAGCTCTTAAATGGCTGCTAAGTCTTCCCCCTTACTCTATCACTTCATTTGCTAATTTAGTTAATTTATTCAATAATCAATTCTCTTGTAGTAGAAAATTTGAAAGATTAACTAGTGATTTATATAGGGTAGCTCAAAGTCATAATGAATCATTAAGGGATTATATAACTAAATTCAGTAAAGAATCCTTGGACATTCCCAACTTGGATATGGCCACGGCTGTTGAGGCCTTCAAAATGGGACTGCTTAAGGATTCATTGTTCTATGATGATCTTGTTATGACACCATGCAGGAACCTAGATGAAGTAAGAACTCGGGCACTCAGGTTCATCCGGCTAGAGGATGACAAGAGGATCCAGGAGAGACAAATAGGATCCTCAAAACAGGGAAAGCAAGGATCCTCCTTCAAGAGCAATAAATTCAAATCCTACCATAGAAATGACAACCAGAACGTGCATGCTGTTGACCAAGAAGAGGATGATGAGGATTATCCTCCGATCTCTGAATATTGTTTTTCCGTTGACAATCATGAACTAATCCTTGCAACGTAGAATCTAGGAGAAAAAGCCAGGTGGCCCAGAAAGAATGACAAACCATCCGGGACTAAAGACAAGTCAAAATGGTGTGCATACCACGAGGGTTTCGGGCATCTAACTGAAGAATGCATCGCATTAAGAAAGGAAATTGGATATCTGCTAAGCAAGGGACATTTAAAAGAATTGTTGGGAAGAAAAAAGCAAAAGACTCAGGATCCTGAAAGGATCCCTGAAAAAGCTCCAGCCCCTCCGGCAAACGCACAAGTGATTAACTTTATTTCTGGAGGATCAGACATCTGTGGTACATCCTTCTCAGCGGCTAAAAGGCATGCAAAGGAAGCTAAAATGGATAATGGAGAAAGACCTATTCGAACATCAAGTGTCTCGGAAGGAAAAACGATAACGTTTGATGAGGATGATCGCATTAACATCCAGGATCCTCATCATGATAGTTTAATTATTACTCTCTTTATTTCTAACCATTTTGTCCGCAGGATCCTTATCGACGGAGGAAGCTCAGTAAACATTATCCAGCTTGATGTTCTAAAGAAGATGGGTATCCCAGAATCAGACATCACACCAAGATCCTCTGTGCTTGTGGGATTCAGCGGAGAAACTAAGAAAACCCCGGGGGACATCAAACTCTCAATCTACGTGGAAGGATTACATAATTATCAAAAATTTTGTGTTATCGATTGTTTGTCTTGTTGTAATGTTATCCTTGGCAGGCCCTGGATACACGATATGAAAGCTGTCCCATCCACCTACCATCAATGTGTAAAGCTCCCTAGCCCATGGGGAATAATCAAGATCGACAGTGATCAGCAGGAGGCTAAGGATTGTTATACCTCATCCATGAAACCAACCTCGAAGCCAAGGGAGCAATAGCAATTACAGTATCCTCCAAGGAATGTCTTGGAGGCAAGGGAACAGGATGTGGACGAAATCCTTTTGGATCCTAATGATCCTGAATCAAAAATCTATATCGGATCAGGGATCCTTGGAAAGTTGAAAGAAGACATAATATCCTTCCTCAAAAGAAGAAAATCTACCTTTGCATGGAAACATGAAGATATGACAGGTATATCTAAGGATATTATCACTCATAAACTTGGCATTGACAGGTCGATCAAACCAATCCATCAAAAAAGGAGGAAGTTTGCACCAGAAAGGAATGCCATTATCCGGGAAGAAGTAGAAAGACTACTTCGAGCAGGTATGATCAGAGAGGTAAAATATCCAAAATGGTTAGTGTTTTGGTCAAAAATCACACAAGGATAATGCAACTAAACTCTAAGTAAACGGGGAATGATGCTTGGTTTGTTGTAAAAGTAAAGGATCACTTTAGTAAGAATAATGCAAGTGACACAAGGATTTATACGAGGAAAAAGCCCTTGATCAATGAATGATCTCCGGCATAAAAAACCTCGGGTGATGGCAACTACCGATCACCAAACTTCAATATATCAAATTATGGTTACAACTTCGGATGATAATGAGCTGAGTACAAGGATCACTATAGTATCGTGTGTCTAAATGTGTGAGAGGTGTGTCGTGTGTCTTCCGAATGTGGAAGAGTGTTATATATACAAGTGTGGGTGGCCTATTTTAGGTAAACAGACTAATAATCAGCTCATTACCCCTTTAGGAATAAAAGCAAATCTAGCCTAAATTATCGCCCTTAAATCATGCTGAGTTTCCATATCCTTTACAACGTTCATCTCTGATTAAGCATATGCCAAAGTTGTAAAGACGCGTCCCTTGTTTGCGATGCTAAGAGCGGATCCTGCTAGACATTCCTGCAAGATAACATTAAGTTTAATGAAAACAACTGTTAGCACGAGGATCCCTATAATGGTCCGTGATCCTGATCCTGGAGCTCTTTTAAGGATCACCATCTGCCAAAGAAATAAGGATCACTGGTTAGGATCACATGTGAGGATCATATGTTATAAAAATCCAGCCCTAACAATTGCCCCCAAAATATAAGGAGTTATATTGTAAATTAACGAGTTATATTTTGCTTGATCTTATCTGCAACAAGCTAATCGAATAACTAGCCGTTGTAGTCGGACTAGCCGTTGCAACTCTTACGTCACAGAAGTGACAGCCCTGCAGATCATCATTATAAATAGGAGATAGAGTTAGGATCATTTTGCATTTAAATTCAAGAGATACTCCCTTTATAATCTCGTCCGAAAGATCGATCAGGTATTCTTCCTCTTTTCTTCCTTCTCTTACTCTGTTTCTCTTTCTCTTTCTCTGTTTCTCTTTCTCTTTCCATTCTACTGCGAATATGTTGCTCCGGAATTCCCCTCACAAGGATCCCAAGAAGAACAGCCCCTTGAAAGGTCAAGGGATCATTAAAGACTCTCCCACCGAGAGGTGCTGCTTCACCGATGCTCACATCGATAGAATCCGTCACTGTTTTCCGGCGGATGCTATCTTCAAGTCTTTTACTCCCACTGCTTTAAGCGATTTTGTCTCTAACACTTGGGTAGCTTTTCCTGTTACTCCGTTCACCATAGGCTATACGTATCCCTTTCCAGCTTTCACCCAATCTTTCTTTTCCCTGACCGGCATATCTTACATTCAAGCCATGCCGATGATCTGGAGGGTTTTGTATACCCTGGAAAGGATCATTGAGCAAGAAGGGATTGATTTAGGAATGGTGGAGCTGGCTGAGATGTATGATCTCACAACGTTTGGATCCTGTCGATATCTGTTCAAACGGAAAGCCGGAGAGGATCACCCTGTTCTTAAGGTCACCAAGAATGACACGAATTGGAAGCGACGATTCTTCTTTGTTAGGAGGGATACCATCCCTAATGGGAAGGATCTGCCCAAGGAGTGGGCTACTCATGGTAGGATAGAGGATCCTGGAAGGATCACCATCAGACTTGTTCCTTAGGCTGAGGATCACTAACACTTTCTTTGTTTTTTTTTATGTGCAGCTATATCTGTTGCTCATCTCAAGTTGACTCCTGCTGCAAGAGAGAGAGTTTTAGCTTTCAAAAAGCTTGATCCTGAAACCAGAAGTTTTCAAGTTGCCACCCAAGATTCACAGGAAGTATCCTCTGCATCTGCCACAATGTCAAGTAAGTATCCTTATTTAAAAAGTAGTTTTATGTAAGATTTCTAATTTAGTTAGAATACTTATCTTATTTTGGTTGTGTAGGCGCTGGGAAATCTGCTAAGTCTGCTAAGTCTGCCTCCAAGTTTGGTATCGATGATCTTGCTAATGTCAGATCTGCGAGGAAGAAGAATCCGGCCAGCCCGAGTACCTTTGTCCCCAAGGCACCTGTGAGAGGGAAAGGAGGGAAGAAGAGAAAGACCTCTGATGCTGAGGGTCTCCAAGGATTTCCCTTAATCCGCCAACAGTTTCTTGATTACGTCAATGAGGTAAGGATCATTGCCCCTGCCTGCGTATCCTGCTTGAATATCCTGCTCGAACATCCTGCTTGTATATCCTGCTTGTATATCCTGCTTCTTTGAGGATCACCTGGTCCTGAACTTACCTTTTTCCCTTTCTGTAGAAACTTGCTAAAATAGAAACCTACCTTGGCCACGTTGAGCATCAGGACCGCCAAATCGCCGACCTCCAACAAGTGGGTGTGTTGAAGGATCTCAAGATAGCTGATCTTGAGAAGGAACTCCGGGCTACAAAGGATGAAGCTGCTCAAATGCTGATCAACATGGATTGTGAGAAGCAGGAGATCACCCAGGATGCCAAGGTCTCTGCCGCAATAGCTATGTATAAGATACAACTGCAGATGGCTGCGAAGGCTCAGGATCCTGCCTTTGACAAAAGCTCATGGGATGTGGAGGGCTGGAAGGCAAGGTTGGCAGAGTTGGAGGATGAAGATGAAGCTGAGGAGATCCCAATGCTCGAAGGTGGTGATGCTGACAAGGATCAAGCAAAAGTAAGTGGAGCTGGTGGTGATGGTGGTGCAGCGAAGGTCTGAGCTGCGGGATTGGGCGATGATGGATATTTCGAGACTTGGCCGGAGCCCAATTTTTTAAATTTGGTAGTGGTTTTTTTTTTTTTTTTTTTTTGTGGTTGTGATGTTTTCAAACAATGATGGTTTGTAACTTAAACAATAGTTTCTAGGATTAAGGATCCAGGATCCTTCGAACAATAGGTAGGATTGCAAATAGTGGAGGGATCCTCTGTTTGGGGGATGAAGCCTTTGTGATCCTGCCGCTTTTAATTTCCTGCACCTGCTATGACCGCATAGACAATGGACACCCTTTGCCAACCCATGTGGACGGGCCACGTTTTGCTGGTAGAAACGTGGGTCGGCAATTTTGACAACTTTTGAAAGGGTTTTGAAATCCTTTGTTAATAAAATAACTCTAATCTTTCTGGCTTATCTTGTTTTGTTATCCTTTACTTATCCTTTTATTTTCCAATTGTTTTAGAAACATATTTGTTAGAGTAATAAAAGTTGAGCAAATCATGTTTAAGAAATTTAGGATATGATCCTAGATCAAATATCCTATCATTGAAAATTTTCAAAGCAGTTTATTTCGAGGATCATAGGCTTAGTTGTCAAAGTGTAAGGGTTGTTCAGAATAATGAGTATAATCAAAACAGTCAAGGATCATACCTGAGGATCCAAGTTAGGATCCCAACCTTTAATCAGGATAACCATAAGTAAGACTTTGACGGGTAATAAGGAGTAAGGATCCTTGATTGTTTAACTTCGAAAACTTGCAAAATGGAATATAACTTGGGACTAAGCCAATATAAAAGATAAGTTAGTAACTGGGGACAAGCCCAAAGGATAACTGGGGACAAGCCCAAAGGATAACTGGGGACAAGCCCAAAGGATCACTAGGGACAAGCCCAAAGGATAACTGGGGACAAGCCCAAGGATCGTATGTAAACTGGAGTATGGCCCTTACTGGCGACTATCCAAACTTAGTGACATGAAAATGTCAAAACCTTAGCTAACGTGAAAACGTTAGAAACCTCAGGAACGGATGTATGGTACGTCTACCATTATACGTAGGATCCTGGGTATAGCCAGTACGATGAGGTTGTCAGCCCCGAAAGTGGGTACTGGTCCCAAAGACGTGAACTATACCAGGATCATCGTGCGCTACTGGCGAAAACTGGGGATAAGCCCAAGGATAACTGGGGTTGAACCCAAGGATCTGAGAAGCTTTTGGAGACTATCGACAATATGTTGAGGATACCTGGACTATCAGAACTCAAACTCTCGTGAGAGGAGGATGAAGGATACGTGATCCTTATCCTTAGGTAAAAATAAGAAAATGGAAAAGTTTTAAGATAAGGACTTTACCAGAGTAAGGATCATTGATATCGCCGGGATCCTTCGAGGATGCTTTCAATGTAAGGATCATATGCCTGGAGGATCCTGTTCACATGAAATATTTCTTTAAGTGAACAGCATTCTAGGCTCTTAGTAACAAATTTCCTTCCATGATTAGCAATCTGTATGCCCCCTTTCCTGCTTCGGCTTCAATCAAGTAAGGGCCATCCCATTTTGGTGCTAATTTCCCGTCAGCAGGATTGATGGTATTTTGGAATGCTTTTCTCAACACCATATCCCCGACTTGGAACTTCCTTATCCTAACATTTTTGTTGTAAGCACCAGCCATTCTTTGTTGGTAGCTTGCCATCCTTATCCTAGCCAGATCCCTGATTTCCTCAATAGTATCCAAGTCTTGAGCTAAGATTGCAGCATTCTCTTCAGGATCACGAGTACTTGTTCTAGCAGTTGGAACCACCATTTCTGTTGGGATCACTGCTTCTGCCCCAAATACTAAAGAGAAGGGTGTTTGACCAGTGGCATTCTTGGGAGTTGTCCTATCAGCCCATAGCACATAAGGCAATTCCTCTGCCCATTTCCCCTTCTTGGATCCTAATTTCTTCTTCAGGTTGTTGATGATGATCTTGTTGGATGATTCTGCTTGACCATTGGCTTGTGGATGGACTGGTGTTGATGTTATCATCTTAATTCCCCAACTGTCACAAAAGTTAGTGGTTCTGCTCCCAATGAATTGGGAACCATTATCACATACGATTTCAGAGGGAATGCCAAATTTGGTTATAATGTTTCTTTTAATAAAGGATATAACTTCCTTTTCTCTGACTTGAGCAAAGGCTTCAGCTTCTATCCATTTGGATAAGTAGTCGGTCATGGCAAGCATAAATACTTTTCCACCAGGTGCTTTAGGGAGCTTGCCAACTATATCCATCCCCCATCTCATGAATGGCCAAGAGGATGGTATAGGATGTAGAAATTCAGCTGGTTGATGAAGGATATTGCTGTGTCTTTGACAAGGATCACACTTCTTAGCATATTCTATAGCATCCCTTTTCATAGTTGGCCAGTAGTATCCTGTTCTAAGGATCCTTGAGAACAATACCCTGCCCCCAGTGTGGTTTCCACAATCTCCTTCATGGAAGTCTCTCAACACTTCTTGAATTTCAGGATCCTCGATACATCTTAAATATGGTCCTGCAAGAGATCGCTTATATAATACATTATTTAAGATTGTGAATTGAGATACCTTAATCCTGAAAGCTCTAGGATTTTCTCCCATAGGAATCTCCCCGTGTTGTAAGTATCTCAAGATTGGTGAGATCCATGATCCTGAGTAAGATTGAGTTTCCTCACTAGGGATCATTGCAGTATCCTCTTCTATTTCCATGGCCACCTGATTTCCAATAGCAGGATCCAGGATATGGATGATGGGGATACTTATATCCTCTGGGATCTTCAAGGATGATCCTAGATTGGCCAATGCATCAGCTTCTGTATTTTCCTCCCTTGGTACCTGTGTCAAACTAAAGGAAACAAAGGAGAGTGCCAATTCTTTGACTATCTCTAAATATTTGGTTAATTTTTCACCTTTAACAGCATAGGATCCATTAAAGTGATTAGTGATCAATAATGAGTCTACGTATACTTTAAGATATCTCACCCCCATATCCTTAGCAATTTGCAATCCAGCAATTAAGGCTTCATATTCAGCCTCATTGTTAGTTGCTTGGAACTCACAGGCTATGGAGTGGGGTATTATGTCCCCCTGTGGCGATTTTAGTAGTATGCCGAGCCCTGTGCCTTTAACATTTGAGGATCCATCAGTGTGTAGTATCCAAGGATCCTTGGTCTCATCCTGCTGCTGGACCTCCAATTCTGCTTCCTTTTGTAGATCACTACTAAAATCAGCCACAAAGTCTGCTAGTGCTTGAGATTTAATGGCTGTTCTAGGCTCATATCTTATATCATGGGCACTAAGTTTTACTGCCCATTTAGCCATCCTTCCGGACATCTCTGGTTTCCTGAGGACATTCTTGATTGGAAAATTAGTTCTAACAACAATGGTTTCAAAATAATGTCTTAACTTAGTAGATGCCATAATTAATGCAAGAATAAGTTTTTCAAGGTGTGAGTACCTGGATTCGGCATCAAGTAAACTCTTACTTACATAGTAGATAGGATGTTGTGTACCTTCGTGATCCTTAACAAGGACTGCACTTACAGCTATTGAGGATACCGCCAGATATAAGGATAACACATCTCCTTTTCCGGGTTTCATTAATGCTGGAGCTGAGGACATATATTCTTTGAGGGCTTGTAAAGCATTCTCGTGCTTTTCAGTCCATTCAAATTTCTTGTTTTTCCTTAGGATATCATAAAATTCTTTACATCTTTCTGAGGATTTCGATATGAACCTGTTTAGAGCTGCTATCCTGCCTGTTAGCCTTTGCACATCCTTAGCATTGGCAGGGGATTTGATATTCACCAATGCTTTAATTTGTTCCGGGCTTGCTTCAATGCCCCTCTGAGTTACCATATATCCTAGAAATTTACCTGCTTTAACACCAAAGTGACATTTTGAAGGATTAAGCTTCATATTATAGTTATCAAGGATATCAAATGCTTCCTCCAAGTCCCTTAGGTGATCCTCAGCTTTCTTTGACTTTACTACCATATCATCTATGTATACTTCCATAGTCTGTCCAATTTGATCTTTGAACATCATATTCACCAGCCTTTGATATGTTGCACCTGCATTTCTTAATCCGAAAGGCATGGCAATATAACAATATAAACCGGTTGGGGTCATAAAAGCCGTATCCTCTTGATCAGATGGCTCCATCTGAATTTGTTGGAATCCAGATGATGCATCCATAAAAGTCAACAGTTCATGCCCCGCCGTTGCATCCACCATGGAGTCAATGTGGGGTAACGGGAAAGGATCCTTGGGACATGCCTTATTCAGATCAGTGAAATCGACACATACCCTCCACTTTCCGTTTTTCTTTTGGACAACAACCACATTGGCTAACCATTTTGGATATTTTACCTCTCTGATCATACCTGCACGAAGTAGTCTTTCTACTTCTTCCTGGATAATGGCATTCCTTTCTGGTGCAAACTTCCTCCTTTTTTGATGGATTGGTTTGATCGACCTGTCAATGCCAAGTTTATGAGTGATAATATCCTTAGATATACCTGTCATATCTTCATGTTTCCATGCAAAGGTAGATTTCTTCTTTTGAGGAAGGATATTATGTCTTCTTTCAACTTGCCAAGGATCCCTGATCCGATATAGATTTTTGATTCAGGATCATTAGGTTCCAAAAGGATTTCGTCCACATCCTGTTCCCTTGCCTCCAAGACATTTCTTGGAGGATACTGTAATTGCTATTGCTCCCTTGGCTTCGAGGTTGGTTTCATGGATGAGGTATAACAATCCTTAGCCTCCTGCTGATCACTGTCGATCTTGATTATCCCCCATGGGCTAGGGAGTTTCACACATTGATGGTAGGTGGATGGGACTGCCTTCATATCATGTATCTAGGGCCTGCCAAGGATATCATTACAACAAGATAAACAGTCAATAACACAAAATTTTTGATAATTGTGTAATCCTTCCACGTAGATTGGGAGTTTGATGTCCCCCAGAGTTTTCTTAGTTTCTCCACTGAATCCCACAAGCACGGAGAATCTAGGTGTGATGTCTGATTCTGGGATAACCATCTTCTTTAGAACATCAAGCTGGATAATGTTCACTGAGCTTCCTCCGTCGATAAGGATCCTGCGGACAAAATGGTTAGAGATAAAGAGAGTAATAACTAAACTATCATGATGAGGATCCTGGATGTTAATGCGATCATCCTCATCAAACGTTATCGTTTTTCCTTCCGAGACACTAGATGTTCGAATAGGTCTTTCTCCATTATCCATTTTAGCTTCCTTTGCGTGCCTTTTAGCTGCTGAGAAGGATGTACCATAAATGTCCGATCCTCCAGAAATAAAGTTGATCACTTGTGCATTCGCCGGAGGGGCTGGAGCCTTTTCAGGGATCCTTTCAGGATCCTGAGTCCTTTGCTTTTTTCTTCCCAACAACTCTTTTAGATGCCCCTTGCTTTGCAGATATCCAATTTCCTTCCTTAATGCGATGCATTCTTCAGTTAGATGCCCGAAATCCTCGTGGTATGCACACCACTTTGACTTGTCTTTAGTCCCGGATGGCTTGTCATTCTTTCTGGGCCATCTGGCCTTTTCTCCTAGATTCTGCATTGCAAGGATTAGTTCATGATTGTCAATGGAAAAACAGTATTCAGAAATTGGAGGATAATCCTCGTCATCCTCTTCTTGGTCAACAGCATGCACGTTCTGGTTGTCATTTCTATGGTAGGATTTGAATTTATTGCTCTTGAAGGAGGATCCTTGCTTTTCCTGTTTTGAGTATCCTACTTGTCTCTCCTGGATCCTCTTATCATCCTCCAGCCGGATGAACCTGAGTGCCCGAGTTCTTACTTCATCTAGGTTCCTGCATGGTGTCATAACAAGATCATCATAGAACAATGCATCCTTAAGCAGTCCCATTTTGAAGGCCTCAACAGCCGTGGCCATATCCAAGTTGGGAATGTCCAAGGATTCTTTACTGAATTTAGTTATATAATCCCTTAACGATTCATTATGACTTTGAGTTACCCTATATAAATCACTAGTTAATCTTTCAAATTTTCTACTACAAGAGAATTGATTATTGCATAAATTAACTAAATTAGCGAATGAAGTGATAGAGCAAGGGGGAAGACTTAGCAGCCATTTAAGAGCTGATCCAGTAAGAGTGGATCCAAATCCTTTACATAGGCATGCTTCCTTTAATTTTTCTGGGATTGGATTGATCTCCATCCTCTCCCTGTATTGTGATATGAGCTCCTCAGGATCCGTTGTACCATCATACAGCTTCATAGTAGGGATATGGAACCTTTTGGGTACCTCTGCATCACAAATTGGTGGTGCAAAACGAGATACCTTATGGCTTCCATCTGCAATCTCCGGGATAGGCTTGACTACCCCTGGAACACTTGAGATCATATCCTTCAGCTTCTGAAGTTCTCTGGCCATAGCATGGTTGATACCTGTATCCTGCACGAATCCATGGTTAGTGGTAAGATAATTATTTAAGGTGTTACCTCCCATTGGGTTCAAGTTAGGAGCACTGGACGTGAATCCATATTGCTGGGATTCTGGGATGATGGAGGGACCAGTGGAAGCAATGGTCTGCATTGGAATGAAATCCCCTTGATGGACATCTAGATTTCCTGTTTGCAAACTCTTTAGGGATCCTGGCATCTGGGAGGATCCTGGTATCTGAGACGATCCCGGAACAAAGGAGGATCCTTGAACCTGGGATGATCCTGGAACAAAGAAGGATCCTTGAACCTGGGATGATCCTGGAACAAAGGAGGATCCTTGAACCTGGGATGATCCTGGAACAAAGTAGGATCCTTGAAATTGCTGTGCTCCTGGATAGGCTCCTGAATTC
The DNA here is from genome assembly GCF_002127325.2 of Helianthus annuus. Taxonomy (NCBI): domain Eukaryota; kingdom Viridiplantae; phylum Streptophyta; class Magnoliopsida; order Asterales; family Asteraceae; genus Helianthus; species Helianthus annuus. The sequence goes on along the minus strand of NC_035440.2, from coordinate 166,218,761 downwards.
ACGAAGGACCCCATATGCTGAGGATAGGATCCTGCCGGCTGGGAATGTGAGCCTGATGCCTGAGTCATCATTGCTGATCCAAGGTGCAATCCTTTTGATCCTCCCACAATTTGAACGTCTGGGACTCCTGATGGCTGAGAAGTGATCATCGGAGTATCAAAATTCAAGGATTTGGGCATCAGTGGGGAATGATCCTCTGCCGCTTTCTTTTGTCTTTTGAGATCTCCAATTTCCCTGAGGATCCTGTCATTAGTTTCATCCTGCCGCTGCATGCGATCCTTCATCTGCAAAATCAAAGTAAATACATCACTAGTACTGGGAGCAGAAGAATTTAAAGCAGAGGAAGAAGGAGGTTTAGAGAAAGTTGGAGTTGGTCTCTTCTCAGCATTTTTCTGAGATCCTGCCGGTGGTGGAGGCAGAGTGTTCTGAGACGAGGTGACTGCAGACATCGCTGTGGATGTGTTCTTCAATGATGAAGCCATGTAGCTCTTTTGAAATGATTATGAACAGAAAGTTTTCTTATGAATGAAGCACCAATTGCCCCACGGTGGGCGCCAAACTGTTTTGGTCAAAAATCACACAAGGATAATGCAACCAAACTCTAAGTAAACGGGGAATGATGCTTGGTTTGTTGTAAAAGTAAAGGATCACTTTAGTAAGAAATATGCAAGTGACACAAGGATTTATACGAGGAAAAAGCCCTTGATCAATGAATGATCTCCGGCATAAAAAACCTCGGGTGATGGCAACTACCGATCACCAAACTTCAATATATCAAATATGGTTACAACTTCGGATGATAATGAGCTGAGTACAAGGATCACTATAGTATCGTGTGTCTAAATGTGTGAGAGTGTGTCGTGTGTCTTCCGAATGTGGAAGAGTGTTATATATACAAGTGTGGGTGGCCTATTTTAGGTAAACAGACTAATAATCAGCTCATTACCCCTTTAGGAATAAAAGCAAATCTAGCCTAAATTATCGCCCTTAAATCATGCTGAGTTTCCATATCCTTTACAACGTTCATCTCTGATTAAGCATATGCCAAAGTTGTAAAGACGCGTCCCTTGTTTGCGATGCTAAGAGCGGATCCTGCTAGACATTCCTGCAAGATAACATTAAGTTTAATGAAAACAACTGTTAGCACGAGGATCCCTATAATGGTCCGTGATCCTGATCCTGGAGCTCTTTTAAGGATCACCATCTGCCAAAGAAATAAGGATCACTGGTTAGGATCACATGTGAGGATCATATGTTATAAAAATCCAGCCCTAACAGTTAGCCAATTTGGTTGTTGTCCAAAAGAAAAACGGAAAGTGGAGGGTATGTGTCGATTTCACTGATCAGAATAAGGCATGTCCCAAGGATCCTCTCCCATTACCCCACATTGACTCCATGGTGGATGCAACGGCGGGGCATGAACTGTTGACTTTTATGGATGCATCATCTGGATTCCAACAAATTCAGATGGAGCCATCTGACCAAGAGGATACGGCTTTTATGACCCCAACCGGTTTATATTGTTATATTGCCATGCCTTTTGGATTAAGAAATGCAGGTGCAACATATCAATGGCTGGTGAATATGATGTTCAAAGATCAAATTGGACAGACTATGGAAGTATACATAGATGATATGGTAGTAAAGTCAAAGAAAGCTGAGGATCACCTAAGGGACTTGGAGGAAGCATTTGATATCCTTGATAATTATAACATGAAGCTTAATCCTTCAAAATGTCACTTTGGTGTTAAAGCAGGTAAATTTATAGGATATATGGTAACTCAGAGGGGCATTGAAGCAAGCCCAGAACAAATTAAAGCACTGGTGAATATCAAATCCCCTGCCAATGCTAAGGATGTGCAAAGGCTAACAGGCAGGATAGCAGCTCTAAACAGGTTCATATCAAAATCCTCAGAAAGATGTAAAGAATTTTATGATATCCTAAGGAAAAACAAGAAATTTGAATGGACTGAAAAGCACGAGAATGCTTTACAAGCCCTCAAAGAATATATGTCCTCAGCTCCAGCACTAATGAAACCCGAAAAAGGAGATGTGTTATCCTTATACCTGGCGGTATCCTCAACAGCTGTAAGTGCAGTCCTTGTTAAGGATCACGAAGGTACACAACATCCTATCTACTATGTAAGTAAGAGTTTACTTGATGCCGAATCCAGGTACTCACACCTTGAAAAACTTATTCTTGCATTAATTATGGCATCTACTAAGCTAAGACATTATTTTGAAACCCATACTATTGTTGTTAGAACTAATTTTCCAATCAAGAATGTCCTCAGGAAACCAGAGATGTCCGGAAGGATGGCTAAATGGGCAGTAAAACTTAGTGCCCATGATATAAGATATGAGCCTAGAACAGCCATTAAATCTCAAGCACTAGCCGACTTTGTGGCTGATTTCAGTAGTGATCTAGAAAAGGAAGCAGAATTGGAGGTCCAGCAGCTAGATGAGACCAAGGATCCTTGGATACTACACAGTGATGGATCCTCAAATGTTAAAGGCACAGGGCTCGGCATACTACTAAAATCGCCACAGGGGGACATAATACCCCACTCCATAGCCTGTGAGTTCCAAGCAACTAACAATGAGGCTGAATACGAAGCCTTAATTGCTGGATTGCAAATTGCTAAGGATATGGGGGTGAGATATCTTAAAGTATACGTAGACTCATTACTGATCACTAATCACTTTAATGGATCGTATGCTGTTAAAGGTGAAAAACTAACCAAATATTTAGAGATAGTCAAAGAATTGGCACTCTCCTTTGTTTCCTTTAGTTTGACGCAGGTACCAAGGGAAGAAAATACAGAAGCTGATGCATTGGCCAATTTAGGATCATCTTTGAAGATCCCAGAGGATATAAGTATCCCCATCATCCATATCCTGGCTCCTGCTATTGAAAATCATGTGGCAATGGAAATAGAAGAGGATACTGCAATGATCCCTAGTGAGGAAACTCAATCTTATTCAGGATCATGGATCTCACCAATCTTGAGATACTTACAACACGGGGAGATTCCTATGGGAGAAAATCCTCGGGCTTTCAGGATTAAGGTATCTCAATTCACAATCTTCAATAATGTGTTATATAAGCGATCTCTTGCAGGACCATATTTAAGATGTATCGAGGATCCTGAAATTCAAGAAGTGTTAAGAGACTTCCATGAAGGAGATTGTGGAAACCACACTGGGGGCAGGGCATTGTTCTCAAGGATCCTTAGAACAGGATACTACTGGCCAACTATGAAAAGGGATGCTGTGGAATATGCTAAGAAATGTGATCCTTGTCAAAGACACAGTAATATCCTTCATCAACCAGCGGAATTTCTACATCCTATACCATCCTCTTGGCCATTCATGAGATGGGGGATGGATATAGTTGGCAAGCTCCCTAAAGCACCTGGTGGAAAAGTATTTATGCTTGCCATGACCGACTACTTCTCCAAGTGGATAGAAGCTGAAGCTTTTGCTCAAGTCAGAGAAAAGGAAGTTATATCCTTTATTAAAAGAAACATTATAACCAGATTCGGCATTCCCTCTGAAATTGTATGTGATAATGGTTCCTAATTCATTGGAAGCAGAACCACTAACTTTTGTGACAGTTGGGGAATTAAGATGATAACATCAACACCAGTCCATCCACAAGCCAATGGTCAAGCAGAATCATCCAACAAGATCATCATCAACAATCTGAAGAAGAAACTAGGATCCAAGAAGGGGAAATGGGCAGAGGAATTGCCTTATGTGCTATGGGCTGATAGGACAACTCCCAAGAATGCCACTGGTCAAACACCCTTCTCTTTAGTATTTGGGGCAGAAGCAGTGATCCTAACAGAAATGGTGGTTCCAACTGCTAGAACAAGTACTCGTGATCCTGAAGAGAATGCTGCAAACTTAGCTCAAGACTTGGATACTATTGAGGAAATCAGGGATCTGGCTAGGATAACGATGGCAAGCTACCAACAAAGAATGGCTGGTGCTTACAACAAAAATGTCAGGATAAGGAAGTTCCAAGTCGGGGATATGGTGTTGAGAAAAGCATTCCAGAATACCATCAATCCTGCTGATGGGAAATTGGCACCAAAATGGGAAGGCCCTTACTTGATTGAAGCCGAAGCAGGAAAGGGGGCATACAGATTGCTAACCATGGAAGGAAATTTGTTACCAAGAGCCTGGAATGCTGTTCACTTAAAGAAATATTTCATGTGAACAGGATCCTCCTGGCACATATGATCCTCACATTGAAAGCATCTTCGAAGGATCCCAGTGACACCAACGATCCTTACTCTGGTAAAGTCCTTGTCTTAAAACTATTCCATTTTCTTATTTTTACCTAAGGATAAGGATCATGTATCCTTCATCCTCCTCTCACGAGAATTTGAGTTCTGATAGTCCAGGCATCCTCAGCATATTATCGATAGTCTTCAAAAGCATCTCAGATCCTTGGGTTCAACCCCAGTTATCCTTGGGCTTGTCCCCAGTTTTCGCCTGTAGCGCACGATGATCCTGGTATAGTTCACGTCTTTGGGACCAGTACCCACTTTAGGGGCTGACAACCTCATCGTACTGGCTATACCTAGGATCCTAGGTATAATGGTAGACGTACCATACATCCGTTCCTAAGGTTTCTAACGTTTTCACGTTAGCTAAGGTTTTGGCATTTTTGTTTTGGTCAAAAATCACACAAGGATAATGCAACCAAACTCTAAGTAAACGGGGAATGATGCTTGGTTTGTTGAAAAAGTAAAGGATCACTTTGGTAAGAAATATGCAAGTGACACAAGGATTTATACGAGGAAAAAGCCCTTGATCAAAAAATGATCTCCGGCATAAAAAACCTCGGGTGATGGCAACAACCGATCACCAAACTTCAATATATCGTATTATGGTTACAACTTCGGATGATAATGAGCTGAGTACAAGGATCACTATAGTATCGTGTGTCTAAGCGTGTGAGAAATGTGTTGTATGTATTCCGAATGGGGAAGAGTGTTATATATACAAGTGTGAGTGGCCTATTTTAGGTAAACAGACTAATAATCAGCTCATTACCCCTTTAGGAATAAAAGTAAATCTAGCCTAAATTATCGCCCTTAAATCATGCTGAGTTTCCATATCCTCTACAACGTTCATCTCTGATTAAACATATGCCAAAGTTGTAAAGACGCGTCCCTTGTTTACGTTGCTAAGAGCGGATCCTGCTAGACATTCCTGCAAGATAACATTAAATTCAATGAAAACAACTGTTAGAATGAGGATCCCTATAATGGTCCGTGATCCTGATCCTGGAACTCTTCTGAGGATCACTATCTGCCAAAGAAATAAGGATCACTAGTTAGGATCACATGTTATAAAAATCCAGCCCTAACAATTGCCCCCAAAATATAAGGAGTGATATTGTAAATAAATGAGTTATATTTTGCTTGATCTTATCTGCAACGAGCTAATCGGATAACTAGCCGTTGAAGTCGGACTAGCCGTTGTGATTCTTACGTCACAGAAGTGACAGCCCTGCAGATCATCATTATAAATAAGAGATAGAGTTAGGATCAATTTGCATTTAAATTCAAGAGATACTCCCTTTATAATCTCGTCCGAAGATCGATCAGGTATTCTTCCTCTTTTCTTCCTTCTCTTACTCTGTTTCTCTTTATCTTTCCATTCTTCTGTGAATATGTTGCTCCAGAATTCCCCTCACAAGGATCCCAAGAAGAACAGCCCCTTGAAAGGTCAAGGGATCATTAAAGACTCTCCCACCGAGAAGTGCTGCTTCACCGATGCTCACATCGATAGCATCCGTCACTGTTTTCCGGCGGATGCTATCTTCAAGTCTTTCACTCCCACTGCTCTAAGTGACTTTGTTTCCGATACTTGGGTAGCTTTTCCTGTTACTCCGTTTACCATAGGCTATACGTATCCCTTTCCAGCTTTCACCCAATCTTTCTTTTCCCTGACCGGCATATCTTACATTCAAGCCATGCCGATGATCTGGAGGGTTTTGTATACCCTTGAGAGGATCATTGAGCAGGAGGATTGACTTAGGGATGGCGGAGCTGGCTGAGCTGTATGATCTCACAACGTTTGGATCCTGTCGATATCTGTTCAAACGGAAAGCCGGAGAGGATCACCCTGTTCTTAAGGTCACCAAGAATGACACGAATTGGAAACGACGATTCTTCTTTGTTAGGAGGGATACCATCCCTAATGGGAAGGATCTGCCCAAGGAGTGGGCTACTCATGGTAGGATAGAGGATCCTGGAAGGATCACCATAAGGTTTCATTCCTTTGGGTGAGGATCACTAACACTTTCTTTGTTTTTTGTGTGCAGCTATATCCGTTGCTCATCTCAAGTTGACTCCTGCTGCAAGAGAGAGAGTTCTAGCCTTCAAAAAGCTTGATCCTGAAACCAGAAGTTTTCAAGTTGCCACCCAGGATTCACAGGAAGTATCCTCCGCATCTGCCACCATGTCAAGTAAGTATCCTCATTTAAAAAGTAGTTCTATGTAAGTTTTTTAAATTAGTTAGAACACTTATCTTATTTTGATTGTGTAGGCGCTGGGAAATCTGCTAAGTCTACTAAGTCTGCCTCCAAGTTTGGTATCGATGATCTTGCTAATGTTAGATCTGCGAGGAAGAAGAATCCGGCCAGCCCGAGTACCTCTGTCCCCAAGGCTCCTGTGAGAGGGAAAGGAGGGAAGAAGAGAAAGACCTCTGATGCTGAGGGTCTCCAAGGATTTCCCTTAATCCGCCAACAGTTTCTTGATTACGTCAACGAGGTAAGGATCATTGCCCCTGCCTGCGTATCCTGCTTGAATATCCTGCTTGAATATCCTGCTTGTATATCCTGCTTGTATATCCTGCTTCTTTGAGGATCACCTGGTCCTGCACTTACCTTTTTCCCTTTCTGCAGAAACTTGCTGAAATAGAAACCTACCTTGGCCATGTTGAGGATCAGGACCGCCAAATCGCCGACCTCCAGCAAGTGGGTGTGTTGAAGGATCTCAAGATAGCTGATCTTGAGAAGGAACTCCGGGCTACAAAGGATGAAGCTGCTCAAATGCTGATCAACATGGATTGTGAGAAGCAGGAGATCACCCAGGATGCCAAGGTCTCTGCCGCAATAGCTATGTATAAGATACAACTGCAGATGGCTGCGGAGGCTCAGGATCCTGCCTTTGACAAAAGCTCATGGGACGTGGAAGGCTGGAAGGCAAGGCTGGCAGAGTTGGAGGATGATGATGAAGCTGAGGAGATCCCAATGCTTGAAGGTGGTGATGCTGGTAAGGATCAGGGTGGAGAAGCTAGCGGAGCTGGTGGTGATGGTGCAGCGAAGGTTTGAGCTGCTGGATTGGGCGATGATGGATATTTCGAGACTTGGCCGGAGCCCAATTTTTTTTTTGTGGTTGTTGATGTTTTGAAATAATTATGGTCTGTACTCTAAACAATAGTTTTAGGATTGAGGATCCTGGATCCTTTGGACAATAGGTAGGATCGCAAATGGTGGAGGGATCCTCTGTTTGGGGGATGAAGCCTTTGTGATCCTGCCGCTTTTATGTTGGTGCATGTTTGTGACAACAGCTTAGATTTGGTCTTTGGATATCCTGTAATTAGTTAAACGATAAACGGTTAGCGGGTTTAGCTTTGTATTAGTGAGATAATAATGTTTGGGCTAAACTAAACCCAGTTGGATGTAGGGGAAACGAATTGGGCTTTGCCCATGTAGGAAACCCTAGTCCAATTAGCAAACCTTGTGTTATATAAACAAGGTTAGGCTTTAGGGTTTAGGTTGATCAGTTAATCAGTTAATCAGCCAAAACAGTTGTGTGAGAGAGTATTTTCGTGAGAGCATTACAGCTTGGACGAAATTAGGGTTAGGGTTTGATTGATTGTAATTCCTTGTGATTGATAATCAATAGAAACCCGGATTGAAAGTGTCTTGCTGTTCTACTTGTTTTCAGCTAATTCTGATCAAGAGGATTCCGCACTCTTGATTGGAAAGACGATTCTGTGAAGATCCATAACATCAAGGGGACCTACAATTGGTATCAGAGCATTAGGCTCTTGATTGCTCGGTTCAGAATTGTTTGCTGCAGAAACAGGGAGTAAAATTTTTGAAATTTTTGAAACCTGATAATTAGGGTTTTTAAAATTTTCGAAAATTTTGGTGTGTTTGATTTTGATTTTCGAATTTTTGTTGGCTGTTTTGATATTCTGGTTTGTTTGTTTGTTGATTTGCAGGTTTTCTGGAAAGATTTGGCTGATTCTGGAGGAGTTTTTGGCTGATAGACTTGAAGATTCGAAGACTGTTCTTCGTGTTCTTGAGTCTTATTCAATCTGTTCTTGAAAAATTTTCGAAATTTTTGCTGATTTGCTTGTTTTGATTTTGCAGAAAGTTGTTAGGAGAATCAGAAAATCATCAAAAATTCGAACAGATTGACTTTCCATAGCTGCTGGGCGAATTTAGCTGTTTCTGGCGATTTTAACTGATCTGCGAACTTAACCCAGCAAACTTACCAGCGAACTTAAATCCAAAGGCGACTTTGGTGATCGTATAACTTTCCACAGCGAAGTTATTACGATTCTCGGCGAATTTACTGTTCGTCGTATTCGCGAAATAGAGCAGCGAAAATAACCAGCGAACCTTATCAGCGAAATTGTCTGTTGAGCTGCATCAGCGAAATTAAACAAACCTTAGACCAGCGAATTTAACTGATCACCTAGCGAAATTAACATAAAACCAGCGAAATTAAGAAAGGATTTAAGTGGTGGAATTTCAGTTGGCAAGCGTCGGAAATTTTTCGGTGTTTTGCAAATAGAAATTGACCCGTAACTCGTCTGACAGAACCGTTTGCACCGTTGAACTCGTGTGATTTTTAGGACAAAAAAAAAAACTAGGTGACATTATATATCATTGGATTCGTCTTTTCGAGACGATTCTAAAGGTATAATTTGGTAAAAACAATTTTCGGAAAAATATTGTACGGTTTTATCAGTACGGTTACGGTAAAACGTGTTTAAAGATGATTAAAGTGGACAATGTCGAGAAGTGGCCAAAGCTTACAAATGTTAACGAATATGCTGTCTGGAAGGAGGAGTTTGAATTGGCTGTGAAGAGCGAAGATACCAGAATGTGGTATTGTATTATAGATGGATACATTGCTCCTACACGTCGTGCTGAAGGAAGGATAAAAGTGATTTCTTATGACAAGATGGATGAATCTGAAAAACTGATGGTTGATGCTGAGAAGAAAGCTTTAGCAGTGATAAAGATGTCCCTGCCTGAGGGAATTAAACATACCATCAAACACTACGGGACGTCTTATGATCTGTGGGAAGCTTTACGAAAACGTTATCAGAATTCATCAAGACATAGTGTAGGAGATCGTGCGTTAGATGAAGAAGCAGTTGCTGTGAAAGAAGAGAAGAAGAAAGCTCTTGAACAGAAGATTGAGAAGAAGGCTGCAGAGGTTTCAAAGTGCATGAATGGTGTGAATGAACTTACAACAGAGGTGAAGGTAACACCAGAACCTGTAAGTCATACGTGTCATAATTGCACTGAACTACAGGGTGAAGTTGACAGACTATCGGAGCAAAACAACATTCTGTTAGCTGATTTGGAAAACCGAAAAGAGTTAAATGTTCTTTTGATTAAAAGAGAGTCAAACTGTTTAGAAAAACTCAAATCAAATGAACAGGAAATTAGCAGTTTAACAAGCAAAGTCAATGAACTGTTACAGGTCATTGATTTGGCTCGTGAAACTGTGAAAGAAAAGACTAACGAGTTTTCAGAAAAGTGCACAGAATTGGCTGATGCACAAGCCAAAATTGTAGAACTTCAGGGGAAGTTACATAATTTTGGGAATTCTTCGTTAGTCAGAACTCAAATTCAAAAAGGCTTAAAAAGGAGTAATGATAAAACAGGGGTGGGGTTTACTAAAGCTTCATCTTCTGAAAATGAAGACTACTCATTTTTGCCAACTGAAGATGAGCTAACTGATTTTGTAACCACTGCACATGTAGTGGATCCGATAGCTGTGGACTTGCCAAGTAGTCCAGTTTCTTTGAAAGAATCTGTTGGGTCTAACAGTACACCTCATAAAGTGGACGAGGATACTGAAGACAAAAAGACCAACACATTTAAAAAGGGATCAAACAAAGAGAAAATATCCTGTTTTAAATGTGACAACAAAGGGCACGTGGCGAGTTGTTGTCCTTTGAAGAAAGGTAAGCAAAAAGTTGACGAAGTTATGGACGGGAATCAGGTTGGGTCAAGCAATAATGTGAAATCAAGTTGTCAGACAATGAAATCTGAATCTAGTTCAAAGACTTCCAATAAGAAGTTTTCGACAAAGAGATCGTGCTTCAGGTGTCACACCAAGGGACATGTAGCTAGCTGCTGTCCTAACAAAAAGAGTGGAGCACAACTGAGTGAAAAACAGAGAGGAAAATTGCCAGAGAAGAGTGGTGATAGTGAGGAGAAAGGTTCAAATTCTCCAAAGAAATCTGCTCCTAAGCAACCACAAAATGTTGCTGTTGGTGTAGATAAGGCTGGAACAGGAACTTCACAAGTTCCACGTTTTCAAAGAAATCAACAAAGATTTCAGCCTAGATCTCCACCAGGCAGATATCAGAGACCTAGAAGCAGTTCACCTAAAATGAACAATTATAATTCAAATAATTTCAGAGGTCAAAGTCAATATCAAAATCGATACCAAAATTATGGTGGTCGAAATTTTTATAACAATGGCTTTAGAAATTACAACAATAATGCTTCTTGGAATCAAAATTCAAGGTTTGAAAATCAAAATTTCCAAAGGTCAAATTGTCCGAATGTATATAGGAACCCTCAGGACCAAAGGCCTAGTGGAAATCAAAATCAAATTCCATCAACAGGTCTGAGATCCAAGACTCCAGTTAGGAGTAATGGATATTGGATGGATGTTCCAGTAGTTGGTGAATTTGGACGACCCAAGACCATTAAGGCTTGGGTCCCCCAATCTAACTAATTTCTTAGTTAGTGTGTGCAGGAGCTGCTAAGGAGGAGTATTAACTTATGTTGATATTGGCTGCTTCAGGCACATGAAGGGGGGGTGTGAGATTGTTGATATATATTTTTATTAAATGATTTAAATTGAAGTTCAAAGTGCTGCTTCGACACAGAAGATAACCTGGCAGATCTTTATACTAAAGCATTTGACAGGGCTCGCTTTGAACACTTAGTTGAACTCAACGGGATGAGGAATCCTGAATAACTGGTTTTTCATAAGAATTTTTGTAAATAGTTTACTGCTTTTCATAAAAATCAAAAACATAAAAAAAATTGAAAAATAAAAAAAAACATAAAAAAAATAGAAAAATCAAAAATGAGTTCTCACTGTGTGAAAAGAAGAAATGATAGTACATCAGCAAGTTAGACTGTCACACTGAACTTGAACCATAAATTGCTTAAGTGTGATAGCAGCTTCATCATATGATGTACCAGTAGGCAAAAGCATGAAATAATCAACTTACCAATGTGATATAAACTTAAATGAACTGAATATGAGTGGGGAACACATCAGTGGTGTATGGTTTAATAACCTTAATTCTTGCGTTGATAGATTGCCAAAATCTGAAGTTTTGGGTCTTTATGCTGTTATTTCATCTAGGGATATCGTGGCTGTCTGTCTGTTAGAATTAAAATTGTACATGACCCCAGGAAAGATAGTCACTTGGAATTAGCTCATTTCTATTTGAATGTCTGTATGTTTCCTGATACACACAATTTTGATCTGATTCTGAAATCTTCTCTGAAAAAAGTCGTGTACCTCCTCTGCTGCATCCAGATATATGCTGACCTGGAGGTGCTAGGCAACAACAGCTTCTGCTGCATCCAGATACATGCTGACCTAGCTGTACGTTGTCGCGCTATAGATCTACTACACCCGAAAGTGGCCCTCTAGTGCCCAAAAGAAACCCAATAAACCTATATCAAACTGAGAAAATCTCATTTGATTTGTATATTATACCATCTCTCCTAAAGATCTATTCTTTTCTCTTCTCAACCTATTCCCAGTTAAGATTTCAGAACTCAGGATTGGACTTGTGAAATATGTGGTAGGGAAGATACTTGCAAGATAGAGTGTGCTGTTTATATTTCCAGGATTTGATTATTCTTTATTTGGGTGTTCATTGTTAAGCAATCAAAACATGATAAAATATATTATATGCAGACACAGTAAGAATATCTTAAAGTATGGATTCAGTATACTCACCTACTACGATGAATCTTTGTGCATACCTTGATCGTGGGGGTATATCCTGAAGTGGGACATGCTCGTATTTCAGTAACTAATATTACCTTAACGTATCATATGGTAATGGTACTTGAAATGTTCATGCATTTTGTTTAAGTGGACAAACATACTGGTAATCGTCTTGAACTGTTTTTCACTAAAAATTAATCGAAGAATAATCTAATTGTGTGAAACAGTTTGATTGTGCTGATATGATCTTCTTACCAGTGATTCTCACAAAAATAGAGTGTTTATTGTCTTGTTATTTACTTGTTTTCAGAAAAATATAAAAATCCAAAAAAATAGTGTCTTTTTCTGTTTAAAATTCTTAATGTACGGAAAACTGTTATTTGTGGAGGAATTGTTACTGATAGGGGGAGACGGTGTTAGTAAGCGAGTTAAAATTTTAACTTCTGCAAGTTCTTGTGTGTTGAGCAAAGTGTTGGTGATAAGTTGAAAAAGCTTAATCTGTTATACAGTTTAACTAATCTCTTGAAAAATAATAATTTATTTAACTTTGTTGAAAAAAAAAAATTCTTATGGTTTCTCGAGATGTTTGTTTTATAGTATACAGATTGAAGCGGTTTGTTGCTGAGAAGTTGTTGTGAAGTGTGAAGATGAGAGTTTGATTGGCTGCATGGTAGAACCTCCTTTCTATATTGCAGACAAGATTGAAGAGTTGAAGATTGCTGTGCAAATGCTGAACTGGAGTTTACTCAAACGCTAACGTGTTGAAGATTTGGTGATTGGATGCATCAGCTTAAGGGGAGTCTGTTGCTGACAGAAGCTGTTGAAGCTGAAGCTATCCAAAGACCAAAGACAGTGCAAGATTACTAGAAGATTGCAAGAAGACTGAAGACAAAGTTTTGACTCAAGACAAAGTTTTTATGAAGCTATTGTCAAGGGGGAGTTTGTTGGTGCATGTTTGTGACAACAGCTTAGATTTGGTCTTTGGATATCCTGTAATTAGTTAAACGATAAACGGTTAGCGGGTTTAGCTTTGTATTAGTGAGATAATAATGTTTGGGCTAAACTAAACCCAATTGGATGTAGGGGAAACGAATTGGGCTTTGCCCATGTAGGAAACCCTAGTCCAATTAGCAAACCTTGTGTTATATAAACAAGGTTAGGCTTTAGGGTTTAGGTTGATCAGTTAATCAGTTAATCAGCCAAAACAGTTGTGTGAGAGAGTATTTTCGTGAGAGCATTACAGCTTGGACGAAATTAGGGTTAGGGTTTGATTGATTGTAATTCCTTGTGATTGATAATCAATAGAAACCCGGATTGAAAGTGTCTTGCTGTTCTACTTGTTTTCTGCTAATTCTGATCAAGAGGATTCCGCACTCTTGATTGGAAAGACGATTCTGTGAAGATCCATAACATCAAGGGGACCTACATTTTAATTTCCTGCACCTGCTATGACCGCATAAACAATGGACACCCTTTGCCAACCCATGTGGACGGGCACGTTTTGCTGGTAGAAATGTGGGTTGGCAATTTTGAAAACTTTTGAAAGGGTTTTAAAATCCTTTGTTAATAAAATAACTCTAATCTTTCTGGCTTATCTCGTGTTGTTATCCTTTATTTATCCTCTTATTTTCCAATTGTTTTAGAAACATATTTGTTTGAGTAACAAAAGTTGAGCAAACCATGTTTAAGAAATTTAGGATATGATCCTAGATCAAATATCCTATAATCGAAAATTTTCAAGGTAGTTGACTTCAAGGATCATAGGCTTAGTTGTCAAAGTGTAAGGGCTGTTCAGAATAATGAGTATAATCAAAACAGTTAAGGATCATACCTGAGAATCCAAGTTAGGATCCTAACCTTTAATCAGGGTAATCGTGAGCGAAATTTTTATAGGATAACAAGGATTAAGGATCCTTAAAAGTTTAATCTTCGAAAACCTGAAAAGTAGAACATAACTTGGGACTAAGCCAATATGAAAGATAAGTTAGTAACTGGGGACAAGCCCAAAGGATAACTGGGGACGAGCCCAAAGGATCACTGGGGACAATCCCAAAGGATCATCGGGGACAAGCCCGAAGGATAACTGGGGACAAGCCCAAAGATCGTATGTAAACTGGAGTATGGCCCTTACTGGCGACTATCCAAACTTGGTGACATGAAAATGTCAAAACCTTAGCTAACGTGAATACGTTAGAAACCTTAGGAACGGATGTATGGTACGTCTACCATTATACGTAGGATCCTAGATATAGCCAGTACGATGAGGTTGTCAGCCCCTAAAGTGGGTACTGGTCCCAAAGACGTGAACTATACCAGGATCATCGTGCGCTACAGGCGAAAACTGGGGACGAGCCCAAGGATAACTGGGGTTGAACCCAAGGATCTGAGGTGCTTTTGAAGACTATCAATAACATGCTGAAGATACCTGTACTATCAGAACTCAAATTCTCGTGAGAGGAGGATGAAGGATACATGATCCTTATCCTTAGGTAAAAATAAGAAAATGGAAAAGTTTTAAGATAAGGATTTTACCAGAGTGAGGATCATTGATATCGCCGGGATCCTTCGAGGATACTTTCAATGTAAGGATCATATGCCTGGAGGATCCTGTTCACATGAAATATTTGTTTAAGTGAACAGCATTCCAGGCTCTTGGTAACAAATTTCCTTCCATGGTTAGCAATCTGTATGCCCCCTTTCCTGCTTCGGCTTCAATCAAGTAAGGGCCTTCCCATTTTGGTGCCAATTTCCCATCAGCAGGATTGATGGTATTCTGGAATGCTTTTCTCAACACCATATCCCCGACTTGGAACTTCCTTATCCTGACATTTTGGTTGTAAGCACCAGCCATTCTTTGTTGGTAGCTTGCCATCCTTATCCTAGCCAGATCCCTGATTTCTTCAATAGTATCCAAGTCTTGAGCTAAGTTTGCAGCATTCTCTTCAGGATCACGAGTATTGTTCTAGCAGTTGGAACCACCATTTCTGTTGGGATCACTACTTCTGCCCCAAATACTAAAGAGAAGGGTGTTTGACCAGTGGCATTCTTGGGAGTTGTCCTATCAGCCCACAGCACATAAGGCAATTCCTCTGCCCATTTCCCCTTCTTGGATCCTAGTTTCTTCTTCAGATTGTTGATGATGATCTTGTTGGATGATTCTGCTTGACCATTGGCTTGTGGATGGACTGGTGTTGATGTTATCATCTTGATTCCCCAACTGTCACAAAAGTTAGTGGTTCTGCTCCCAATGAATTGGGAACCATTATCACATACAATTTCAGAGGGAATGCCAAATCTGGTTATAATGTTTCTTTTAATAAAGGATATAACTTCCTTTTCTCTGACTTGAGCAAAAGCTTCAGCTTCTATCCACGTGGAGAAGTAGTCGGTCATGGCAAGCATACATACTTTTCCACCAGGTGCTTTAGGGAGTTTGCCAACTATATCCATCCCCCATCTCATGAATGGCCAAGAGGATGGTATAGGATGTAGAAATTCAGCCGGCTGATGAAGGATATTGCTGTGTCTTTGACAAGGATCACACTTCTTAGCATACTCCACGGCATCCCTTTTCATAGTTGGCCAGTAGTATCCTGTTCTAAGGATCCTTGAGAACAATGCCCTACCCCCAGTGTGGTTTCCACAATCTCCTTCATGGAAGTCTCTTAATACTTCTTGTATTTCAGGATCCTCGATACATCTTAAATATGGTCCTGCAAGAGATCGCTTATACAACACATTATTTAAGATTGTAAATTGAGATACCTTAATCCTGAAAGCTCTAGGATTTTCTCCCATAGGAATCTCCCCGTGTTGTAAGTATCTCAAGATTGGTGAGATCCATGATCCTGAATAAGATTGAGTTTCTTCACTAGGGATCATTGCAGTATCCTCTTCTATTTCCATGGCCACCTGATTCCCAATAGCAGGAGCCAGGATATGGATGATGGGGATACTTATATCCTCTGGGATCTTCAAGGATGATCCTAAATTGGCCAATGCATCAGCTTCTGTATTTTCTTCCCTTGGTACCTGCGTCAAACTAAAGTAAACAAAGGAGAGTGCCAATTCTTTGACTATCTCTAAATATTTGGTTAGTTTTTCACCTTTAACAGCATAGGATCCATTAAAGTGATTAGTGATTAATAACGAGTCTACGTATACTTTAAGATATTTGACCCCCATATCCTTAGCAATTTGCAATCCAGCAATTAAGGCTTCATATCCAGCCTCATTGTTAGTTGCTTGGAGCTCACAGGCTATGGAGTGGGGTATTATGTCCCCCTGTGGCGATTTTAGTAGTATGCCGAGTCCTGTGCCTTTGACATTTGAGGATCCATCAGTGTGTAGTATCCAAGGATCCTTGGTCTCATCCAGCTGCTGGACTTCCAATTCTGCTTCCTTTTGTAGATCACTACTGAAATCAGCCACAAAGTCGGCTAGTGCTTAGGATTTAATGGCTGTTCTGGGCTCATATCTTATATCATGGCACTGAGCTTTACTGCCCACTTAGCCATTCTTCCGGACATCTCTGGTTTCCTGAGGACATTCTTGATTGGAAAATTAGTTCTAACAACAATAGTGTTAGGGCTGGATTTTTTAGCACATGATCCTTACATGTGATCCTAACTAGTGATCCTTGTTTCTTTGGCAGATAGTGATCCACA
Organism: Helianthus annuus; assembly: GCF_002127325.2. Classification (NCBI taxonomy): domain Eukaryota; kingdom Viridiplantae; phylum Streptophyta; class Magnoliopsida; order Asterales; family Asteraceae; genus Helianthus; species Helianthus annuus. The sequence goes on along the minus strand of NC_035440.2, from coordinate 166,201,834 downwards.
GCAGAGTTCCAGGATCAGGATCACGGACCATCATAGGATCCTCATGCTAACAGTTGCTTTCATTGAATTTAATGTTATTTTGCAGGAATGTCTAGCAGGATCCGCTCTTAGCATCACCAACAAGGGACGCGTCTTTACAACTTTGGCATATGCTTAATCAGAGATGAACGTTGTAAAGGATATGGAAACTCAGCATGTTTAAAGGACGACAATTTAGGCTAGATTTACTTTTATTCCTAAAGGGGTAATGAGCTGATTATTAGTCTGTTTACCTAAAATAGGCCACTCACCTTGTATATATAACACTCTTCCCCATTCGGAAGACACACGACACATTTCTCACACGCTTAGACACACGATACTATAGTGATCCTTGTACTCAGCTCATTACTATCCGAAGTTGTAACCATTTTTTGTTATATTGAAGTTTGGTGATCGGTAGTTGCCATCACCCGAGGTTTTTTATGCCGGAGATCATATATTGATCAAGGGCTTTTTCCTCGTATAAATCTTTGTGTCACTCGCATATTTCTTACTAAAGTGATCCTTTACTTTTTCAACTAACCAAGCATCATTCCCCGTTTACATAGAGTTTGGTTGCATTATCCTTGTGTGATTTTTGACAGAAACAGTTTGGCGCCCACCGTGAGGCAATTGGTGCTTCATTCATAAGAAATCTTTCTGCTCGTAGTCATTTCAAAGAGTTACATGGCTTCATCATTGAAGAATACATCCACAGTGATGTCTGCAGTCACCTCGTCTCAGAACACTCTGCCTCCGCCACCGGCAGGATCTCAGAAAAATGCTGAGAAGAGACCAACTCCAACTTTCTCTAAACCTCCTTCTTCTTCTGCTATGAATTCTTCTTCTCCTAGTACTAGTGATGTATTTGCTTTGATTTTGCAGATGAAGGATCGTATGCAGCGGCAGGATGAAACCAATGACAGGATCCTCAGGGAAATTGGAGATCTCAAAAGACAAAAGAAAGCGGCAGAGGATCATTCCCCACTGATGCCCAAATCTTTGAGTTTTGATACCCCGATGATCACTTCTCAGCCATCAGGAGTCCCAGACGTTCAAATTATGGGAGGTTCAAAAGGATTGCACCTCGGATCGGCGATAATGACTCAGGCATCAGGCTCACATTTTTAGCCGGCAGGATCCTATCCTCAGCATATGGGATCCTTTGTGAAGTCAGGAGCCTATCCGGGAGCACAGCAGTTTCAAGGATCCTACTTTGTTCCAGGATCATCCCAGGTTCAAGGATCCTTCTCTGTTCCAGGATCATCCCAGGTTCAAGGATCCTTCTTTGTTCCAGGATCATCCCAGGTTCAAGGATCCTCCTTTGCTCCGGGATCGTCTCAAATACCAGGATCCTCCCAGATGCCAAGATCCCTAAAGAGCTTGCAAACAGGAAATCTAGATGTCCATCAAGGGGATTTCATTCCAATGCAGACTATTGCTTCCACTGGTCCCTCCATCATCCCAGAATCCCAGCCATATGGATTCACACCCAGTGTTCCTAACTTGAACCCAATGGGAGGTAACACCTTAAATAATTATCTTACTACTAACCATGGATTGGTGCAGGATACAGGTATCAATCATGCTATGGCCAGGGAGTTGCAGAAGCTGAAGGATATGATCTCAAGTGTTCCAGGGGTAGTCAAGCCTATCCCGGAGATTGCAGATGGAAGCCATAAGGTATCTCGTTTTGCACCACCAATTTGTGATGCAGAGGTACCCAAAAGGTTCCATATTCCTACTATGAAGCTGTATGATGGTACAACGGATCCTGAGGAGCACATAGCACAATACAGGGAAAGGATGGAGATCAATCCAATCCCAGAAAAGCTAAAGGAAGCATGCTTATGTAAAGGATTTGGATCCACTCTTACTGGATCAGCTCTTAAATGGCTGCTAAGTCTTCCCCCTTAATCTATCACTTCATTTGCTAATTTAGTTAATTTATTCAATAATCAGTTCTCTTGTAGTAGAAAATTTGAAAGATTAACTAGTGATTTATATAGGGTAACTCAAAGTCATAATGAATCGTTAAGGGATTATATAACTAAATTCAGTAAAGAATCCTTGGACATTCCCAACTTGGATATGGCCACGGCTGTTGAAGCCTTCAAAATGGGAATGCTTAAGGATTCATTGTTCTATGATGATCTTGTTATGACACCATGCAGGAATCTAGATGAAGTAAGAACTCGGGCACTCAGGTTCATCCGGCTAGAGGATGACAAGAGGATCCAGGAGAGACAAGTAGGATCCTCAAAACAGGAAAAGCAAGGATCCTCCTTCAAGAGCAATAAATTCAAATCCTACCATAGAAATGACAACCAGAACGTGCATGCTGTTGACCAAGAAGAGGATGATGAGGATTATCCTCCGATTTCTTAATATTGTTTTTCCGTTGACAATCATGAACTAATCCTTGCAATGTAGAATCTAGGAGAAAAAGCCAGATGGCCCAGAAAGAATGACAAACCATCCGGCACTAAAGACAAGTCAAAGTGGTGTGCATACCACGAGGATTTCGGGCATTTAACTGAAGAATGCATCGCATTAAGAAAGGAAATCGGATATCTGCTAAGCAAGGGGCATCTAAAAGAATTGTTGGGAAGAAAAAAGCAAAGGACTCAGGATCCTGAAAGGATCCCTGAAAAGGCTCCAGCCCCTCCAGCGAATGCACAAGTGATCAACTTTATTTCCGGAAGATCAGACATCTATGGTACATCCTTCTCAGCGGCTAAAAGGCATGCAAAGGAAGCTAAAATGGATAATGGAGAAAGACATATTCGAGCATCAAGTGTCTCGGAAGGAAAAACGATAACGTTTGATGAGGATGATCGCATTAACATCCAGGATCCTCATCATGATAGTTTAGTTATTACCCTCTTTATCTCTAACCATTTTGTCCGAAGTATCCTTATTGACGGAGGAAGCTCAGTAAACATTATCCAGCTTGATGTCCTCAAGAAGATGGGTATCCCGGAATCAGACATCACACCAAGATCCTCCGTGCTTATGGGATTCAGTGGAGAAACTAAGAAAACTCTGGGGGACATCAAACTCCCAATATACGTGGAAGGATTACATAATTATCAAAAATTTTGTGTTATTGACTGTTTATCTTGTTGTAATGTTATCCTTGGCAGGCCCTGGATACATGATATGAAAGCATTCCCATCCACCTACCATCAATGTGTGAAACTCCCTAGCCCATTTGGGATAATCAAGATCGACAGTGATCAGCAGGAGGCTAAGGATTGTTATACCTCATCCAAGAAACCAACCTCGAAGCCAAGGGAGCAATAGCAATTACAGTATCCTCCAAGGAATGTCTTGGAGGTAAGGGAACAGGATGTGGACGAAATCCTTTTGGATCCTAGTGATCCTGAATCAAAAATCTATATCGGATCAGGGATCCTTGGCAAGTTGAAAGAAGACATAATATCCTTCCTCAAAAGAAGAAAATCTACCTTTGCATGGAAACATGAAGATATGACAGGTATATCTAAGGATATTATCACTCATAAACTTGGCATTGACAGGTCGATCAAACCAATCCACCAAAAAAGGAGGAAGTTTGCACCAGAAAGGAATGCCATTATCCAGGAAGAAGTAGAAAGACTACTTCGAGCAGGTATGATCAGAGAGGTAAAGTATCGAAAATGGTTAGCCAATGTGGTTGTTGTCCAAAAGAAAAACGGAAAGTGGAGGGTATGTGTAGATTTCACTGATCTGAATAAGGCATGTCCCAAGGATCCTTTCCCATTACCCCACATTGACTCCATGGTGGATGCAACAGCGGGGCGTGAACTGTTAACCTTTATGGATGCATCATCTGGATTCCAACAAACTCAGATGGAGCCATCTGACCAAGAGGATACAGCCTTTATGACCCCAACCGGTTTATATTGTTATATTGCCATGCCTTTTGGACTAAGAAATGCCGGTGCAACATATCAAAGGCTGGTGAATATGATGTTCAAAGATCAAATTGGACAGACTATGGAAGTATACATAGATGATATGGTAGTAAAGTCAAAGAAAGCTGAGGATCACCTAAGGGACTTGGAGGAAGCTTTCGATATCCTTGATAATTATAACATGAAGCTTAATCCTTCAAAATGTCATTTTGGTGTTTAAGCAGGTAAATTTCTAGGATATATGGTAACTCAGAGGGGCATTGAAGCAAGCCCAGAACAAATTAAAGCACTGGTGAATATCAAGTCCCCTGCCAATGCTAAGGATGTCCAAAGGCTAACAGGCAGGATAGCAGCTCTAAACTGGTTCATATCAAAATCCTCAGAAAGATGTAAAGAATTTTATGATATCCTATGAAAAAACAAGAAATTTGAATGGACTGAAAAGCACGAGAATGCTTTACAAGCCCTCAAAGAATATATGTCCTCAGCTCCAACATTAATGAAACCCGGAAAAGGAGATGTGTTATCCTTATATCTGGCGGTATCCTCAACCGCTGTAAGTGCAGTCCTTGTTAAGGATCACGAAGGTACACAACATCCTATCTACTATGTAAGTAAGAGTTTACTTGATGCCGAATCCAGGTACTCACACCTTGAAAAACTTATTCTTGCATTAATTATGGCATCAACTAAGTTAAGACATTATTTTGAAACCCATACTATTGTTGTTAGAACTAATTTTCCAATCAAGAATGTCCTCAGGAAACCAGAGATGTCCGGGAGAATGGCTAAGTGGGCAGTAAAGCTCAGTGCCCATGATATAAGATATGAGCCTAGAACAGCCATTAAATCCCAAGCACTAGCCGACTTTGTGGCTGATTTCCGTAGTGATCTACAAAAGGAAGCAGAATTGGAGATCCAGCAACTGGATGAGACCAAGGATCCTTGGATACTACACACTGATGGATCCTCAAATGTCAAAGGCACAGGACTCGGCATACTACTAAAATCGCCACAGGGGGACATAATACCCCACTCCATAGCCTGTGAGTTCCAAGCAACCAACAATGAGGCTGAATATGAAGCCTTAATTGCTGGTTTACAAATTGCTAAGGATATGGGGGTGAAATATCTTAAAGTATACGTAGACTCATTATTGATCACTAATCACTTTAATGGATCCTATGCTGTTAAAGGTGAAAAACTAACCAAATATTTAGAGATAGTCAAAGAATTGGCACTCTCTTTTGTTTCTTTCAGTTTAACACAGGTACCAAGGGAGGAAAATAAAGAAGCTGATGCATTGGCCAATCTAGGATCATCCTTGAAGATTCCAAAGGACATAAGTATCCCCATCATCCATATCCTGGCTCCTTCTATTGAAAATCAGGTGGCCATGGAAATAGAAGAGGATACTACAATGATCCCTAGTGAAGAAACTCAATCTTATTCAGGATCATGGATCTCACCAATCTTGAGATACTTACAACACGGGGAGATTCCTATGGGAGAAAATCCTAGAGCTTTCAGGATTAAGGTATCTCAATTTACAATCTTAAATAATATGTTGTATAAGCGATCTCTTGCAGGACCATATTTAAGATGTATCGAGGATCCTGAAATTCAAGAAGTGTTGAGAGACTTCCATGAAGGAGATTGTGGAAACCACACTGGGGGCAGGGCATTGTTCTCAAGGATCCTTAGAACAGGATACTACTGGCCAACTATGAAAAGGGATGCTGTAGAATATGCTAAGAAGTGTGATCCTTGTCAAAGACACAGCAATATCCTTCATCAGCCAGCTGAATTTCTACATCCTATACCATCCTCTTGGCTATTCATGAGATGGGGGATGGATATAGTTGGCAAGCTCCCTAAAGCACCTGGTGGAAAAGTATTTATGCTTGCCATGACCGACTACTTCTCCAAGTGGATAGAAGCTGAAGCTTTTGCTCAAGTCAGAGAAAAGGAAGTTATATCCTTTATTAAGAGAAACATTATAACTTGATTTGGCATTCCCTCTGAAATTGTATGTGATAATGGTTCCCAATTCATTGGAAACAGAACCACTAACTTTTGTGACAGTTGGGGAATTAAGATGATAACCTCAACACCAGTCCATCCACAAGCCAATGGTCAAGCAGAATCATCCAACAAGATCATCATCAACAACCTGAAGAAGAAATTAGGATCCAAGAAGGGGAAATGGGCAGAGGAATTGCCTTACGTGCTATGGGCTGATAGGACAACTCCCAAGAATGCCACTGGTCAAACACCCTTCTCTTTAGTATTTGGGGCAGAAGCAGTGATCCCAACAGAAATGGTGGTTCCAACTGCTAGAACAAGTACTCGTGATCCTGAAGAGAATGCTGCAAACTTAGCTTAAGACTTGGATACTATTGCGGAAATCAGGGATCTGGCTAGGATAAGGATGGCAAGCTACCAACAAAGAATGGCTGGTGCTTACAACAAGAATGTCAGGATAAGGAAGTTCCAAGTTGGAGATATGGTATTGAGAAAAGCATTCCAAAATACTATCAATCCTGCTGACGGGAAGTTAGCACCAAAGTGGGAAGGCCCCTACTTGATTGAAGCCGAAGCAGGAAAGGGGGCATACAGATTGCTAACCATGGAAGGAAATTTGTTACCAAGAGCCTGGAATGCTGTTCACTTAAAGAAATATTTCATGTAAGCAGGATCCTCCTGATACATGTGATCCTTACATTAAAAGCATCCCCGAAGGATCCCAGCGATGTCAATGATCCTCACTCTGGTAAAATCTTTATCTTAAAACTATTCCATTTTCTAATTTTTTACCTAAGGATAAGGATCATGTATCCTTCATCCTCCTCTCACGAGAATTTGAGTTATGATAGTCCAGGTATCCTCAGCATATCGTTAAAGATCTTCAAAAGCACCTCAGATCCTTGGGTTCAACCCCAGTTATCCTTGGGCGTGTCCCCAGTTTCCGCCTGTAGCGCACGATGATCCTGGTATAGTTCACGTCTTTGGGACCAGTACCCACTTTCGGGGCTGACAACCTCATCGTACTGGCTATACCCAGGATCCTACGTATAATGGTAGACGTACCATACATCCGTTCCTAAGGTTTCTAACGTTTTCACGTTAGCTAAGGTTTTGACATTTTCATGTCACCAAGCTTGGATAGTCGCCAGTAAGGGCCATACTCCAGTTTACATACGATCCTTGGGCTTGTCCCCAGTTATCCTTTGGGCTTGTCCCCAGTGATCCTTTGGGATCGTCCCCAGTTATCCTTTGGGCTTGTCCCCAGTGATCCTTTGGGATCGTCCCCAGTTATCCTTTGGGCTTGTCCCCAGTTACTAACTTATCTTTTATAATTGGCTTAGTCCCAAGTTATGTCCTATTTTTCAGGTTTTCGAAGACTAAACTTTTAAGGATCCTTAATCCTTGTTATCCTTTAAAATTTCACTTACGACTACCCTGATCAAAGGATAGGATCCTAACTTGGATTCTCAGGTATGATCCTTGACTATTTTGATTATACTCATTATTTTGAACAACCCTTACACTTTGACAACTAAGCCTATGATCCTTGAAATAAACTGCTTTGATAATTTTCAATGATAGGATATTTGATCTAGGATCATATCCTAAATTTCTTAAACATGATTTGCTCAACTTTTGTTACTCTAACAAATATGTTTCTAAAAACAATTGGAAAATAAAAGGATAAATAAAGGATAACAAAACAAGATAAGCCAGAAAGATTAGAGTTATTTTATTAACAAAGGATTTCAAAACCCTTTCAAAAGTTGTCAAAATTGCCAACCCACGTTTCTACCAGCAAAACGTGGCCCGTCCACATGGGTTGGCAAAGGGTGTCCATTGTCTATGCGGTCATAGCAGGTGCAGGAAATTAAAAGCGGCAGGATCACAAAGGCTTCATCCCCCAAACAAAGGATCCTTCCACCATTTGCGATCCTACCTATTGTCCAAAGGATCCAGGATCCTTAACCCTAAAAACTATTGTTTAAGTTACAGACCATAAATTGTTTCAAAACATCAACAACCACAAAAACCACTACCAAATTCAAAAAATTGGGCTCCGGCCTAGTCTCGAAATATCCATCATCGCCCAATCCTGCAGCTCAAACCTTCGCTGCTCCATCACCACCGGCTCCACTAGCTTCTCCAGCCTGATCCTTGCCAGCATCACCACCTTCAAGCATAGGGATCTCCTCGGCCTCATCATCATCTTCCAACTCTGCCAGCCTCGCCTTCCAGCCCTCCACGTCCCATGAGCTCTTGTCGAAGGCAGGATCCTGAGCCTCCGCAGCCATCTGCAGTTGTATCTTATACATAGCTATTGCGGCAGAGACCTTGGCATCCTGGGTGATCTCCTGCTTCTCACCATCCATGTTGATCAGCATTTGAGCAGCTTCATCCTTTGTAGCCCGGAGTTCCTTCTCAAGATCAGCTATCTTGAGATCCTTCAACACGCCCATTTGTTGGAGGTCGGCGATTTGGCGGTCCTGATCCTCAACGTGGCCAAGGTAGGTTCCTATTTCAGCAAGTTTCTGCAGAAAGGGAAAAAGGTAAGTTCAGGACCAGGTGATCCTCAAAGAAGCAGGATATTCAAGCAGGATATTCAAGCAGGATACGCAGGCAGGGGCAATGATCCTTACTTCATTAACATAATCAAGAAACTGCTGGCGGAGCAGGGGAAATCCTTGAAGATCCTCAGAAGCTTTTCTTTTCTTTCCCTTACCCCTAATAGGTGCTTTAGGGGCTGAAGCAGATGGACTAGCAGCAGGGGTCTTCTTCCTTGTAGACTTGACATTAGCAAGATCATCAATACCAAAGTTGGAGGCAGACTTAGCAGATTTCCCAGCGCCTGCACAACCAAAATAAGATAAGTATTCTAACTAATTTATAAATCTTACATAGAACTACTTTTTAAATAAGGATACTTACTTGACATTGTGGCAGATGCGGAGGATACCTCCTGTGAATCTTGGGTGGCAACTTGAAAACTTCTGGTTTCAGGATCAAGCTTTCTGAAAGCTAGAACTCTCTCTCTCTTGCAGCAGGGGTCAACTTGAGATGAGCCACGGATATAGCTGCACACAAAAAAAAAAAACAAAGAAAGAAAGCGTTAGTGATCCTCAGCCTAAGGAACAAGTCTGATGGTGATCCTTCCAGGATCCTCTATCCTACCATGAGTAGCCCACTCCTTGGGCAGATCCTTCCCATTAGGGATGGTATCCCTCCTAACAAAGAAGAATCGTTCCTTCCAATTTGTATCATTCTTGGTGACCTTAAGAACAGGGTGATCCTCTCCGGCTTTCCGTTTGAACAGATATCGACAGGATCCGAACGTTGTGAGATCATACATCTTAGCCAGCTCCGCCATTCCTAAATCAATCTCTTCTTGCTCAATAATCCTTTCCAGGGTATACAAAACCCTCCAGATCATCGGCATGGCTTGAATGTAAGATATGCCGGTCAAAGAAAAGAAAGATTGGGTGAAAGCTGGAAGGGGATACGTATAGCCTATGGTGAACGGAATAACAGGAAAGGCTACCCATGTGTCAGAGACAAAGTCACTTAAAGCAGTGGGAGTGAAAGACTTGAAGATAGCATCCGCCGGAAAACAGTGACGGATCCTATCGATATGAGCATCGGTGAAGCAGCACCTCTCGGTGGGAGAGTCTTTAATGATCCCTTGACCTTTCAAGGGGCTGTTCTTCTTGTGATCCTTGTGAGGGGAATTCCGGAGCAACATATTTGCAGAAGAATGGAAAGAGAAAGAAAAACAGAGTAAGAGAAGGAAAGAAAAGAGGAAGAATACCTGATCGATCTTTCGGACGAGATTATAAAGGGAGTAGCTCTTGAATTTAAATGCAAATTGATCCTAACTCTATCTCCTATTTATAATGATGATCTGCAGGGTTGTCACTTCTGTGACGTAAGGGTTGCAACGCCTAGTCCGACTTCAACGGCTAGTTATTCGATTAGCTTGTTGCAGATAAGATCAAGCAAAATATAACTCGCTTATTTACAATATAACTCCTTATATTTTGGGGGCAATTGTTAGGGCTGGATTTTTTAGCACATGATCCTTACATGTGATCCTAACCAGTGATCCTTGTTTCTTTGGCAGATAGTGATCCACAGCAGAGTTCCAGGATCAGGATCACAGACCATCATAGGATCCTCATGCTAACAGTTGCTTTCATTGAATTTAATGTTATTTTGCAGGAATGTCTAGCAGGATCCGCTCTTAGCATCACCAACAAGGGACGCGTCTTTACAACTTTGGCATATGCTTAATCAGAGATGAACGTTGTAAAGGATATGGAAACTCAGCATGTTTAAAGGGCGATGTTGGTGCATGTTTGTGACAACAGCTTAGATTTGGTCTTTGGATATCTTGTAATTAGTTAAACGATAAACGGTTAGCGGGTTTAGCTTTGTAATAGTTAGTTGTAATGTTTGGGCTAACTAAACCCAAAGGATTGGGTGATGGGGGGGGGGCGAATTGGGCCTGTCCAATTCGCAGCCCATGATGTTTGACCTAGCCCAGTTGTGAACCTTGTGGTATATAAACAAGGTTAGACATAAGGGTTTAGGTTAATCAGCCAAAACAGTTTGTGTGAGAAATTCGTGAGAGGCAATAGGCTTTGGACGAATTTGAGAGAGAGGATTAGGGTTTTGATTGATTGTAATACTTTGGTTTGATAATCAATAGAAAACCCGGATTGAAAGTGATTTTCTGTTCTACACGTTTTCTACTAATTCTGATCAAGAGGATTCCGCACTCTTGATTGGAAAGACGATTCTGTGACGATCCATAAGACTCAAAGGGACCTACAATTGGTATCAGAGCATTAGGCTCTTGATTGCTCGGTTCAGAATTGTTTGCTGCAGAAACAGGTAGTAAAATTTCGAAATCTTTGAAACCTGATAATTAGGGTTTTAAAAATTTTCGAAAATTTTGGTGTGTTTGATTTTGATTTTTGATTTTTGTTGGCTGTTTTGATATTCTGGTTTGTTTGATTGCTGTTTTGCAGGTTTTAGGGTTTGCAGGATTATTTTTGGTTGATAGTTTTGAAGAATGTTTGCTGAATTTCTTGAAGATTCGAAGACTGTTCTTCGTGTTCTTCATAAATTTCATCAAAATTTTCATCAAAATTTTCATCAAAAGTTGACTGATTTGCTTGTTTGATTTTGCAGAATTGTGTTGGAGAATAATCAGAATTTCGAAAAGATTAACCTTCCAAATTTGCAGATCTGCGAAATTAACTGATTGGCGAAATTAGCTGTTTTGACTGACTGGCGAAATTAACTGTTCTGACTGGCGAAATTAACTGTTTCTGGCGATTTTGACTGATCTGCGAACTTAAACCAGCAAAATTACCGGCGAAGTTAAATCCAAAGGCGACTTTGGTGATCGTATAACTTTCCACAGCGAAGTTATTACGATTCTCGGCGAATTTACTGGAAAATCCCGAATTCGGTTTTTGACATTATATATCATTGGATTCGTCTTTTTGAGACGATTCTAACGGTATAATTTGGTAACCACTGTTTTCGGACGACTTTTGTACGGTTTTATCAGTACGGTTACGGTAAAACGTGTTTAAAGATGATTAAAGTGGACAATCTCGAGAAGTGGCCAAAGCTTACAAATGTTAACGAATATGTTGTCTGGAAGGAGGAGTTTGAATTGGTTGTGAAGAACGAAGATACCAGAATGTGGTATTGTATTATAGATGGATAACATTGCTCCTACACGTCGTGTTGAAGGAAGAATAAAAGTAATTTCTTATGACAAGATGGATGAATCTGAAAAACTGATGGTTGATGCTGAGAAGAAAGCTTTAGCAGTGATAAAGATGTCCCTGCCTGAGGGAATTAAACATACCATCAAGCACTATGGGACTTCTTATGATCTGTGGGAAGCTTTACGAAAACGTTATCAGAATTCATCAAGACAGAGTGTAGGAGATCGTGCGTTAGATGAAGAAGCAGTTGCTGTGAAAGAAGAGAAGAAGAAAGCTCTTGAACAGAAGGTTGAGAAGAAGGCTGCAGAAGTTTCAAAGTGCATGAATGGTGTGAATGAACTTACAACAGAGGTGAAGGTAACACCAGAACCTGTAAGTCATACGTGTCATAATTGCACTGAACTACAGGGTGAAGTTGACAGACTATCGGAGCAAAACAACATTCTGTTAGCTGATTTGGAAAACCGAAAAGAGTTAAATGTTCTTTTGATTAAAAGAGAGTCAAACTGTTTAGAAAAACTCAAATCAAATGAACAGGAAATTAGCAGTTTAACAAGCAAAGTCAATGAACTATTACAGGTCATTGATTTGGCTCGTGAAACTGTGAAAGAAAAGACTAACGAGCTTTCAGAAAAGTGCACAAAATTGGCTGATGCACAAGCCAAAATTGTAGAACTTCAGGGGAAGTTACATAATTTTGGGAATTCGTCGTTAGTCAGAACTAAAATTCAAAAAGGTTTAAAAAGGAGTAATGATAAAACAGGGGTGGGGTTTACTAAAGCTTCATCTTCTGAAAATGAAGACTACTCGTTATTGCCAACTGAAGATGAGCTAACTGATTTTGTAACCACTGCACATGTAGTGGATCCGATAGCTGTGGACTTGCCAAGTAGTCTAGTTTCTTTGAAAGAATCTGTTGGGTCTAACAGTACACCTCATAAAGTAGATGAGGATACTGAAGACAAAAAGACCAACACATTTAAAAAGGGATCAAACAAAGAGAAAATATCCTGTTTTAAATGTCACAACAAAGGGCACGTGGCGAGTTGTTGTCCTTTGAAGAAAGGTAAGCAAAAAGTTGACGAAGTTATAGACGGGAATCAGGTTGGGTCAAGCAATAATGTGAAATCAAGTTGTCAGACAAAGAAATCTGAATCTAGTTCAAAGACTTCCAATAAGAAGTTTTCGAAAAAGAGATCGTGCTTCAAATGTCACACCAAAGGACATGTAGCTAGCTGCTGTCCTAACAAAAAGAATGAAGCACAAGTGAATGAGAGGAAGAGAGAGAAGTCACCAGAGAAATGTGGTGATAAGCAGGAGAGAGAGTCCAACTCTACAAAGAAATCTGCTCCCAAGCAACCACAGAATGTTGCTGATGGTGTAGATAAGGCTGGAACAGGAATTCCACAAGTTCCACGTTTTCAAAGAAATCAACCTAGATTTCAGCCTAGATCTCCACCAGGCAGATATCAGAGACCTAGAAGCAGTTCACCTAGAATGAACAATTTTAATGAAAATACAAATAATTTCAGAAGTCAAGGTCAATATCAAAATCGATACCAGAATAATGGTGGTCGAACTTTTTATAACAATGGCTTTAGAAATTATAACAATCAAGCTTCTTGGAATCAAAATCAAAATTTCCAAAGGTCAAATTGTCCAAAAGTATATAGGAACCCTCAGGACCAAAGGCCTAGTGGAAATCAAAATCAAATTCCATCAACAGGTCTAAGATCCAAGACTCCAGTTAGGAGTAATGGATATTGGATGGATGTTCCGGTGGTTGGTGAATTTGGACGACCCAAGACCATTAAGGCTTGGGTCCCCCAATCTAACTAATTTTTTAAGTTAGTGTGTGCAGGAGCTGCTAAGGAGGAGTATCAACTTATGTTGATATTGGCTGCTTCAGGCACAGGATGGGGGGTGTGAGATTGTTGATATATATTTTTATTAAATGATTTAAATTGAAGTTCAAAGTGCTGCTTCGACACAGAAGATAACCTGGCAGATCTTTATACTAAAGCATTTGACAGGCTCGCTTTGAACACTTAGTCGAACTCAACGGGATGAGGAATCCTGAATAACTGGTTTTTCATAAGAATTTTTGTAAATAGTTTACTGCTTTTCATAAAAATCAAAAACATAAAAAAATTGAAAAATCAAAAACATAAAAAAATAGAAAATAAAAAATGAGTTATCACTTTGTGAAAAGAAGAAATGATAGTACATCAGCAAGTTAGACTGTCACACTGAACTTGAATCCTAAATTGCTTAAGTGTGATAGCAGCTTCATCATATGATGTACCAGTAGGCAAAAAGCATGAAATAATCAACTTACCAATGTGATATAAACATAAATGAACTGAATATGAGTGGGGAACGCATCAGTGGTGTATGGTTTAATGACCTTAATTCTTGCGTTGATAGATTGCCAAAATCTGAGGTTTTAGGTCTTTATACTGTTATTTCATCTAGGGATATCTTGGCTGTCTGTCTGTTAGAACTAAAATTATACATGACCTCAGGAAAGAAAGTCACTTGGAATTAGCTCATTTTTATTTGAATGTCTGTATATTTCCCGATACACACAATTTTGATCTGATTCTGAAATCTTCTCTGAAAAAAGTCGTGTACCTCCTCTGCTGCATCCAGATATATGCTGACCTGGAGGTGCTAGGCAACGACAGCTTCTGCTGCATCCAGATACATGCTGACCTAGCTGTACGTTGTCGCGCTATAGATCTAATACACCCGAAAGAGGCCCTCAAGTGCCCAAAAGAAACCCAAGAAACCTATATCAAACTGAGAAAATCTCATTTGATTTGTATATTATACCATCTCTCCTAAAGATCTATTCTTTTCTCTTCTCAACCTATTCCCAGTTAAGATTTCAGAACTCAGGATTGGACTTGTGAAATATGTGGTAGGGAAGATACTTGCATGATAGAGTGTGCTGTTTATATTTCCAGGATTTGATTAGTCTTTATTTGGGTGTTCATTGTTAAGCAATCAAAACATGATAACACATATTATATGCAGATCTAGACATCGTCATGATATCTTAAAGTATGACTTCAGTATACTCACCTACTACGATGAATCTTTGTGCATACCTTGATCATGGGGGTATATCCTGTTGTGGGACACGCTAGTATATCAGTAATTAAAATTACCTTAACGTATCATATGGTAATGGTACTTGAAATGTTCATGCATTTTGTTTAAGTGGACAAACATACTGGTAATCGTCTTGAACTGTTTTTCACTAAAAATTAATCGAAGAATAATCTAATTGTGTGAAACAGTTTGATTGTGCTGATATGATCTTCTTACCAGTGATTCTCACAAAAATAGAGTGTTTATTGCTTTTGTATTTACTTGCTTTCAGAAAAATATAAAAATCCAAAAATAGTGTCATTTTCTGTTTAAAATTCTTAACGTACGGAAAACTGTTATTCGTGGAGGAATTGTTACTGATAGGGGGGGACGGTGTTAGTAAGCGAGTTCAAATTTTAACTTCTGCAGGTTCTTGTGTGTTGAGCAAAATGTTTTGCGTGTTGGTGATAAGTTGAAAAAGCTTAATCTGTTATACAGTTTAACTAATCTCTTGAAAAATAATAATTTATTTAACTTTGTTGAAAAATTCTTATGGTTTCTCGAGATGTTTGTTTTATAGTATACGGATTGAAGCAGTTTGTTGCAGAGAAGTTGCTGTGAAGTGTGAAGATGAGAGTTTGATTGGATGCATGGTAGAACCTCCTTTCTATATTGCAGACAAGTTTGAAGAGTTGAAGATTGCTGTGCAAATGCTGAACTGGAGTTTACTCAAACGCTAACGTGTTGAAGATTTGGTGATTGGATGCATCAGCTTAGGGGGAGTCTGTTGCTGATAGAAGCTGTTGAAGCTGAAGCTATCCAAAGACCAAAGACAGTGCAAGATTACTTGAAGATTGCAAGACGACCGAAGACAAAGTTTTGACTCAAGACAAAGTTTTTATGAAGCTATTGTCAAGGGGGAGTTTGTTGGTGCATGTTTGTGACAACAGCTTAGATTTGGTCTTTGGATATCTTGTAATTAGTTATACGATAAACAGTTAGCGGGTTTAGCTTTGTAATAGTTAGTTGTAATGTTTGGGCTAACTAAACCCAAAGGATTGGGTGATGGGGGCGAATTGGGCCTGTCCAATTCGCAGCCCAGGAGTCTTTAACCTAGCCCACTTGTAAACCTTGTGTTATATAAACAAGGTTAGACATTAGGGTTGAGGTTAATCAGCCAAAACAGTTTGTGTGAGAACTTCGTGAGAGGCAATAGGCTTTGGACGAATTTGAGAGAGAGGATTAGGGTTTTGATTGATTGTAATACTTTGGTTTGATAATCAATAGAAAACCCGGATTGAAAGTGATTTTCTGTTCTACACGTTTTCTGCTAATTCTGATCAAGAGGATTCCGTACTCTTGATTGGAAAGACGATTCTGTGACGATCCATAAGACTCAAGGGGACCTACAGGCGACAATTTAGGCTAGATTTACTTTTATTCCTAAAGGGGTAATGAGCTGATTATTAGTCTGTTTACCTAAAATAGGCCACTCACACTTGTATATATAACACTCTTCCCCATTCGGAAGACACACGACACATTTCTCACACGCTTAGACACACGATACTATAGTGATCCTTGTACTCAGCTCATTACTATCCGAAGTTGTAACCATTTTTTGTTATATTGAAGTTTGGTGATCGGTAGTTGCCATCACCCGAGGTTTTTTATGCCGGAGATCATATATTGATCAAGGGCTTTTTCCTCGTATAAATCTTTGTGTCACTCGCATATTTCTTACTAAAGTGATCCTTTACTTTTTCAACTAACCAAGCATCATTCCCCGTTTACATAGAGTTTGGTTGCATTATCCTTGTGTGATTTTTGACCAAAACAAATAGTATGGGTTTCAAAATAATGTCTTAACTTAGTTGATGCCATAATTAATGCAAGAATAAGTTTTTCAAGGTGTGAGTACCTGGATTCGGCATCAAGCAAACTCTTACTTACATAGTAGATAGGATGTTTTGTACCTTCGTGATCCTTAACAAGGATTGCACTTACAGCGGTTGAGGATACCGCCAGATATAAGGATAATACATCTCCTTTTCCGGGTTTCATTAATGCTGGAGCTGAGGACATATATTATTTGAGGGCTTGTAAAGCATTCTCGTGCTTTTCAGTCCATTCAAATTTCTTGTTTTTTCTTAGGATATCATAAAATTCTTTACATCTTTCTGAGGATTTTGATATGAACCTGTTTAGAGCTGCTATCCTGCCTGTTAGCCTTTGTACATCCTTAGCATTGGCAGGGGATTTGATATTCACCAATGCTTTAATTTGTTCCGGGCTTGCTTCAATGCCCCTCTGAGTTACCATATAACCTAGGAATTTACCTGCTTTAACACCAAAGTGACATTTTGAAGGATTGAGCTTCATGTTATAATTATCAAAGATATCAAATGCTTCCTCCAAGTCCCTTAGGTGATCCTCAGCTTTCTTTGACTTGACTACCATATCATCTATGTATACTTCCATAGTTTGTCTAATTTGATCTTTGAACATCATATTCACCAGCCTTTGATATGTTGCACCTGCATTTCTTAGTCCAAAAGGCATGGCAATATAACAATATAAACCAGTTGGGGTCATAAAGGCTGTATCCTCTTGGTCAGATGGCTCCATCTGAATTTGTTGGAATCCAGATGATGCATCCATAAAGGTCAACAGTTCATGCCCCGCTGTTGCATCCACCATGGAGTCAATGTGGGGTAATGGGAAAGGATCCTTGGGACATGCCTTATTCAGATCAGTGAAATCGACACATACCCTCCACTTTCCGTTTTTCTTTTGGACAACAACCACATTGGCTAACCATTTCGGATATTTTACCTCTCTGATCATACCTGCTCGAAGTAGTCTTTCTACTTCTTCCTGGATAATGGCATTCCTTTCTGGTGCAAACCTCCTCCTTTTTTGATGGATTGGTTTGATTGACCTGCCAATGCCAAGTTTATGGGTGATAATATCCTTAGATATACCTGTCATATCTTCATGTTTCCATGCAAAGGTAGATTTTCTTCTTTTGAGGAAGGATATTATGTCTTCTTTCAACTTGCCAAGGATCCCTGATCCGATATAGATTTTTGATTCAGGATCATTAGGATCCAAAAGGATTTCGTCCACATCCTGTTCCCTTGCCTCCAAGACATTTCTTGGAGGATACTGTAATTGCTATTGCTCCCTTGGCTTCGAGGTTGGTTTCATGGATGAGGTATAACAATCCTTAGCCTCCTGCTGATCACTGTCGATCTTGATTATCCCCCATGGGCTAGGGAGTTTCACACATTGATGGTAGGTGGATGGGACTGCCTTCATATCATGTATCCAGGGCCTGCCAAGGATAACATTACAACAAGATAAACAGTCTATAACACAAAATTTTTGATAATTGTGTAATCCTTCCACGTAGATTGGGAGTTTGATGTCCCCCAGAGTTTTCTTAGTTTCTCCACTGAATCCCACAAGCACTGAGGATCTTGGTGTGATGTCTGATTCCGGGATACCCATCTTCTTTAGAACGTCAAGCTGGATAATGTTTACTGAGCTTCCTCCGTCGATAAGGATCCTGCGGACAAAATGGTTAGAGATAAAAAGAGTAATAACTAGACTATCATGATGAGGATCCTGGATGTTAATGCGATCATCCTCATCAAACGTTATCGTTTTTCCTTCTGAGACACTTGATGTTCGAATAGGTCTTTCTCCATTATCCATTTTAGCTTCCTTTGCATGCCTTTTAGCTGCTGAGAAGGATGTATCACAGATGTCTGATCCTCCGGAAATAAAGTTGATCACTTGTGCATTCGCCGGAGGGGCTAGAGCCTTTTCAGGGATCCTTTCAGGATCCTGAGTCCTTTGCTTTTTTCTTCCCAACAACTCTTTTAGATGCCCTTTGCTTAGCAGATATCCAATTTCCTTTCTTAATGCGATGCATTCTTCAGTTAGATGCCCGAAATCCTCGTGGTATGCACACCACTTTGACTTGTCTTTAGTCCCGGATGGTTTGTCATTCTTTCTGGGCCATCTGGCCTTTTCTCCTAGATTCTGCATTGCAAGGATTAGTTCATGATTGTCAACGGAAAAACAATATTCAGAAATCGGAGGATAATCCTCATCATCCTCTTCTTGGTCAACAGCATGCACGTTCTGTTTATCATTTCTGTGGTAGGATTTGAATTTATTGTTCTTAAAGGAGGATCCTTGCTTTTCCTGTTTTGAGGATCCTACTTGTCTCTCCAGGATCCTCTTGTCATCCTCTAGCCGGATGAACCTGAGTGCCCGAGTTCTTACTTCATCTAGGTTCCTGCATGGTGTCATAACAAGATCATCATAGAATAATGAATCCTTAAGCAGTCCCATTTTGAAGGCCTCAACAGCCGCGGCCATATCCAAGTTGGGAATGTCCAAGGATTCTTTACTGAATTTAGTTATATAATCCCTTAATGATTCATTATGACTTTGAGTTACCCTATATAAATCACTAGTTAATCTTTCAAATTTTCTGCTACAAGAGAATTGATTATTGAATAAATTAACCGAATTAGCAAATGAAGTGATAGAGTAAGGGGGAAGACTTAGCAGCCATTTAAGAGCTGATCCAGTAAGAGTGGATCCAAATCCTTTAAATAGGCATGCTTCCTTTAACTTTTCTGGGATTAGATTGATCTCCATCCTCTCCCTGTATTGTACTATGTGCTCCTCAGGATCCGTTGTACCATCATACAGCTTCATAGTAGGGATATGGAACCTTTTGGGTACCTCCGCATCACAAATTGGTGGTGCAAAACGAGATACCTTATGGCTTCCATCTGCAATCTCCGGGATAGGCTTGACTACCCCTGGAACACTTGAGATCATATCCTTCAGCTTCTGCAACTCCCTGGCCATAGCATGATTGATACCTATATCCTGCACGAATCCATGGTTAGTGGTAAGATAATTATTTAAGGTGTTACCTCCCATTGGGTTCAAGTTAGGAACACTGGGTGTGAATCCGGGATGATGGAGGGACCAGTGGAAGCAATGGTCTGCATTGGAATGAAATCCCCTTGATGGACGTCTAGATTTCCTGTTTGCAAACTCTTAAGGGATCCTGGCATCTGGAAGGATCCTGGTATCTGAGACGATCCCGGGACAAAGGAGGGTCCTTGAACCTGGGATGATCCTGGAACAAAGTAGGATCCTTGAACCTGGGATGATCCTGGAACAAAGGAGGATCCTTGAACCTGGGATGACCCTGGAACAAAGTAGGATCCTTGAAATAGTTGTGCTCCTGGATAGGCCCCTGAATTCACGAAGGATCCCATAAGCTGAGGATAGGATCCTGCCGGCTGAAAATGCGAGCCTGATGCCTGAGTCATTATTGCTGATCCGAGGTGCAATCCTTTTGATCCTCCCACAATTTGAACGTCTGGGACTCCTGATGGCTGAGAAGTGATCATCGGAGTATCAAAACTCAAAGATTTGGGCATCAGTGGGGAATGATCCTCTGCCGCTTTCTTTTGTCTTTTGAGATCTCCGATTTCCCTGAGGATCCTGTCATTAGTTTCATCCTGCCGCTGCATGCGATCCTTCATCTGCAAAATCAAAGTAAATACATCACTAGTACTGGGAGCAGAAGAATTCAAAGCAGAAGAAGATGGAGGTTTAGAGAAAGTAGGAGTTGGTCTCTTCTCAGCATTTTTCTAAGATCCTGCCAGTGGTGGAGGCAAAGGCAAAGTGTTTTGAGACGAAGTGACTGCAGACATCGCTACGGATGTACTCTTCAATGATGAAGCCATGTAACTCTTTGAAATAATTACGTGCATAAAGTTTTCTTATGAACGAAGCACCAATTGCCCCACGGTGGGCGCCAAACTGTTTTGGTCAAAAATCACACAAGGATAATGCAACCAAACTCTAAGTAAACGGGGAATGATACTTGGTTTGTTGAAAAAGTAAAGGATCACTTTGGTAAGAAATATGCAAGTGACACAAGGATTTATACGAGGAAAAAGCCCTTGATCAATGAATGATCTCCGGCATAAAAAACCTCGGGTGATGGCAACAACCGATCACCAAACTTCAATATATCGAATTATGGTTACAACTTCGGATGATAAGGAGTTGAGTACAAGGATCACTATAGTATCGTGTGTCTAAGCGTGTGAGAAATGTGTTGTATGT
This sequence comes from Helianthus annuus, assembly GCF_002127325.2. Taxonomy (NCBI): domain Eukaryota; kingdom Viridiplantae; phylum Streptophyta; class Magnoliopsida; order Asterales; family Asteraceae; genus Helianthus; species Helianthus annuus. The sequence goes on along the minus strand of NC_035440.2, from coordinate 166,180,857 downwards.
CTTCCGAATGGCGAAGAGTGTTATATATACAAGTGTGAGTGGCCTATTTTAGGTAAACAGACTAATAATCAGCTCATTACCCCTTTAGGAATAAAAGTAAATCTAGCCTAAATTATCGCCCTTAAATCATGCTGAGTTTCCATATCCTCTACAACGTTCATCTCTGATTAAGCATATGCCAAAGTTGTAAAGACGCGTCCCTTGTTTACGTTGCTAAGAGCGGATCCTGCTAGACATTCCTGCAAGATAACATTAAATTCAATAAAAGCAACTGTTAGAATGAGGATCCCTATAATGGTCCATGATCCTGATCCTGGAACTCTTCTGAGGATCACTATCTGCCAAAGAAATAAGGATCACTAGTTAGGATCACATGTTATAAAAATCCAGCCCTAACAATTTTCATGTCACTAAGTTTGGATAGTCGCCAGTAAGGGCCATACTCCAGTTTACATACGATCCTTGGGCTTGTCCCCAGTTATCCTTCGGGCTTGTCCCCAGTAATCCTATGGGCTTGTCCCCAGTTATCCTTTGGGCTTGTCCCCAGTTACTAACTTATCTTTTATATTGGCTTAGTCCCAAGTTATATTCCATTTTTTCAGGTTTTCGAAGTTAAACAATTAAGGATCCTTAATCCTTATTATCCATTAAAGTTTTACTTATGGTTATCCTGATTAAAGGTTAGGATCCTAACTTGGATCCTCAGGTATGATCCTTAACTATTTTTCATTTCATTCATTTGAATAGCCCTTAGACCTTGACAACTGAACCTATGATTCTTAAAATAAACTGCCTTGAAAATTTTCGATTATAGGATATTTGATCCAGGATCATATCCTAAACTTCTTAAACATAATTTGCTTAACTTTTCTTACTCTAATAAATACATTTCTAAACAAGCAGAAAATAAGAGGATAAACAAAGGATAACAACATGAGATAAGCCAAAAAGATTAGAGTTATTTTATTAACAAAGGATTTTAAACCCTTCGAAGTTGTCAAAATTGCCAACCCACGTTTCTACCAGCAAAACGTGGCCCGTCCACATGGGTTGGCAAAGGGTGTCCATTGTTTGTGTGGTCATAGCATGCAGGTAAATAAAAAGTGGCAGGATCACAAAGGCTTCATCCCCCAAACAGAGGATCCCTCCACCATTTGCAATCCTACCTATTGTCCAAAGGATCCAGGATCCTCAATCCTAAAACTATTGTTTAAGTTACAGACCATCATTGTTTAAAACATCACAACCACAAAAACTACTACCAAATTTAAAAAATCGGGCTCCGGCCAAGTCTCGAAATTTCCATCATCGCCCAATCCTGCAGCTCAAACCTTCGCTGCACCATCACCACCAGCTCCACTTGCTTCTCCACCCTGATCCTTGCCAGCATCACCACCTTCCAACATTGGGATCTCCTCAGCTTCATCATCATCCTCCAACTCTGCCAGCCTTGCCTTCCAGCCCTCCACATCCCACATGCTCTTGTCGAAGGCAGGATCCTGAGCCTCCGCAGCCATCTGCAACTGGATCTTGTACATGGTTATCGAAGCAGAGACCTTGGCATCCTGGGTGATATCATGCTTGTGACAACTCGAACTTTAGACTTGCTTTGATGTAACGTTACGTGCTTATGAGAACTGAATTATATGATTTTAAATGAATATTTGTTATGTGCGTATGTATGTTATGTGTTGCACGAGCCCAAACTACACAAACCGGTCGCAAAAGCCCGTTTGGGCCACACTTTGAAATCGGATCCATTAGGCAGCCGAGTTGGGCTCGGCCCACCCCTCTACCGTGTAAACACCTTAGGGACTTGGTTATTTTTCTCATTTGTTACAAACACCACACACACACAACCCTAGACTCTTTCTCTCTCTCTCGGTCGCTTGGGAACCCGACGGCAGGAACATCCACAACTCGGATCACCCTCTTCCCTCTCTAATTCGGTTAGTATGTTTTGATTCATGAGCATTCGGATAGTTGTTGATGATAGTCTGGCAACCGATTAGTATGTTGATTATGCTAGTATGATGGTAAATTGTTAATGATAAGGTATTTGAAATCGGCTCATGTATGTTTACAAGATGATGATTGATTTGATGATAATTGATTTGGGTTTTGTTAATCGGCCATCATGTTTTATACTCGGATTATTGCATGATATTAATAGTGTGCATGTAACCGGTTGATTTATGTTAAACTCGAATAATTTACTTAGATCCGTATGAATGTTAGGATGGTTATTCTTGAATATGATATGAACAGATTGAATGTGTTTGATTCTGGAATAATTGTGATTTGATCTGAAATCCGAAATTGCCTAACTTGTTTGCTAGAATCACGGAATGATTATGCAGGAATTATGGAAACCAGTTACACACACACGGTTGCGACTCGGTATCTCTAATTACGAGTCGGTACCCCACTCGAGACCACAACGACATCAGCCGCAACCATGGTTGCGAGTCCCGTTGCGACTCGTAACCGGACCATGACGAACCGAGATCACCATTGCGACTCGCAACCTCCTGTTGCGACTCGTAATCTCTTGCTGTGACTCGTAACTCCCGGTTGCGACTCGAGATCGCCGGTTGCGACTCGAGACCACCTTTGCACGTACATCTGTTTGGGCCTACGCTGTCACGAGCCCAACCGTTTGGGCCCAATGATTGGATTGTTGACTGTTTGTTATTGGACCAGTATGCATTTACTATTTGGGCCGATTGGGAATCTGGACTTTTTGGTTTGGGTTGTTATATGAATTGGTTGAATGTTAATGCCATGCTTTTACCTGCTCACATGCATACGTGATAGTAACGTGTTAGTTGAGGTGATGCATACGTGTACTACCTTAGTCAAAACCTGACTTGATTAATAACCATGATAGGACGTGGTTGACCAGTTCTAGCTTAACTATACTCTTCGTGTCTGCCGAGCAAACCAAGGTGAGTTCACACAGCCAAGGCATGGGATTCCCGGGTTGGGAATTGGGTTGGATATGTTGAATATGGAATGATTACTCGTACTTACGCATTCTCTAGACTATAGACCATCGTCCTCAGGTTAGTCAGGACACGTTACGTAAAGCCTACGTAACCCAGTATTTGCCATTTGTCTCCCGGGTCGGGAGGACACGTTACGTAAAGCCTACGTAACCCAATACCATCCACTGGCTTCCAGGTCGGAAGGCCACGCTGCGTAAAGCCTACGTAGCCCCCACGCGTACCATGTCCTCGGGGAAGGGCACGTCACGTAAAGCCTACGTGACCCTGTACGTATTCCTATTCTCGGTAAAGAAGAACACATGGTCGGAAGTTAGTCTAGTAAGTACCGTTAATGAGAAGCCCTCATTAGCAAGGATAAACGTGGGAAGCCCCCACCAGTAATAAGAACACAAGGTTTGGGAAGCCCCCACCTTTAGTACACACTAGTCTGGGAAACCCCCACTAGTTAAATAAGCACACTATACTATGAACTTACTGTGAACTCGCTCAACTAGTTTGTTGATTATTTGCTGCATGCCTTGCAGAACCTTAGGTACACTTGGAGCTTGCACCAGAGGAGAAGCGGGTCGTTGTGGACAAGAATATGTGAATGCTTATTAAACGTTTTTACATTCACACCATGATACTTATGTTTTGGGTTTTACATTTAATGCTTCCGCTACATATACAACGTTTGGTTTTGAACATCGGTCGTATCTACTATTATATTTAAATGCTATGTTTGATATGATTGATGGCTTGATCCTGGTCAGTCACGCTCCCAAGCGGTGGTACTCCGCGGGTGGATTTTGGGGGTGTGACAGATTGGTATCAGAGCCATTGGTTATAGAGAACTTGGTTTTAATATGGGAAAACGTTTTTATTAAAACCGGACTATAACCAGTACAGTGCTCTGAAACGATCCACAACAACGCTTCGCTCCACGTGCAAGACTCGACATTCTAGGTAATAAGGTTTATGTTTATTGCCTGTTTACTAGAACTGCTTAGAACCTTGCTCGCATTACGTTTAGATACACATGATACTATGGCATGAGAATCCCTACGTGCTTACTCTTTTCTGTTATCGCCCTATTCGCGAACCATTCTTACCTATGCTACTTGTTACAATGAAGATCATGTCTGGACGAATCAACATGACGCAAGCCCAGCTAGAGGCTCTCGTTCAAGCTCAAGTTGCTGCGGCAGTTGCAGCAGCTCAAGCAGGTCAACCAGCGCAGCAAGTTTGCACTTTTAAGAACTTCATGGACTGTCGTCCAAACTCTTTCAGTGGCACAGAGGGGGCAGTGGGACTCCTCCATTGGTTTGAAAAGCTAGAATCAGTGTTCGAAATGTGCGAGTGCCCTGAGGCTCGCAAGGTCAAGTTTGCTACTGGCACCTTGGAAGGAATCGCGCTAACCTGGTGGAACGCGCAGGTGCAAATTTTGGGATTGGCAGCTGCTAACGCCACCCCATGGAACGACTTTAAGGAACTCATCAAGCGTGAGTATTGCACGCGTGAAGATATTCACAAGCTGGAAGACGAGCTGTATAACCTGAAAATGGTTGGATCAGAGATCGAAGCGTATACTAAACGGTCGAATGAGCTGGCCGTTCTGTGTCCAACTATGGTGGACCCTCCATACAAGCGCATTGAGATGTATCTCAAGGGATTGGCACCAGAAATCCAGAGCCATGTTACTTCGGCTAATCTTGACAACATTCAGGAAATCCAGCGTCTCGCTCATCGCATCACCGATCAGGCAGTGGATCAGAATAAACTGCCTAAGCGTGTCAACGCTACTGCTACAGTCACCCCATCAGTTGCTCCTGCTACATCTGGTGACAGTAAAAGAAAGTGGGATGGAGATTCCAGCAGAGGCTCAGCATCCGTTCAGTCTCAAGCTCAGCAACAAAAGACTGACCATTTCCAGAGTCCTAGTCAGCAATCCTCTGGTAGTCACAGACAGAGGAGATATCAGGGTAGTCAACCTAGGTGCCACAACTGCAACAGGCATCACCACGGCCCGTGTAACAAGGGTCGCTGTCAAAGGTGTCTTAAGATGGGGCACGAGGCCAAAGACTGTAGGAGTCCACGGCCTGCGAATCAGAATCAGCAGCATCAACAACCAGCTCCACAAAACCAGCAGCAGCAGCAGCAGCCACAGCGTGGAAACCGGGGATGTTTCCAGTGTGGGGCTGAAGGTCACTTCAAACGCGATTGCCCTCAGTTGAACCAGAACCGCAACAACAACAATAATCAGGGCAACGGAAACAACAACGGTGGAAACAACAACAATAATGGCAACGAAGCTAGGGGACGCGCTTTTGTGCTAGGTCGAGGCGACGCAGTGAACGATCCCAACGTGGTTATGGGTAAGTTTCTCCTCGACAATATTTACGTTACTGTTTTGTTTGATTCGGGTGCGGATACAAGCTATATGTCTGTGAAAATGTGTCAACTGCTAAAACGTGCACCAACACTTTTACCCACCAAACATGTAGTAGAGTTAGCTAACGGTAAAAGTCTAGAAGCCACGCACGTAGTTCAGGGTTGTAATCTTATCCTAGCTGGTCAAGCCTTCTCTATTGATCTCATTCCCATAGTTTTGGGTAGTTTCGACGTCGTGATTGGGATGGATTGGTTATCCCAACACCAGGCAGAAATTTTATGCAGCGAGAAGGTTATTCGCATTCCTCGTTCTGGTCAGGAACCTCTAGAAGTTCAAGGCGACAAGAGTGGTGCAGTGGTTGGCATCATCTCTTTCTTGAAGGCTCAGAAATGCTTACGGAAAGGTCACACTGCCATTCTGGCACTTGTTGCAGACGCATCAGCAAAGGAAAAGAAATTGGAGGATATTCCAATTGTACGTGATTACCCTCAGGTGTTTCCTGAAGACTTACCTGGCTTACCGCCTCATCGTCAGGTCGAATTTCAAATCGAGCTCGCTCCAGGAGCAGCACCTATAGCTCGCACACCATACCGTCTAGCTCCATCAGAATTGGAGGAACTGTCAAAGCAGCTGCAAGAGCTCTTGGAAAAGGGCTTTATTCGTCCAAGCTCTTCGCCTTGGGGAGCTCCAGTACTTTTTGTGAAAAAGAAAGACGGTACGTTCAGGATGTGTATCGACTACCGTGAACTCAACAAGGTGACGGTGAAGAACCGTTATCCTCTTCCGCGCATAGATGACTTATTCGACCAGTTGCAAGGGTCGTGCTACTATTCGAAGATAGACTTGAGGTCTGGTTACCATCAGCTGAGAGTCCGGGATGAGGACGTCTCCAAGACTGCATTCAGAACTCGTTATGGTCACTACGAGTTTCTCGTCATGCCGTTTGGGTTAACGAACGCGCCTGCTGTATTTATGGATCTTATGAACAGGGTGTGCAAACCCTACCTTGACAAGTTCATCATTGTTTTCATCGACGACATTCTGATTTACTCCAAGAGTCAGGAGGAACACGAGCAGCACCTTCGCCTTATATTGGAACTCCTTCGGAAGGAACAGCTGTACGCCAAGCTTTCTAAATGCGACTTCTGGCTTCGTGAAGTCCACTTCTTAGGCCACGTGGTGAACAAGGATGGGATCCATGTCGATCCATCCAAGGTAGATTCGATCAGGAACTGGCCTGCACCGCGTACACCGACAGAAATACGCCAATTCTTGGGTTTGGCAGGTTATTATAGACGGTTTATCAAGGATTTCTCAAAGATTGCTCAGCCGCTTACGCTACTGACACAGAAGGGTGTTACCTATCGCTGGGGAGAGCCCCAGGAGACTGCTTTTCAGCACTTAAAGGATAGACTTTGCAGTGCACCTATCCTCTCATTGCCAGAGGGCACAGATGACTTCGTGGTTTATTGTGATGCATCCATTCGGGGACTTGGATGTGTGTTAATGCAGCGCGACAAGGTTATCGCTTACGCCTCTCCTCAACTCAAGGTTCATGAACGGAACTACACGACGCACGACTTAGAGCTGGGAGCTGTTGTATTCGCGCTTAAGATATGGCGACACTACCTGTACGGTACCAGGTGCACGATTTACACCGATCACAGGAGTCTCGAGCATATTCTTAAGCAAAAGGATTTGAATATGCGTCAACGACGATGGGTCGAGTTACTAAACGATTATGAATGCGCTATCAAGTACCATCCAGGCAAAGCCAATGTTGTGGCTGATGCCCTCAGTCGGAAAGACACTTTACCACGGCGCGTGCGAGCGCTACAGCTTACGATTCAGTCTAGCCTCCCTGCACAGATACGAGATGCTCAGGTAGAAGCACTGAAGCCCGAAAACGTCAAGGCTGAAGCCTTACGCGGCTCACGACAACAGATGGAACAAAAGGAAGACGGCGCCTATTATGTAACGGGCCGGATTTGGGTCCCTCTCTATGGCGGTTTACGCGAACTTGTAATGGATGAAGCTCACAAGTCTCGCTACTCGGTACATCCAGGGTCGGATAAAATGTACCACGACATCAGCACTACATATTGGTGGCCTAGTATGAAGGCCCACATTGCTACGTACGTTGGAAAATGCTTGACCTGTGCGAGAGTCAAGGTCGAATATCAGAAACCAGCTGGCCTACTTCAACAGCCTAAGATACCTCAGTGGAAATGGGAAGAAATTTCCATGGATTTCGTTACAGGCCTACCTAGATCCCAGCGTGGGAACGATACGATATGGGTGATCGTGGATCGACTCACTAAGTCTGCACACTTCCTACCTATAAAGGAAACCGATAAGTTCTCCACTCTCGCAGACGTCTATCTTAAAGAAGTTGTTTCGAGGCATGGGGTGCCCACATCCATCATTTCGGATCGCGATGCACGATTCACGTCAGAACTTTGGCAAGCAATGCATAAATCTTTCGGCTCACGATTAGACATGAGCACAGCATACCACCCTCAGACAGATGGGCAGTCTGAGCGAACGATTCAAACACTAGAAGACATGCTTCGGGCATGCGTTATCGATTTCGGCAACGGCTGGGAAAAGCATCTCCCTTTGGTGGAGTTTTCTTACAATAATAGTTATCACACCAGCATTCAAGCCGCTCCATTCGAGGCATTGTACGGGCGTAAATGCCGGTCACCCCTCTGCTGGGCAGAGGTGGGGGATAGTCAGATCACGGGTCCAGAGATTGTAGTGGACGCCACCGAAAAGATAGCACAGATACGACAACGCATGGCGGCAGCCCGCGACCGTCAGAAAGCCTACGCGGACAAGCGTAGAAAGCCATTGGAATTTGAGGTTGGGGACCGGGTTTTATTGAAAGTTTCGCCCTGGAAGGGTGTGGTTCGTTTTGGCAAACGGGGCAAACTGAATCCGCGATACGTCGGACCATTCGAAATCATCGAAAAGATTGGCAAGGTAGCCTACAAGTTGAACCTACCAGCTGAACTCGGGGCAGTTCACAATGTCTTTCATGTATCGAACTTAAAGAAGTGCTTATCAGATGAAAACCTTATCATTCCTTTTAAGGAACTCACTATCGACGAGCGGTTGCAGTTCGTCGAGGAACCAGTTGAAATCACGGACCGGGATGTGAAGGTCCTCAAACACAAGAGAATCCCTCTTGTCCGAGTTCGTTGGAACTCCAAACGTGGCCCAGAGTACACCTGGGAACGCGAAGACAGGATGACAGAAAAGTACCCCCAGTTATTCGAAACCAATGCTACCACTACTGAGACTGAAGCTACTACTTCGGAATTTCGGGACGAAATTCCAGATCAACGGGGGGAGGATGTGACACCCCAGGAAAATCAGTGAACAATACAGCTTACCTAGCTTCCTCAGTGAGTGCATACCAAATTTCGGGACGAAATTTCCAATTAGTTGGGGATAATGTGACAACTCGAACTTTAGACTTGCTTTGATGTAACGTTACGTGCTTATGAGAACTGAATTATATGATTTTAAATGAATATTTGTTATGTGCGTATGTATGTTATGTGTTGCACGAGCCCAAACTACACAAACCGGTCGCAAAAGCCCGTTTGGGCCACACTTTGAAATCGGATCCATTAGGCAGCCGAGTTGGGCTCGGCCCACCCCTCTACCGTGTAAACACCTTAGGGACTTGGTTATTTTTCTCATTTGTTACAAACACCACACACACACAACCCTAGACTCTTTCTCTCTCTCTCGGTCGCTTGGGAACCCGACGGCAGGAACATCCACAACTCGGATCACCCTCTTCCCTCTCTAATTCGGTTAGTATGTTTTGATTCATGAGCATTCGGATAGTTGTTGATGATAGTCTGGCAACCGATTAGTATGTTGATTATGCTAGTATGATGGTAAATTGTTAATGATAAGGTATTTGAAATCGGCTCATGTATGTTTACAAGATGATGATTGATTTGATGATAATTGATTTGGGTTTTGTTAATCGGCCATCATGTTTTATACTCGGATTATTGCATGATATTAATAGTGTGCATGTAACCGGTTGATTTATGTTAAACTCGAATAATTTACTTAGATCCGTATGAATGTTAGGATGGTTATTCTTGAATATGATATGAACAGATTGAATGTGTTTGATTCTGGAATAATTGTGATTTGATCTGAAATCCGAAATTGCCTAACTTGTTTGCTAGAATCACGGAATGATTGTGCAGGAATTATGGAAACCAGTTACACACACACGGTTGCGACTCGGTATCTCTAATTACGAGTCGGTACCCCACTCGAGACCACAACGACATCAGCCGCAACCATGGTTGCGAGTCCCGTTGCGACTCGTAACCGGACCATGACGAACCGAGATCACCATTGCGACTCGCAACCTCCTGTTGCGACTCGTAATCTCTTGCTGTGACTCGTAACTCCCGGTTGCGACTCGAGATCGCCGGTTGCGACTCGAGACCACCTTTGCACGTACATCTGTTTGGGCCTACGCTGTCACGAGCCCAACCGTTTGGGCCCAATGATTGGATTGTTGACTGTTTGTTATTGGACCAGTATGCGTTTACTATTTGGGCCGATTGGGAATCTGGACTTTTTGGTTTGGGTTGTTATATGAATTGGTTGAATGTTAATGCCATGCTTTTACCTGCTCACATGTATACGTGACAGTAACGTGTTAGTTGAGGTGATGCATACGTGTACTACCTTAGTCAAAACCTGACTTGATTAATAACCATGATAGGACGTGGTTGACCAGTTCTAGCTTAACTATACTCTTCGTGTCTGCCGAGCAAACCAAGGTGAGTTCACACAGCCAAGGCATGGGATTCCCGGGTTGGGAATTGGGTTGGATATGTTGAATATGGAATGATTACTCGTACTTACGCATTCTCTAGACTATAGACCATCGTCCTCAGGTTAGTCAGGACACGTTACGTAAAGCCTACGTAACCCAGTATTTGCCATTTGTCTCCCGGGTCGGGAGGACACGTTACGTAAAGCCTACGTAACCCAATACCATCCACTGGCTTCCAGGTCGGAAGGCCACGCTGCGTAAAGCCTACGTAGCCCCCACGCGTACCATGTCCTCGGGGAAGGGCACGTCACGTAAAGCCTACGTGACCCTGTACGTATTCCTGTTCTCGGTAAAGAAGAACACATGGTCGGAAGTTAGTCTAGTAAGTACCGTTAATGAGAAGCCCTCATTAGCAAGGATAAACGTGGGAAGCCCCCACCAGTAATAAGAACACAAGGTTTGGGAAGCCCCCACCTTTAGTACACACTAGTCTGGGAAACCCCTACTAGTTAAATAAGCACACTATACTATGAACTTACTGTGAACTCGCTCAACTAGTTTGTTGATTATTTGCTGCATGCCTTACAGGACCTTAGGTACACTTGGAGCTTGCACCAGAGGAGAAGCGGGTCGTTGTGGACAAGAATATGTGAATGCTTATTAAACGTTTTTACATTCACACCATGATACTTATGTTTTGGGTTTTACATTTAATGCTTCCGCTACATATACAACGTTTGGTTTTGAACATCGGTCGTATCTACTATTATATTTAAATGCTATGTTTGATATGATTGATGGCTTGATCCTGGTCAGTCACGCTCCCAAGCGGTGGTACTCCGCGGGTGGATTTTGGGGGTGTGACAGATTGGTATCAGAGCCATTGGTTATAGAGAACTTGGTTTTAATATGGGAAAACGTTTTTATTAAAACCGGACTATAACCAGTACAGTGCTCTGAAACGATCCACAACAACGCTTCGCTCCACGTGCAAGACTCGACATTCTAGGTAATAAGGTTTATGTTTATTGCCTGTTTACTAGAACTGCTTAGAACCTTGCTCGCATTACGTTTAGATACACATGATACTATGGCATGAGAATCCCTACGTGCTTACTCTTTTCTGTTATCGCCCTATTCGCGAACCATTCTTACCTATGCTACTTGTTACAATGAAGATCATGTCTGGACGAATCAACATGACGCAAGCCCAGCTAGAGGCTCTCGTTCAAGCTCAAGTTGCTGCGGCAGTTGCAGCAGCTCAAGCAGGTCAACCAGCGCAGCAAGTTTGCACTTTTAAGAACTTCATGGACTGTCGTCCAAACTCTTTCAGTGGCACAGAGGGGGCAGTGGGACTCCTCCATTGGTTTGAAAAGCTAGAATCAGTGTTCGAAATGTGCGAGTGCCCTGAGGCTCGCAAGGTCAAGTTTGCTACTGGCACCTTGGAAGGAATCGCGCTAACCTGGTGGAACGCGCAGGTGCAAATTTTGGGATTGGCAGCTGCTAACGCCACCCCATGGAACGACTTTAAGGAACTCATCAAGCGTGAGTATTGCACGCGTGAAGATATTCACAAGCTGGAAGACGAGCTGTATAACCTGAAAATGGTTGGATCAGAGATCGAAGCGTATACTAAACGGTCGAATGAGCTGGCCATTCTATGTCCAACTATGGTGGACCCTCCATACAAGCGCATTGAGATGTATCTCAAGGGATTGGCACCAGAAATCCAGAGCCATGTTACTTCGGCTAATCTTGACAACATTCAGGAAATCCAGCGTCTCGCTCATCGCATCACCGATCAGGCAGTGGATCAGAATAAACTGCCTAAGCGTGTCAACGCTACTGCTACAGTCACCCCATCAGTTGCTCCTGCTACATCTGGTGACAGTAAAAGAAAGTGGGATGGAGATTCCAGCAGAGGCTCAGCATCCGTTCAGTCTCAAGCTCAGCAACAAAAGACTGACCATTTCCAGAGTCCTAGTCAGCAATCCTCTGGTAGTCACAGACAGAGGAGATATCAGGGTAGTCAACCTAGGTGCCACAACTGCAACAGGCATCACCACGGCCCGTGTAACAAGGGTCGCTGTCAAAGGTGTCTTAAGATGGGGCACGAGGCCAAAGACTGTAGGAGTCCACGGCCTGCGAATCAGAATCAGCAGCATCAACAACCAGCTCCACAAAACCAGCAGCAGCAGCAGCCACAGCGTGGAAACCGGGGATGTTTCCAGTGTGGGGCTGAAGGTCACTTCAAACGCGATTGCCCTCAGTTGAACCAGAACCGCAACAACAACAATAATCAGGGCAACGGAAACAACAACGGTGGAAACAACAACAATAATGGCAACGAAGCTAGGGGACGCGCTTTTGTGCTAGGTCGAGGCGACGCAGTGAACGATCCCAACGTGGTTATGGGTAAGTTTCTCCTCGACAATATTTACGTTACTGTTTTGTTTGATTCGGGTGCGGATACAAGCTATATGTCTGTGAAAATGTGTCAACTGCTAAAACGTGCACCAACACTTTTACCCACCAAACATGTAGTAGAGTTAGCTAACGGTAAAAGTCTAGAAGCCACGCACGTAGTTCAGGGTTGTAATCTTATCCTAGCTGGTCAAGCCTTCTCTATTGATCTCATTCCCATAGTTTTGGGTAGTTTCGACGTCGTGATTGGGATGGATTGGTTATCCCAACACCAGGCAGAAATTTTATGCAGCGAGAAGGTTATTCGCATTCCTCGTTCTGGTCAGGAACCTCTAGAAGTTCAAGGCGACAAGAGTGGTGCAGTGGTTGGCATCATCTCTTTCTTGAAGGCTCAGAAATGCTTACAGAAAGGTCACACTGCCATTCTGGCACTCGTTGCAGACGCATCAGCAAAGGAAAAGAAATTGGAGGATATTCCAATTGTACGTGATTACCCTCAGGTGTTTCCTGAAGACTTACCTGGCTTACCGCCTCATCGTCAGGTCGAATTTCAAATCGAGCTCGCTCCAGGAGCAGCACCTATAGCTCGCGCACCATACCGTCTAGCTCCATCAGAATTGGAGGAACTGTCAAAGCAGCTGCAAGAGCTCTTGGAAAAGGGCTTTATTCGTCCAAGCTCTTCGCCTTGGGGAGCTCCAGTACTTTTTGTGAAAAAGAAAGACGGTACGTTCAGGATGTGTATCGACTACCGTGAACTCAACAAGGTGACGGTGAAGAACCGTTATCCTCTTCCGCGCATAGATGACCTATTCGACCAGTTGCAAGGGTCGTGCTACTATTCGAAGATAGACTTGAGGTCTGGTTACCATCAGCTGAGAGTCCGGGATGAGGACGTCTCCAAGACTGCATTCAGAACTCGTTATGGTCACTACGAGTTTCTCGTCATGCCGTTTGGGTTAACGAACGCGCCTGCTGTATTTATGGATCTTATGAACAGGGTGTGCAAACCCTACCTTGACAAGTTCGTCATTGTTTTCATCGACGACATTCTGATTTACTCCAAGAGTCAGGAGGAACACGAGCAGCACCTTCGCCTTATATTGGAACTCCTTCGGAAGGAACAGCTGTACGCCAAGCTTTCTAAATGCGACTTCTGGCTTCGTGAAGTCCACTTCTTAGGCCACGTGGTGAACAAGGATGGGATCCATGTCGATCCATCCAAGGTAGATTCGATCAGGAACTGGCCTGCACCGCGTACACCGACAGAAATACGCCAATTCTTGGGTTTGGCAGGTTATTATAGACGGTTTATCAAGGATTTCTCAAAGATTGCTCAGCCGCTTACGCTACTGACACAGAAGGGTGTTACCTATCGCTGGGGAGAGCCCCAGGAGACTGCTTTTCAGCACTTAAAGGATAGACTTTGCAGTGCACCTATCCTCTCATTGCCAGAGGGCACAGATGACTTCGTGGTTTATTGTGATGCATCCATTCGGGGACTTGGATGTGTGTTAATGCAGCGCGACAAGGTTATCGCTTACGCCTCTCCTCAACTCAAGGTTCATGAACGGAACTACACGACGCACGACTTAGAGCTGGGAGCTGTTGTATTCGCGCTTAAGATATGGCGACACTACCTGTACGGTACCAGGTGCACGATTTACACCGATCACAGGAGTCTCGAGCATATTCTTAAGCAAAAGGATTTGAATATGCGTCAACGACGATGGGTCGAGTTACTAAATGATTATGAATGCGCTATCAAGTACCATCCAGGCAAAGCCAATGTTGTGGCTGATGCCCTCAGTCGGAAAGACACTTTACCACGGCGCGTGCGAGCGCTACAGCTTACGATTCAGTCTAGCCTCCCTGCACAGATACGAGATGCTCAGGTAGAAGCACTGAAGCCCGAAAACGTCAAGGCTGAAGCCTTACGCGGCTCACGACAACAGATGGAACAAAAGGAAGACGGCGCCTATTATGTAACGGGCCGGATTTGGGTCCCTCTCTATGGCGGTTTACGCGAACTTGTAATGGATGAAGCTCACAAGTCTCGCTACTCGGTACATCCAGGGTCGGATAAAATGTACCACGACATCAGCACTACATATTGGTGGCCTAGTATGAAGGCCCACATTGCTACGTACGTTGGAAAATGCTTGACCTGTGCGAGAGTCAAGGTCGAATATCAGAAACCAGCTGGCCTACTTCAACAGCCTAAGATACCTCAGTGGAAATGGGAAGAAATTTCCATGGATTTCGTTACAGGCCTACCTAGATCCCAGCGTGGGAACGATACGATATGGGTGATCGTGGATCGACTCACTAAGTCTGCACACTTCCTACCTATAAAGGAAACCGATAAGTTCTCCACTCTCGCAGACGTCTATCTTAAAGAAGTTGTTTCGAGGCACGGGGTGCCCACATCCATCATTTCGGATCGCGATGCACGATTCACGTCAGAACTTTGGCAAGCAATGCATAAATCTTTCGGCTCACGATTAGACATGAGCACAGCATACCACCCTCAGACAGATGGGCAGTCTGAGCGAACGATTCAAACACTAGAAGACATGCTTCGGGCATGCGTTATCGATTTCGGCAACGGCTGGGAAAAGCATCTCCCTTTGGTGGAGTTTTCTTACAATAATAGTTATCACACCAGCATTCAAGCCGCTCCATTCGAGGCATTGTACGGGCGTAAATGCCGGTCACCCCTCTGCTGGGCAGAGGTGGGGGATAGTCAGATCACGGGTCCAGAGATTGTAGTGGACGCCACCGAAAAGATAGCACAGATACGACAACGCATGGCGGCAGCCCGCGACCGTCAGAAAGCCTACGCGGACAAGCGTAGAAAGCCATTGGAATTTGAGGTCGGGGACCGGGTTTTATTGAAAGTTTCGCCCTGGAAGGGTGTGGTTCGTTTTGGCAAACGGGGCAAACTGAATCCGCGATACGTCGGACCATTCGAAATCATCGAAAAGATTGGCAAGGTAGCCTACAAGTTGAACCTACCAGCTGAACTCGGGGCAGTTCACAATGTCTTTCATGTATCGAACTTAAAGAAGTGCTTATCAGATGAAAACCTTATCATTCCTTTTAAGGAACTCACTATCGACGAGCGGTTGCAGTTCGTCGAGGAACCAGTTGAAATCACGGACCGGGATGTGAAGGTCCTCAAACACAAGAGAATCCCTCTTGTCCGAGTTCGTTGGAACTCCAAACGTGGCCCAGAGTACACCTGGGAACGCGAAGACAGGATGACAGAAAAGTACCCCCAGTTATTCGAAACCAATGCTACCACTACTGAGACTGAAGCTACTACTTCGGAATTTCGGGACGAAATTCCAGATCAACGGGGGGAGGATGTGACACCCCAGGAAAATCAGTGAACAATACAGCTTACCTAGCTTCCTCAGTGAGTGCATACCAAATTTCGGGACGAAATTTCCAATTAGTTGGGGATAATGTGACAACTCGAACTTTAGACTTGCTTTGATGTAACGTTACGTGCTTATGAGAACTGAATTATATGATTTTAAATGAATATTTGTTATGTGCGTATGTATGTTATGTGTTGCACGAGCCCAAACTACACAAACCGGTCGCAAAAGCCCGTTTGGGCCACACTTTGAAATCGGATCCATTAGGCAGCCGAGTTGGGCTCGGCCCACCCCTCTACCGTGTAAACACCTTAGGGACTTGGTTATTTTTCTCATTTGTTACAAACACCACACACACACAACCCTAGACTCTTTCTCTCTCTCTCGGTCGCTTGGGAACCCGACGGCAGGAACATCCACAACTCGGATCACCCTCTTCCCTCTCTAATTCGGTTAGTATGTTTTGATTCATGAGCATTCAGATAGTTGTTGATGATAGTCTGGCAACCGATTAGTATGTTGATTATGCTAGTATGATGGTAAATTGTTAATGATAAGGTATTTGAAATCGGCTCATGTATGTTTACAAGATGATGATTGATTTGATGATAATTGATTTGGGTTTTGTTAATCGGCCATCATGTTTTATACTCGGATTATTGCATGATATTAATAGTGTGCATGTAACCGGTTGATTTATGTTAAACTCGAATAATTTACTTAGATCCGTATGAATGTTAGGATGGTTATTCTTGAATATGATATGAACAGATTGAATGTGTTTGATTCTGGAATAATTGTGATTTGATCTGAAATCCGAAATTGCCTAACTTGTTTGCTAGAATCACGGAATGATTGTGCAGGAATTATGGAAACCAGTTACACACACACGGTTGCGACTCGGTATCTCTAATTGCGAGTCGGTACCCCACTCGAGACCACAACGACATCAGCCGCAACCATGGTTGCGAGTCCCGTTGCGACTCGTAACCGGACCATGACGAACCGAGATCACCATTGCGACTCGCAACCTCCTGTTGCGACTCGTAATCTCTTGCTGTGACTCGTAACTCCCGGTTGCGACTCGAGATCGCCGGTTGCGACTCGAGACCACCTTTGCACGTACATCTGTTTGGGCCTACGCTGTCACGAGCCCAACCGTTTGGGCCCAATGATTGGATTGTTGACTGTTTGTTATTGGACCAGTATGCGTTTACTATTTGGGCCGATTGGGAATCTGGACTTTTTGGTTTGGGTTGTTATATGAATTGGTTGAATGTTAATGCCATGCTTTTACCTGCTCACATGCATACGTGATAGTAACGTGTTAGTTGAGGTGATGCATACGTGTACTACCTTAGTCAAAACCTGACTTGATTAATAACCATGATAGGACGTGGTTGACCAGTTCTAGCTTAACTATACTCTTCGTGTCTGCCGAGCAAACCAAGGTGAGTTCACACAGCCAAGGCATGGGATTCCCGGGTTGGGAATTGGGTTGGATATGTTGAATATGGAATGATTACTCGTACTTACGCATTCTCTAGACTATAGACCATCGTCCTCAGGTTAGTCAGGACACGTTACGTAAAGCCTACGTAACCCAGTATTTGCCATTTGTCTCCCGGGTCGGGAGGACACGTTACGTAAAGCCTACGTAACCCAATACCATCCACTGGCTTCCAGGTCGGAAGGCCATGCTGCGTAAAGCCTACGTAGCCCCCACGCGTACCATGTCCTCGGGGAAGGGCACGTCACGTAAAGCCTACGTGACCCTGTACGTATTCCTGTTCTCGGTAAAGAAGAACACATGGTCGGAAGTTAGTCTAGTAAGTACCGTTAATGAGAAGCCCTCATTAGCAAGGATAAACGTGGGAAGCCCCCACCAGTAATAAGAACACAAGGTTTGGGAAGCCCCCACCTTTAGTACACACTAGTCTGGGAAACCCCCACTAGTTAAATAAGCACACTATACTATGAACTTACTATGAACTCGCTCAACTAGTTTGTTGATTATTTGCTGCATGCCTTGCAGGACCTTAGGTACACTTGGAGCTTGCACCAGAGGAGAAGCGGGTCGTTGTGGACAAGAATATGTGAATGCTTATTAAACGTTTTTACATTCACACCATGATACTTATGTTTTGGGTTTTACATTTAATGCTTCCGCTACATATACAACGTTTGGTTTTGAACATCGGTCGTATCTACTATTATATTTAAATGCTATGTTTGATATGATTGATGGCTTGATCCTGGTCAGTCACGCTCCCAAGCGGTGGTACTCCGCGGGTGGATTTTGGGGGTGTGACAATGCTTCTCGTAGTCGAAGTTGATCAATGCTTTGACAGCTTCATCCTTGGTAGCCCGGAGCTCCTTCTCAAGATCAGCAATCTTGAGATCCTTCAGCACACCCATCTGTTGGAGGTCAGCAATTTGGCGATCCTGATCCTCGACGTGGCCAACATAAGTCTCTATTTCAGTAAATTTCTGCTAGGAAAACAAGGCATAACGTCAGAAACAAGTGATCCTCAGAATTGTCAGGATAACAAACAGGGGCAGTGATCCTTACCTCATTGAAGTAGTCCAGAAACTGTTGGCGGAGCAAGGGAAAGCCTTGTAAATCCTCAGAAGCCTTTCTCTTCTTTCCTTTACCCCTAATAGGTGCTTTAGGGGCTGAAGCGGTTGGACTGGCAGCAGGGGTCTTCTTCCTTGCAGATTTGACATTAGCAAGATCATCAATACCAAACTTGGAGGCAGATTTAGCAGATCTTCCAGCACCTACGCAACCAAAATCAGATAAGTATTCTAACTAATCCTACATATAGCTACTTTTTAAATAAGGATACTTACTTGACATCGTGGCAGATGCGGAGGATACTTCCTGTGAATCTTGAGTGGCAACTTGAAAACTTCTAGTCTCAGGATCAAGCTTCTTGAAAGCTAAAACTCTCTCTTTCGCAGCAGGCGTCAACTTGAGATGAACAACGGATATAGCTGCACAAAAAACAAAGAAAATATTAGTGATCCTCATCAAAAGGAACAAATCTGATGGTGATCCTTCCAGGATCCCCTATCCTACCATGAGTAGCCCACTCCTTGGGCAGATCCTTCCCATTAGGGATGGAATCCCTCCTAACAAAGAAGAATCGTCGCTTCCAATTTGTGTCGTTCTTGGTGACCTTAAGAACAGGGTGATCCTCTCCGGCTTTCCGTTTAAACAAATATCGGCAGGATCCAAACGTTGTGAGATCATACAGCTCAGCCAGCTCCGCCATTCCTAAGTCAATCCCTTCCTGCTCAATGATCCTTTCAAGGGTATATAAAAACCTCCAGATCATTGGCATGGCCTGGATGTAGGAGATGCCGATGAGGGAAAAGAAGGACTGGGTGAATTGAGGAAAAGGATACGAATACCCTATCAGGAACGGAGTAACAGGAAAGGCTACCCAAGTATCAGAGACAAAGTCACTTAAGGCGGTGGGAGTGAAAGATTTGAAGATGGTGTTCGCCGGAAAACAATGACGAATTCTGTCAATCTGAGCATCGGAGAAACAACACCTCTCATTGGGAGAATCCTTGATGATCCCTTGACCCTTCAAGGGGCTATTCTTCTTAGGATCCTTATGAGGGGAGTTCCGGAGCAGCATATTTGCAGAATGTTGAAGAGAAATAGAGAAACAGGGAAACAGAGTAAGAGAAGGAAGAAAGAAGAAGAGAGATACCTGATCGATCTTCGGACGAGATTATAAAGGGAGTTTCTCTTGAATTTAAATGCAAATTGATCCTATCTCTATCTCCTATTTATAATGATGATCTGCAGGGCTGTCACTTCTGTGACGTAAGAATCACAACGGCTAGTCCGACTTCAACGGCTAGTTATCCGATTAGCTTGTTGCAGATAAGATCAAGCAAAATATAACTCGTTTATTTACAATATAACTCCTTATATTTTGGGGGCAATTGTTAGGGCTGGATTTTTATGACATATGATCCTTACATGTGATCCTAACCAGTGATCCTTATTTCTTTGACATATAGTAATCCTCAGAAGAATTCCAGGATCAGGATCACGGACTATCATAAGGATCCTCATGCTAACAGTTGTTTTCCTTGGAATTAATGTTATCTTGCAGGAATGACTAGCAGGATCCGCTCTTAGCAACGTAAACAAGGGACGCGTCTTTACAACTTTGGCATACGCTTAATCAGAGATGAACGTTGTAAAGGATATGGAAACTCAACATGATTTAAGGGCGATAATTTATGCTAGATTTACTTTTATTCCTAATGGGGTAATGAGCTGATAGTTAGCCTATTTACCTAAAATAGGGCCACTCACACTTGTATATATAGCACTCTCCCACATTCGGAAGACACACAACACATTTCTCACACGCTTAGACACACGATACTATAATGATCCTTGTACTCAGCTCATTACCATCCGAAGTTGTAACCATTATTTGTTATATTGAAGTTTGGTGATCGGTAGTTACCATCACCCGAGGTTTTTTATGCCGGAGATCATTCATTGATCAAGGGCTTTTTCCTCGTATAAATCCTTGTGTCACTTGCATATTTCTTACTAAAGTGATCCTTTACTTTTTCAACAAACCAAGCATCATTCCCCGTTTACTTAGAGTTTGGTTGCATTATCCTTGTGTGATTTTTGACCAAAACACATAGCATGGTTGATGCCTGTATCCTGCACGAATCCATGGTTAGTGGTAAGATAGTTATTTAAGGTGTTACCTCCCATTGGATTCACGTTAGGAACACTGGATGTGAATCCATATTGCTGGGATTCTGGGATGATGGAGGGACCAGTGGAAGCAATGGTCTGCATTGGAATGAAATCCCCTTGATGGACATCTAGATTTCCTGTTTGCAAACTCTTTAGGGATCCTGGCATCTGGAAGGATCCCGGTATCTGAGACGATCCCGGAACAGAGGAGGATCCTTGAAGCTGGGATGATCCTGGAACAAAGAAGGATCCTTGAACCTGGGATGATCCTGGAACAAAGGAGGATCCTTGAACCTGGGATGATCCTGGAACAAAGTAGGATCCTTGAAATTGCTGTGCTCCTGGATAGGCTCCTGAATTCACGAAGGATCCCATATGCTGGGGATAGGATCCTGCCGGCTGGAAATGTGAGCCTGATGCCTGAGTCATTATCGCCGATCCGAGGTGCAATCCTTTTGATCCTCCCACAATTTGAACGTCTGGGACTCCTGATGGCTGAGAAGTGATCATCGAAGTATCAAAACTCAAAGATTTGGGCATCAGTGGGGAATGATCCTCTGTCGCTTTCTTTTGTCTTTTGAGATCTCCGATTTCCCTGAGGATCCTGTCATTAGTTTCATCCTGCCGCTGCATACGATCCTTCATCTGCAAAATCAAAGTAAATACATCACTAGTACTGGGAGCAGAAGAATTTAAAGCAGAAGAAGATGGAGGTTTAGAGAAAGTAGGAGTTGGTCTCGTCTCAGACATCGCCGTGGATGTATTCTTCAATGATGAAGCCATGTAGCACTTCGAAATGATCACCAACAGAAAGTTTTCTTATGAATGAAGCACCAATTGCCCCACGGTGGGCGCCAAACTGTTTTGAAAAAGTAAAAGGATCACTTTAGTAAGAAATATGTAAGTGACACAAGGATTTATACGAGGAAAAAGCCCTTGATCAATGAATGATCTCCGGCATAAGAAACCTCGGGTGATGGCAACTACCGATCACCAAACTTCAATATAACAAATAATGGTTACAACTTCGGATGGTAATGAGCTGAGTACAAGGATCACTATAGTATCGTGTGTCTAAGCGTGTGAGAAATGTGTTGTGTGTCTTCCGAATGTGGGAGAGTGCTATATATACAAGTGTGAGTGGCCCTATTTTAGGTAAATAGACTAACTATCAGCTCATTACCCCTTTAGGAATAAAAGTAAATCTAGCCTAAATTATCGCCCTTAAATCATGCTGAGTTTCCATATCCTTTACAACGTTCATCTCTGATTAAGCGTATGCCAAAGTTGTAAAGACGCGTCCCTTGTTTACGTTGCTAAGAGCGGATCCTGCTAGTCATTCCTGCAAGATAACATTAAATCCAAGGAAAACAACTGTTAGCATGAGGATCCTTATGATAGTCCGTGATCCTGATCCTGGAATTCTTCTGAGGATTACTATCTGTCAAAGAAATAAGGATCACTGGTTAGGATCACATGTAAGGATCATATGTCATAAAAATCCAGCCCTAACAACTATTATGTGAATGCCATTATGTTGTATGCATGACTATTATGTGAAAGCCATTATATTGCATGAATAATTATTATGTAAATGACTAGTGTGAATAGCATACAACTGTTATAAAATTTCACGATGGCAAGGGGCCATTATGTGCATGAACAATTATTATAACATGCATGAATTTAAGTGATTGCTATTTGTGTGTTATGTATAAGGAATATTTGATTAAGGGTTTATGACACTAATTGTTATCGGTAACTACGATAGGGTTTGGTTGACCAACTTGGAATATGTATTTAATACCGAGCAATCTAGGGTGAGTTCACTGCTCTTTTCCAAGCATGCATCCCGAGGAGGGATATCGGGTAACGTTCGAGGGAGGAACGTCAGGTTTTGGGATGTGTGTTATTATTCTCAGTTTCTATCATATAAGACCCCTTACATCTACCGACAGTTGCCGAGGAGGCAACGAGGTTATTAGTTGATAGCGCTATTAGGTTTGGCACCCTCACACCGTACCTGGGAGGACGGGCGTGA
This sequence comes from Helianthus annuus, assembly GCF_002127325.2. Classification (NCBI taxonomy): domain Eukaryota; kingdom Viridiplantae; phylum Streptophyta; class Magnoliopsida; order Asterales; family Asteraceae; genus Helianthus; species Helianthus annuus. Next base: position 166,158,061 of record NC_035440.2, on the reverse strand, counting down.
ACTAATTTCCTTAAAGCATGAACAATGTTTTGATAGAGACATTGGGGTTGGACAAACACATCTTGTAGCCACTTCGGTAATCGAGTTAATAACAACATCAAATCAACTTGGTAAACTGTTTTGTATATACATCTGGTAAACTAAACTCGGTAACAAAACCTTGAACTCACCAGCGTTGTCTAACACACTTGTTTGCATGCTTGTAGGTCGTTAGCTGTTTGCATTGGAACTTGCTGTCTGGAGTAGTTGGAGTGGTCATGGGTCGACTAGAGGGATTTCATGTGATTGAATTATTGATATTATACACTGGTTTTTGAAACGGTTTAACTTCGGTTTACTATTTTCTTCCGCTGAACATGTTGGTTTTTACTTAAACTTGTTGATGGTATTTTTCATTAATAATTGAGAATTTTATTTAGAAACTTGTATGGGTTCGTTGTAATTAGTGGCTCGTTGTTGGTACGTGTCACGACCCCCGACCCCATCCTGGCCGGAATCGAAAGTCGCGAGCAGTCCAGTGGTACCGGTGATTATTTTCAAAAAAAATATTGCAGCGGAAATTTCATCAAGACCGTGAGTTAGGAAAAATATCAGAGTTTAGAAACACCGGATTTTATTTAAATAGATGGAATAAATTCCATTGTTACAAAGGTAGCTTTTAATAAAAACAATATTTCTTAATTTTGATTTAATTAATAAAATAAGCCACTTCTTGAAGTCTTTTGGTGCCGGATCCAATCCTTATTCCAATCTACTGTAATTACCTGAAACGCGTTTTAAAAAGGTTACGTCAGCGGGAAATACTGAGTGACTTTATTCAGGTTTTATACAAAACAGATTTGTTATAATTTACAGTATTAAGAGTTTTTACATATGTTTCTGATATCTACCAACTACCCACAGTATTTGTCACTCGACCGGATCTGTGACTGTGGTCATATCACCATTGGCTGCCCCAATGAATGACGTATATCACTAAATTTTAGGTTCGCCCACCTAAAGTGATAACAACAGTAGTAATGTGCACAATACCCCACATACCGGCTGTAATTTGGTGATTACATAAACTTAATCACTGTAATTATAACTTTGGAAAATAATTTGGAGTATTGTAAAATAGTTGATAAAAAGAGAATGACTCACATTATAATCATGCAGATTCATACGGCCAAAGTTTAGTCTACAGATAAGCCTTGATATATTGCAGATTTATACAGGCAGAACTTAGCCTATTGATTTAGCCTTGTAACCTAGTGCACACGAACTAGGTAGGTAACTTAATACAACAATTACGATAACTCACGAGATCAAATTCTCACAACGAACGACAAAGTGCGATACTTAAACATCCATCGATTTAACGACGAACGACAAAGTATAACCCTAATGTGGGTGGCACTTAAACATCCATTGGATATATTGATCGGTCGGAAAATGAATCGTAATAGCGATCGAGTTAATACCCTGTATCGTAGCAGCACCCTGCTATACTAATTAGTGATTCGCGTGTGTTTGTTTAGAGTATTTGGACGATAACTCGGTGTATAATCGGAATTTAATCGTCGAATGAACAGCAGACTGCAAGTGTCGATGCCTGCTATTTATACATGAAATTTGACAGGCTTACGGACCGTAAGACTTATCCCTTACGGTCCGTAAGGGACACGTAATGACCATAGGTTTGTCGCGTGTGGGAGTAGGCTAGCTGATTCGACTGTTTGCTTGAATTCAATTTTGACAACAAATTTTAGAAGATAAATATTGATTAGGGTTTATCCCCCTTGAGTTTTAGGGGCCCTGAACCTGATTCTGTTTATTCTGAAAATTTTAGGGATTGTGTAGAATTACTTGGGTGTCTCAACTAGGGTTTCCTATTGGGTAAAAATAATAGATATGACTTTTGATAAGAGTTGTTTACGAAATAAAATAATAGTTTTGGGTAAATCACAAAAAGGAAATAAAATGGTGAGAAAAGAGAATGGACCCACTGGGTAACTTTAGGGTTCAACTAGAAAATCTCCTGGTATAAATTTTGGGTATAACTTTTGGGCTATTAAAAATATATAATGCACTCGTGGTAAGTATAATACCCCTAAATCAACCTTGTCCCGATGTCCCGAGACAGAATCCCAATGAACTTAGTTTGGCAGAGCCCTGACATGCGTTATGGGACTCAGATCAATCCGAAAGGATAGCGGTGATCGAGAGTTACAATACTTAAAACGAGGCAGAGCCTTATTATTATTATTATAGTGTAAATAATAATAAAAATATAGAACTACAGAGATGAAAAAGGGGGCGGCGAGACTGATTTATGAAAGAAGGATTGTTTCTGAAGAGTGGATGTCCCTTTTTATAGTTGCACAATAAATTAGATGGTTACTCTATCCACTTACACGTAGCTTTTAAGCATTGAAATAATGGATACGTGTCTTTGAAAGAATATGAGCCATACATATAATATTTATTAATATTTGAATTGATTTTTATGCAGACACGTCTATACATAATTTCAAATTGAATTTGAATTATGATTTTAACTATATTATTATTATCTTATTACTTTATATATTTATAATAAATTTAACTGCTTCACTTATTTGGCGTATATAAAGTCTAAAATATGACGTTCTAGAAAATAATAAATATGTCTTTAGAATGAGTATAGTTTTGTCTACATTTGGGTCTAAGTTTCATTAAAACTAGAGTAGGTTCAAATACAATGTATTTTATAATTTAATTATTAAACGGTTCCCTGGGCCCGTCTAGTTACTTCATATTTCTAACAGTCAACCTACCCATAAGTTACTTGTCTAATAATATTAGTTTTTATAGACTTTTATTTTATTAGAAAGGTCACCCATATACAGGCCAATTAATTAATATAATATGTCAACCAACTTTATAAAATAGTGTTTAATGATATGAAATAAGAAAAAATGAGAGGTGTATTTCTTTCATTTACCAACCACACATATATATACAATGATTAGTCAAAATGTAACTGAACATTTATGTAGTCAAAATGTAACTTAAGAGGGGAATTATGAGAAAAATTAAGAGGATAATTAATAGGGAATATATCTGTAATTATAACACTCCCCCTCAGATATATATTATTATTTATTATACACAGTTAATAACATACTTCAGTATGATATTAAATAGATACTTCAGGACCTATATAATAAACTGATACTACTGGATCAGTTGTACTGCCTCATTAAAAACCTTACTAAGAAAACCCAATGGGACAAAACTTAGTTAAGGTAAAAAAGAGTACAGTGTGTATAATTCTCCCCCAAATTCAACAAACATCTTTCAATCTACGGAGACCGATCTTGTGTGATAGTTGCTCAAAACTGTTTCTTGGTAAAGATTTTGTAAATAGGTCAGCTAAATTTTCACTTGACTTGATTTGGCAAACATCAATTTCCCCTTCTTTCTGCAAGTCATATGTTGAGAAGAATTTTGGTGAAATGTGCTTTGTTCGATCACCCTTGATGTAACCTTCTTTGATCTGAGTTATGCAAGCAGCATTGTCTTCATAAATAATTGTCGGCTCCTTCTTGATCTGTTCTAATCCACATGCTTCTTGTATGTGAGTAATCATTGATCTCAACCACACGCATTCTCGACCGGCTTCATATAGTGCAATTAGTTTGGCATGATTTGATGACGTTGCTGTAAGTGTTTGCTTAGTTGACTTCCAAGAAATTGTTGTGCCACCATATGTGAATACATAACCTGTTTGAGATTTTGCTTTATGTGGATCTGATAGATATCCAGCATCAGCATACCCAACAAGCTGGGACTTTTGATCTTTCTGGTAGAAAAGACCTAAGTCTTGGGTCCCACAAATATATCGGAATATGTGTTTTATTCCATTCCAGTGTCTACGTGTTGGGTTTGAACTGTATCTCGCTAGTACATGTACCGAGAATGCAATATCAGGTCTCGTGTTATTTGCAAGATACATAAGAGCACCGATCGCACTTAAGTATGGTACTTCTGGACCAAGTACTTCTTCGCCTTCTTTTTGAGGGCGGTAAGGGTCCTTTTGAGGATCTAGCGGTCGGACAACCATGGGTATGCTGAACGGATGAGCTTTGTGCATATTAAAACATACTAACATCTTCTGGATGTAATTTGACTGATGTATGAATGTATCGTTGCGTAAATGCTCGAACTACAGGCCGAGACATAATTTTGTTGTGCCAAGGTCTTTCATCTCGAATTCTCTCTTTAATATATTAGCAGTTTTTTCTATCTCTTCAGGAGCCCCTATGATGTTTATATCATCCACATAGACTGCTATTATAGTGAATTTTGAGAGTGATCTTTTTATAAAAACACATGGACTGATTACATCAGACTTGTATCCTTCTTTTTCAAGATATTCACTGAGCCGATTGTACCACATGCGGCCAGAGTGTTTAAGACCATATAAAGATCTTTTTAGCTTTATGGCACACATGTCTCGAGGTATTGATTTTAATGCTTCGGACATTTTTTATCCTTTAGGGATTTTCATGTAGATGTCATTTTCTAGTGTCCCGTACAAGTATGCAGTGACGACATCCATAAGTCTCATTTGAAGTCCTTCTGAGATTGCAAGGCCAATTAGAAATCTAAGGGTTATCGCATCCACTACAGGGGAATACGTTTCCTCATAATCAACTCTTGGGATTTGGGAAAACCCTTGTGCTACAAGACGTGCCTTGTATCGTACAATCTCATTCTTTTCATTTCTTTTTATAGCAAACACCCATTTATAACCTACTGGTTTGACGTCTATGGGTGTTCGGACTACAGGTCCGAAAACATTTCGCTTTTCAAGCGAACCCAATTCAGCCTTTATGGCCTCTTGCCATTTTGGCCAATCAACTCTATGCATGCACTCTTCTAGAGTTTTAGGTATGTAATCATTTTCATTTAATACATCTGTTGCTATAGCATATGCAAATATATCATTAACACGTGTTTTATTTCGGTTCCATATTGTACTATTTTGTACATAATTGATAGAGATCTCGTTTTCGTTTGGTACCAGTGTGTCGTCTGGATTTTCATTTTCCTCTGGAGTTATATTTGTCTCTTCTAGGACATTTACCTCTTCTAGGGTTTCAGTTATTAAATTTTCACCAACTGATTTATTCTGCTCTTTTCGCTTACGTGGGTTTTTATCTTTGGAACCTATTGGTCTCCCACGTTTTCTTTGTATGGTAATCGCTTCTGGGATTACTTCAATTCGAGCAGGTGCATTTGATGCTGGTATATGTGACTTTGTCACCCTATTTGTGTCTGTGAATGCATCTGGTAATTCATTTGCGATTCTTTGCAAATGTATAATCTTTTGGACTTCAGATTCACATTGACCACTTCGGGGGTCGAGATTGGATAATGATGATGCATTCCATGTTAACTCTTGTGTTACCAGTCTTTCTTTAGTCTTATCTCCCCCTAAGACTGGGAATACTGTCTCATTAAACTGACAGTCAGCAAAGCGTGCTGTAAACATGTCACCCGTTAATGGTTCTAAATATTTAATAATAGACGGGGAGTTAAAACCGATGTAAATGCCCAGTCTTCTTTGTGGTCCCATAATGGTACGTTGTGGTGGCGATACGGTACATATACCACACAACCAAATATTTTGAGGTGGGACAGATTTGGTTCTCTTCCGGAGACCAGTTGTAATGGGGAGTATCCATGATCGGCAGTTGGTCTTAATCGGATTAGTGCAGCAGCATGTAAAATAGCATGTCCCCATGCAGAAGATGGCAATTTGCATCTCATCAGGAGAGGTCTAGCGATTATTTGTAATCGTTTAATTAATGATTCAGCTAAACCATTTTGTGTATGAACATGAGCTATTGGATGTTCAACATTTATCCCAATCGACATACAATAATCACTAAAAGCTTGGGATGTGAATTCTCCTGCATTATCCACTCATATGGTTTTAATTGGATTTTCAGGGAAATGAGCTCTCAGCTGTATGATTTGGGCTAATAGTCGGGCAAATGCTACATTTCGGGTAGCTAAAAGACTCACGTGTGACCATCGCGATGAGGCATCAATTAAGACTAAGAAATAGCGAAATGGACCACAAGTAGGATGTATAGGCCCACAGATGTCCCCTTGGATTCTTTCCAAAAATGAAGGGTTTTCTTGTGTCAATTTAGTTGGTGAGGGCCGAGTAATGAGTTTGCCTAGAGAGCATGCCGCACATGATAAATCTTTTGATTTTAAGACTTTTAAATTCTTAAGAGGGTGCCCATTTGCACTTTTAATTATTCGCCTCATCATTATGTTACCAGGGTGACTTAGTCGGTCATGCCATATTGTGAATGTGTCTTTATCTAGTACCTTATGGTTACTCATCACCATGTATGATTCAATAGGATTAATATTAGTACAATATAATCCAGAGGATAAAGCTTTTAGCTTTTCTACAATGGTGTCTTTGCCATTTTCATTTGAAGTAATTTGTAAGTATTCAATATTATTTTCGGATGTTGTTTTGAGGTGGTAACCATTTTGTCGAATACTTTTAAAACTAAGTAAATTTCGTCTTGATTTACTAGAGTATAATGCATCATTTATAATTAGTTTAGTACCCGATGGTAATATTATGATTGCTCTTCCAGAGCCTTCTATAAGATCACATACACCAGGAATAGTACCAACAAGTGTCTCTGCAGGAGACAACTCAGAGAAAAATTTCTTATGTTTGAGAATAGTGTTAGTAGTACCACTATCTACGAGACATTCATCACCAATGATAGCTTTATTGGAGCTTGTAAACATATTTCCTCTGGAAATAATAAACTAAACTAATATAACGAACTACTTGCTTGAGTATATAAAAAAAATCACATCACACAAAAATGAATCAAAAATCACGAAGATTTTAATGAAAACATAACAATAGTTCAAACATAAAATACCATAAGAGTTTAAACAAGATCCAAACGAAAAAAAAAACCATAGTCTTACAAAAAATACATAAAGTTCAACGATAGGATGTCACTAATTTTCAATGAAGTCAGATGCGTCCAGATGAGTGTCTGATAGTGGTGTAGGAGATGACAGATTAGGTGCATTCTCAATCAGATTTGTCTCAACATTTTTTCCTGTTTCTTTCATCATCTGTTGATAAGCTTCAACGAGATGTTTGGGGGTGCGACATGTGCGGGACCAATGATTTGACATTCCACATTTATAACATATATTGTTTTGGATCCCGCTAGTTCTCCCTCTAGGAGGTCGTCCCGTGTTCTGTCGACTCGATTCGCTACTACTAGATTTTGAATTTTGAGATTCTCGTCGCCATGTATTGCTCCGTCCACGGCCACGGTCGCGGCCGCGACCGCGACCGCCACCTCTCCCACGTCCGCTTTGATAATTTGCCGCATTTGCTTCTGGCAATGGGCTTGCATCGACGGGTCGCGCTTGATGATTTTGTAGTAGGAGCTTGTTGTTTTGCTCCGCGACCAACAAACATGATATTAATTCAGAATATTTTGTAAATTTACGCTCCCTGTATTGCTGCGACAGGAGCATGTTTGATGCATGAAACGTTGAGAAAGTTTTCTCAAGCATGTCTTCGTCGGTTATTTTTTCACCACATAATTTAAGCTCAGAGGTGATGCGGAAAAGGGCAGAGTTGTACTCGCTAACACTTTTATAGTCTTGTAGCCTCAAATGAAGCCATTCATAGCGAGCTTTAGGGAGCAAGACCAACTTCTGGTGGTCAAATCTTTCTTTGATATTTTTCCACAACTCGAGAGGGTCCTCAACAGTAAGATACTCCCTCTTCAAGTCTTCGTGAAGATGGTGACCAAGGAATATCATGGCCTTAGCCTTATCTTGAGCGGAGGTTTAATTTTCATCATCAATTGTCGCCCCTAGATTATTTGCTGTCAGATGAATTTTCGCATCAAGAGTCCATGGGAGGTAGTTATTTCCGAAGATGTCAAGGGCGACGAATTCAAGTTTTGATAAGTTTGACATTCTATCAGGATAAAGTGTGATGAACAGAGAATTGTATGATAAAAAAATGTTGATACGTATGAATCTCCGGTGAAGAACAGATGTTGCAGATGGCCTGTAAATCTCAATGTAGAGGTAAAGGCGTTGATAACGTGATATGAAATAAGAAAGAATGAGAGGTGTATTTCTTTCATTTACCAACCACACATATATATACAATGATTAGTCAAAATGTAACTGAACATTTATGTAGTCAAAATGTAACTTAAGAGGGGAATTATGAGAAGAATTGAGAGGATAATTAATAGGGAATATATCTGTATTTATAACATTTAAAACTATTTGGGTTGAATATTTATATTAAAAATAAACTAGTTATTAGTTATTAGTGGTTAATAAATTTAACCATACTTATAATTTACATGATAAAAATAGGAATGTTACATCCTTCCCACCTTGTTTTATATCTCGTCCTCGAGATTTAGATTACGATATTTCTTTTAGACTTATGTCATATTTTAGTTAATAAAAGTATTATTAAGGTAGATGATACAGAATTAAAATATCAAATTTTGTGATTATGCGTTGTGTAATAAGTAGGATTTAATGGTTCAACTGAATTAGTTCAAGAAATTGATGACAAATGATATAATTTCCAAAGTGACTAGGTTCAAGCCAAAAGATATATGATCAATAGATACTTAAAATGAATGTGAAGGATTTTTAGAGTCAATAAAATTCTTTGTCAGAAGAAAGCTTACTTTGATTGGCAACTGAGGAAAATTTAGGATTGACAGGTTCAAATGAAATGAAAGTATAAAAAAATGATTTTTCAAATATTAAATTATGATATAAGAAAATCAATGTGCTGAGATGAGTGAATTGTAAGGATACACGAAAAGACAATAGAGTTAGTGTATCATTGTTTAGAGTTCCAAGTTATTTTATTTGTGAAACAATTTTATACTATGTCCTAGAGATCGAAATATAATAAGAATAAGTTATTTTGGCATGACCAACCATTATATTATATTACTAAAGCAAATATAATATATATTATTTGTCTCACATTTTTACTATACGTAAATGGTTACTACTTTTTTTAAATAAATATTATAGTATTTTACTATACTGTGTAAAATAACTTATATTTATTATGTAATACACATTATAAAATACTGAAATGAAGTTATTACATTACAAAATATTTAAGTATTATTATTTTGTAAAAGAATTCACTTTTATTTATAACGTTAAATGAAAGTTGTAAATAAAAGTGTAAAAATATTTATTGTACAAAAGTATTTAAAAAATATTTTGTAAATATATAACACTTAATGGGTTAATTCTATGTGATTACTTATTTTCATTTTGAAACCATAAAACGTTGTGAATGTTTTTACAAATGTTGTAAATAAGTAAAAACGGGGACTATTCTTTATATATTACAATGTTCTTCTAACCCAATGTAATCGCTGACTACTATATTATTCTTATATGGTTATTTTCTTGCTAGAGTGTTATGGTACATAGTTACCACAAAATATGTGATACATAATTATTTATATAATTTTATTCGTCCCTCTAATTCTGGTATTGTTTTATAAAAATATGCCTTCTCCTTTTAGTACAAAGTAAAATATTTTTATATATAATTAAAATTTACTAAATAGGTATGATGATTTATATACATTAACTAGTTATTATCATGGTTGGATATTGGTTAGTGCTGCCTTGTTTAAGCATAGGTGGCCAGTCCATGCCTAACTAAGGCTAGGCTATTCAATACATGCCCCTGATAATAACCATAGTAATTTAAAATAATATTAACATTATTACTGTTAATATATTATTACTAATAATAAAACTAATATTAATTGCCAATAATAAATACATAAACTTAAATGAGAGTATAGCTCAAACAAAATTTTTATACGTAAAAATATAAATTCTTTACCTAAATGGTTTAACAAGAATTTTAAATATAGGAATACTACATTAGTAAATAAGGTAATTACTTATGTAAGTTTCCATATATAACCAATAAAATTTAATGTTTTTCGATTGAAGATGATAAAGCAATAATTATTATGGAAGGCTCGATTAATGCTGTAAGAACTATTAAGAGATACACGATAATAGGACATGAAATTGTGGATCATTATCTTAGCACACAATTGTGTTAAGATTGCTTTTATAAAATAAATCAACAAAACGGATTTAATATAAATAAATAAATAATTAATTAGTTAAATCCAAGATTAGCGCAAGCTTCAGATTTTGTGAAAATGTCATTACAAGGCGATCGTAATCAAAGAAATAATTTAGTGAAATCGAAAGCCAAGAAAGCATGTTATAGTTTAAGAGAATCGAAGCGCTTGTTGGGATTGTTTCGAGTATGATAGCTGCAATCCATCATATGGGATCTTGAATTGAATACGTACCGCAAGTAAGTTAACTAGGTTTGAATAAAACGAGTTTTAGTAAGGAAGTTCGGACATGATCACAACTGAAACCATGTATACCCTTTAAAATAAAATCAAGTTTTTCAAGAAATTTATTGATTCGATATTAAAGATTCATTGCTTTGTAAAAACGTGGTTTACAATGCAAAGATCAAGTATAGCGAAACGAGATTTGGACTTTTGAGAAAAATACAAATTGGAATGAAGCCCTCGTATGGTTTTTCATAACTCAAATGAACCACATGCGCAACAAACAATGTATGTGTAACGTGTGGATTTACCAAGAAATGAAATGGATTAATATTTGCTATTATTGAAAGAAATCCTCATGGTATGATGACCATTTAGGGGAAGTGGAAACACGAAAGTCAACTTATTATAGGCAGAATTCAGAATTGCAATGAAAGGAATATAAGAACTTTATCTGAAATTTCGTGTGCTAATCGTTGGTAAGTGACATTCAAGAAAATGTCTAATATGGTATATTTGTAATAAAGAGAATAAAGGAATTGCAAAAGTATTTGACTTCTTTTGCAGTACCCATAATTATGACTCTGATTAGACTGTGTACCGATGATTATGAAATCTTGTTCTAACGTACCTCAGTGAGATTTAGATGGTTTGTAAGATCATGTGGCAAAGTGTCGCTTTTTAGTAGTACTTATACTGACGGAATTTAGTATTGGTGTTGTCGTGTCCAATTTATATTTTCCAAAGGTCTTGCCTTGGAAGTCGTGTATAACATATTTTAACGTCTGTGGAAGTATAATTTAAGTTTCATATGTTTTCTTGTGTACTAGCATAACTTTACGTGCTTCTTTACTTGCGTTAATGGTTTATGGTAATGCTTTGGGAATTCTTATACTTTTGATGATATCCCAACTTTAAAGGGTTCTCATTGTACGAGTTACGAGGTAAATGATCAAACGAAATAATGTTTAACATTGGAAAGAAATTCCTGATAAAGAAATCTAGACACAGATGCTTGTGATTTATTTCAAATTGTCAATCCTTATGGTTTTTGGATTTCCTTATAGATATACCTATCTATATAGTCACATATTTCACATGCTGAAATATACCATTTATCAGGTCAATGTATTTAACAGTTTCATATTTCCAAAAACAATTCAGATATCATGATATTATTTAGGGAAATCTTGTCATTTGTTTGACATAATATGTACCCCGTCTTATTCGGTTCGCGCCGGAGAGGTAATCTCAGTATATCCGGACAAGCTGGAGGGTCTGCTACTCTATACCCAGTTTTGCCGGAGAAAATTTTCTATTTCCCATAAATAGTATCTTTTCAAGATTTTTTTTTTTAAAGTGCCTCTTTTTTTTAGGACTTTTATCCAGAATCAAGGAAATTTGTATTTCTCTAACATATCTTATTCTCGACCAAATAATATCAATAATCAAGAAGCAATTACGTGCTATTGCCTGCTAATCGTCATTTTTGTGGAATACCAATATCCCTTACATTGTACTTATATAAGTAATTTACCTTAAAGTTTATTTAAGGCAAAATTCTTAAGTTCAAGTCTAAATATCATCCGGAGTGCTATCAGATAATATTAAGCTTCTAATTTTCCCTTTAAACTTAGGTATTATTATAACATCTAATTGTTTAAATAAGTAGCTTAGCTTATACTAAGGCATCTTATGTTCGAGTCTAAATGCTATCAGATGTGCTACCATTTAATAGTAATCTCCTAACTCTTTTTATTTAAGCTTAAGTATTATTATCACAACACTTATAGGCTTAAAGCAGTGGCTTAGCTCTGATAACACCTTCTGTCACGACCCCCGACCCCATCCTGGCCGGAATCGAAAGTCGCGAGCAGTCCAGTGGTACCGGTGATTATTTTTAAAAAAAAATATCGCAGCGGAAATTTCATCAGGAACGTGAGTTAGGAAAAATATCAGAGTTTAGAAACACCGGATTTTATTTAAATAGATGGAATAAATTCCATTGTTACAAAGGTAGCTTTTAATAAAAACAATATTTCTTAATTTTGATTTAATTAATAAAATAAGCCACTTCTTGAACTCTTTTGGTGCCGGATCCAATCCTTATTCCAATCTACTGTAATTACCTGAAACGCGTTTTAAAAAGGTTACGTCACCGGGAAATACTGAGTGAGTTTATTCAGGTTTTATACAAAACAGATTTGTTATAATTCACAGTATTAAGAGTTTTTACATATGTTTCTGATATCTACCAACTACCCACAGTATTTGTCACTCGACCGGATCTGTGACTGTGGTCATATCACCATTGGCTGCCCCAATGAATGACGTATATCACTAAATTTTAGGTTCGGCCACCTAAAGTGATAATAACAGTAGTAATGTGCACAATACCCCACATACCGGCTGTAATTTGGTGATTACATAAACTTAATCACTGTAATTATAACTTTGGAAAATAATTTAGAGTATTGTAAAATAGTTGATAAAAAGAGAATGACTCAGATTATAATCATGCAGATTCATACGACCAAAGTTTAGTCTACAGATAAGCCTTGATATATTACAGATTTATACAGGCAGAACTTAGCCTATTGATTTAGCCTTGTAACCTAGTGCACACGAACTAGGTAGGTAACTTAATACAACAATTACGATAACTCACGAGATCAAATTCTCACAACGAACGACAAAGTGCGATACTTAAACATCCATCGATTTAACGACGAACGACAAAGTATAACCCTAATGTGGGTGGCACTTAAACATCCATTGGATATATTGATCGGTCGGAAAATGAATCGTAATAGCGATCAAGTTAATACCCTGTATCGTAGCAGCACCCTGCTATACTAATTAGTGATTCGCGTGTGTTTGTTTAGAGTATTTGGACGATAACTCGGTGTATAATCGGAATTTAATCGTCGAATGAACAGCAGACTGCAAGTGCCGATGCCTGCTATTTATACATGAAATTTGACAGGCTTACGGACCGTAAGACTTATCCCTTACGGTCCGTAAGGGACACGTAATGACCATAGGTTTGCCGCGTGTGGGAGTAGGCTAGCTGATTCGACTGTTTGCTTGAATTCAATTTTGACAACAAATTTTAGAAGATAAATATTGATTAGGGTTTATCCCCCTTGAGTTTTAGGGGCCCTGAACCTGATTCTGTTTATTCTGAAAATTTTAGGGATTGTGTAGAATTACTTGGGTGTCTCAACTAGGGTTTCCTATTGGGTAAAAATAATAGATATGACTTTTGATAAGAGTTGTTTACGAAATAAAATAATAGTTTTGGGTAAATCACAAAAAGGAAATAAAATGGTGAGAAAAGAGAATGGACCCACTGGGTAACTTTAGGGTTCAACTAGAAAATCTCCTGGTATAAATTTTGGGTATAACTTTTGGGCTATTAAAAATATATAATGCACTTGTGGTAAGTATAATACCCCTAAATCAACCTTGTCCCGATGTCCCGAGACAGAATCCCAATGAACTTAGTTTGGCAGAGCCCTGACATGCGTTATGGGACTCAGATCAATCGGAAAGGATAGCGGTGATCGGGAGTTACAATACTTAAAACGAGGCAGAGCCTTATTATTATTATAGTGTAAATAATAATAAAAATATAGAACTACAGAGATGAAAAAGGGGGCGGCGAGACTGATTTATGAAAGAAGGATTGTTTCTGAAGAGTGGATGTCCCTTTTTATAGTTGCACAATAAATTAGATGGTTACTCTATCCACTTACACGTAGCTTTTAAGCATTGAAATAATGGATACGTGTCTTTGAAAGAATATGAGCCATACATATAATATTTATTAATATTTGAATTGATTTTGATGCAGACACGTCTATACATAATTTCAAATTGAATTTGAATTATGATTTTAACTATATTATTATTATCTTATTACTTTATATATTTATAATAAATTTAACTGCTTCACTTATTTGGCGTATATAACTTCTAAAATATGACGTTCTAGAAAATAATAAATATGTCTTTAGAATGAGTATAGTTTTGTCTACATTTGGGTCTAAGTTTCATTAAAAATAGAGTAGGTTCAAACACAATGTATTTTATAATTTAATTATTAAACGGTTCCCTGGGCCCGTCTAGTTACTTCATATTTCTAACAGTCAACCTACCCATAAGTTACTTGTCTAATAATATAAGTTTTTATAGACTTTTATTTTATTAGAAAGGTCACCCATATACAGGCCAATTAATTAATATAATATTTCAACCAACTTTATAAAATAGTGTTTAAAACTATTAGGGTTGAATATTTATATTAAAAATAAACTAGTTATTAGTTATTAGTGGTTAATACATTTAACCATACTTATAATTTACATGATAAAAATAGGAATGTTACAGTACGTCACACACCTAATAGGGACATTCCCTAGGTGGTATTTTGGGGGTGTGACAGTTTGGTATCAGAGCCACTGGTTATAGTGAACTTGGTTTTAAAACGTTTTTGTAAAACCAGTCTATAACCAAACAGTTCTGAATACATGGATACGACTATGACACTCAGCTCCATATTGCAAGGTTCGTCTTTCTCACTTGTTGCAAACATTACATGACTTGTACACATTTGTTTATGACGTAACATATGAACACACACTTGTCACTATAGCATGATGGCATGGATTGCTTGCTTACTTTATGATGCGTGGATAGTATGCCTTAGTCCTTGGAACTTTGTGATCTTGTTACGTTGACAACCTCCGTTTGACATCTGAGTTTGAGGAACCATTTGACATGAGTTAGGAGGAACTGAGATGAGCATGCAAATCACAATATTATTGTGGGTGCACACATAATAATAGTGTGGGGTGCATGCGAGTCCCGGTGAGGCTTAACAAGTGGAAAAGGGGTTCCGTTCCGTTATTTGATTGATGAGAAATATAACTTATCCAGAGGAGTCACCGCAGATTTTGCCTTCTACTCAAACGTGATCTTTTCACTCCTCTCTGAAATCCTTTCGAATCTCGATGCAATCGAGTATTACCTAAACACCTAGCGAACTATGTAGAATGTTAGGTGCTAGTACGAACGTCCCTGAGTTGGATGTCTCAGCGTCGAATGATTGGTCTATACCTTCCTTACTTATCTTCGTTTGCTGGAACTCAATGCATTGGCGCCTTAGATCTCGAAGTGCGACCACTTCTGCAACACTCTCGCAACACACCGTATATTACTCAATCAACTTGCTAGATCGATGGACAAGTGGATGAGCGTAGTACTTTACCGACTTTAGTATTTGGACGACCCTGATTACCAGCAACGAACATCAGTGATTTGACTCCAAACGAATCTTTAACCCTAGTCAGCGACTTATGGGAGCTAACTCTTATGAGTTAATCGGGACATAAACGATGACAATTGATTGTGGTGTGGAATGTGTAACTGCCAGCACACTGAGGACGCGACACAGAATGTGACAAGATGGACCCTGTTGGTGAGAGATTGTAGGGCTCCGTTACAAGCAACAATATTAGAGGCAACAGTCACGGCAACATTAAGAAACTCGCGACACAGTATGGGAATGAAGTGCCTACAACGTGGATTGGTCGTGGTTAAAATAAGACGACAACAACCAAGGGAACGACGGTAGTACTGGAAAGTTTTGTAATGAAAACAGCAACACCGTAAATGAAACTCATGGAAGGGAATTTAGGATTGGCGTGGGCAACGCCAGGATTACAGCAACATGGTGGCCAGCACGTCTTGGAAGCTAATCGTTTCGTTCCTGTTCTATTCAACCCTGATACGTCCTAAAACCAAACCTGTTGTGGAATCGACAGTTGGCCAGTCAATTTAAACCTCATATGTTTGTTGGGATGCAAACTCGACCTTGTGGGATAAGTGTTCGACATCAACCTACCTTCTACCATTCCTGATAGTTTCGATGCGGTAGTTAGTATGGACTGGTTATCCAGATATCACATAGATACACCCTGTGAAGGAAAATTTGCGTACCCCTCCCCTTAGTGGAGGATAGTTATCTGATCTAAAGCGTCAGGGTGGCGCAAGAGTTAGCATCATTTCAGCAATGAAATCCAGGAGCGTCTACGGAGGGACTACCCCGCTATGTTAGCAAACGTTACTGATGTTAAAGTTAGAGAAAAAGAGGATCGAGAATTCATCAATTGTTTGTGATTTCTTCCGATGAGCTACTCGAAGAACTCTCAGGATTACTTCCACAAATGTTAGACAGAATCTCAGTTTGATCTCGCATCAGAGGCAGCCTGCTTACTTGTATGCCTTACCGTCTTGCACCAGGAGGGTTGCAAGAACTGTCTAATCTACTACGGGAATTATTGGAAAGATGTTTTGTCGGACCTATCTCTTTTCGCATTGGGGAGCGCCAGTTTTATCGGTGAAGATAAGCCTTATCGTTGGACCTGTGTACTGATTTTCGAGAACTTAGCAAGGTGACAGTCAAGAACCGTTTGCCTCGACCATGTATTGCCAGCCTGTTGACCAGTAGCGAGGGTCAAGCTTCCAATCAAGGGTTGACTAACGAACGGACTATTACCAGATGGAAGTCCAAGGGGAGAAGATTCTTGAAAACGGCATATCAAATGCAATGCAGCCAATGCGACACTGTACTCCATGACCTTTGGTCTAAACAACACACCAGCAGCTTTATGGACCACATGAACCGACCGTGTTTATCGACAACGTTTTGGATCATTTCCAGGAGAAAGGAACATTATGGACGACATTTGCATCTTATTTTAAAGTTCCTGGGGGAGGAGCCACTCCGCGCGAAGTTTTGTTAAAAGGTAACTTCTGGATTCGAGAGGTACAGTTTTGGTCATATAAACCATGAAGTGGGAATACACGTGGATCTCGCTAAGATCCATTTTGTTAGAAACTGATTGGCACCAAAGATCCCTCTGAGGATACAACAATTTCTTGGCCTCATTAGATACTATCGCACATTCATCACATGATTTTCGAAGATCGCGCAGCTTAAATCTCTTTAACACAGCAGGGTGCTGTGTTCGTGGAAGACAAAACAGGAGGACGTCTTTTCAGCTTTCAAACCCCAACTCTGCAATGCACTGAGCATCGTCTTAACCCGAGGGTACGGGTGGTCTAGTGGTATATCCTGATGGCTCGAAGCGGAGACCCAGTTACAAGCCGATGCAACACGAGAAGGTGATGGTTTACGTAGTGGATTTACAGGAAGAATTACACGAGTCATAACCTACGGTGGAAACCGCGATCTTTGGAATTAAGATGGAGGCATTACTTGGACGGTACCAATTGCACTATTTAGACCAATCACAAGGGCCTCCCGTGTACCTTTGTTTTGAGAAAGCTAATTATGTGATGGCATCGCTGGATGAAGCTCTCCAGCGAATACGACTATGGAACCTAACGCGTATGAGCTTGCAACTCACCATCGACTCAAGCCTACCCGATCAGATTCACCCTGTTCACGTCGAAGCGCTGAAGGAAGAGAATTTTCAAATTGAGTCCATGCGGGGCATGGAAGAGCAACTTTTGGCAAGTCGGACGATATTCGCTACTTCATGGAACGAATGTGGATCTCATTATACAGCAACTGTAGGGAATTGTGTTGATCAAAGCCACTGGCATCGATATTCTAGTCGTCTGGATTTTGGATGAAGGATATTAGGATCTATAAATCTTGTACTGGTGATCGGGCATGAAGGTCCACCCACCAATGTATGCGAATGATGTTTGACTTGTGGGAAAGTCAAGGTGGAGTATCAGCAACCAGCAACAACCACATGGAGAATGAGAACAGACTGCCACGGATTTTGTCACTGGTCTACCTGAAACTCAGAACGGGAACTATATCACCTGGGTGATCGTTAATTGTCTCACGTTACCAGCACACTTTCTTGCAATCAAGGAAACTAACGAGTCTTCACAGCTTGTGAATATTTCTGAGAGAAGCAATGTTTTAGGCACGAGGTGCCAACTCCTGATACCTTTGATTTTGATCTATATCTGATTTATGTCAGACAATACACAACACCATTGGCTCACGTCCAGACATGAGCATTACCTATCACCGTAGGGCAGACGGACAGAGTAAAGAAACATCCGAGCACTCGAAAACATGCTGCGAGCACGTGTGTGATCGACTTCAGTAAAATTTGAGGGATATTTACCTTTGGTTGAGTTCTACTGCGGCAGTTACCATCCTAGTATTCAGACAGCTCTGTTTGGGGCATTGCATGGATGATAATACCAATCTTCTTGTTGGACTAAGGTGGGTGACAACCTAATCACAAATCCGGGACTTGTACTCGAAACTCTTAGGAAGATTGCTTAGATCGGAAATTGTTTGACGGCAACGCGTGACTGCCAGGAAAGCAGATAAGCTTAGGAAACACAGGGAGTTCGTTGTAGGCGAACAGGTCATAATCGAAAGTCTCACCCTGGGAGGGTGCGGTACGCTATAGAAAATGGGGTAAGCTTAGTTTACGATGCGTTGGGACATTTGGATTTCTGGAACGAATCGGTGACATGGCTCACAAACTCGAGTTAACTGACGAATTGGATAATGTTCGCGATGATATTTATGCCTCGAATCTAAGGCAGTGTTTGTCCGATGAAACACTTATGATACCTTTACCAGAGTCTAAGGTTAACCGACCAGTTATATTTGTCCGGAAGCTCTAATATCTCTAGTTGTTCGAACGGTTGAATCAACTCCTGATATCATTGAGGAATTTCGGGACGAAATTCCCTTTCAAGTTGGGGATGATGTGGCACCTGGGGAAAATCCATAGTCATCCTGATCTAACACCTTGTTGTTTTAGGATTGCTTATCAAATTTCGGGACGAAATTTCTTTCAAGTTGGGGATGATGTGACAACCCGAACCTTCAAGGCTAGTCTTGTAATCTTGGTCTCTCATTGTTTCTCTTTCACATCCTTGTTGCGATTATTGTTAAACGTAAACGTTTTGGAATATGCTTGAAGTGCATAGTTGGGCCATTCTTTGTGTCAAAAATTATTATGACTGGGCCGCCACCATTATTAAGTAATCTTGGCCCACACACTCATAAACTTAGCATTGTTATAGACTTAGGATTTTGTTCGCACACATAAAAGAAAGGAACACACCTTTGCTCAATTTATTCTCGGCCCAAGTAAAGCCAATGTTGGGCCGATTACAATCGTAG
Organism: Helianthus annuus; assembly: GCF_002127325.2. Lineage (NCBI taxonomy): Eukaryota > Viridiplantae > Streptophyta > Magnoliopsida > Asterales > Asteraceae > Helianthus > Helianthus annuus. The sequence goes on along the minus strand of NC_035440.2, from coordinate 166,138,432 downwards.
AGTTATACACACACAACTTGGGTGATCCCTTTTATTATCTCATAACCACAAATATATTTAAAAAAACCCCTAGACTTTTTATTATTTCCTAAACACAAATACCCCAAATCAGACGGCAATCTTTTCTCCTCCATCCGGGAGTTCGCACAATCGCTAGTGTATTGAGTTTGGTTAGTATCACTTGCTTTGTTTGTTTGTAATCTACCTGATTATTGAGAATTTGTTTGTTGGGTTATACATGAGCTTTGCGTTGAATACTTTATATGATATGTGATAAATATTGGAATCGATGTTAATTGATGATGTCTAGTTTGATAGTATGTGATCGATTCGATTTAGGTGATCTTATATGAATTGATAGTTAACAGTTGAATTATAAGTAGAAGTTCATGTGTATCATGAGAATTATGCATGTGATAGGGATTATTCAGTTACATGTTGAGAGCATAAAATCGAATAGAATATGGAATGGTAATATGCATTTGTTGGAATAATTAATAGTGCTTGACCCGATTTAACTAGCGAACGTGAATGCATGAACCATTATTTGACTCTTAGGGGTATTGTGTTGGTTGATCCTTGTTGAAACCTGTAATGATGATATTTGATGTTTGCATGTAATGAGAAAAGTATTTGATACTAAACCACACACCTTGTAGATTGAGTTTTTTAAAGAAAACTGGGCCGCTAATTAAGATAGATCGCACAGCCAATCGGACTTAAATCTGGGCTTCACAAACTGAATTGGGCCGCACACTAACTACGAACCGGTTGCCGATAGCACAAGCGCAACTTCAGTCACACACACTCACGGAATGGGCCGCCTCACCGAGTCCATCGCACACTTGGGCCGCACACCTACCAGTAGGCTTCATTGTATAGGATCGCACATCTCCTCCGGAGTTGCACACCCACATGGTGGACCCTTGAACCGATTCGGGCGACATCAGTTCATTGAGCTATACATGTTGATCGGGCCGCGGGATGGCTGCACACCGGCCCGCGAACAAAGTAGGAGATGCACAGTTATGTAGATGACATATCAACTGATAAGTATATTTACGTGATAATTAAAGTTGTGAAACACACCAACTGTTATGAGACTTCCTGTTGTAACTATTAAGTCAATGACTATTATGTGAATGCCATTATGTTGCATGCATGACTATTATGTGAAAGCCATTATATTGCATGAATAATTATTATGTAATTGACTAGTGTGAATAGCATACAACTGTTATAAAATTTCACGATGGCAAGGGGCCATTATGTGCATGAACAATTATTATAACATGCATGAATTTAAGTGATTGCTATTTGTGTGTTATGTACAAGGAATATTTGATTAAGGGTTTACGACACTAATTGTTATCAGTAACTACGATAGGGTTTGGTTGACCAACTTGGAATATGTAATTTAATACCGAGCAATCTAAGGTGAGTTCACGGCTCTTTTCCAAGCATGCATCCCGGGGAGGGATATCGGGTAACGTTCCAGGGAGGAACGTCAGGTTTTGGGATGTTTGTTATTATTCTCAGTTTCTATCATATAAGACCCCTTACATCTACCGACAGTTGCCGAGGAGGCAACGAGGTTATTAGTTGATAGCGCTATTAGGTTTGGCACCCTCACACCGTACCTGGGAGGACGGGCGTTAACTAATTTCCTTAAAGCATGACCAATGTTTTGATAGAGACATTGGGGTTGGGCAAACACATCTTGTAGCCATTTCGGTAATCGAGTTAATAACAACATCAAATCAACTTGGTAAACTGTTTTGTGTATACATCTGGTAAACTAAACTCGGTAACAAAACCTAGAACTCACCAGCGTTGTCTGACACACTTGTTTGCATGCTTGTAGGTCGTTAGCTGTTTGCATTGGAACTTGCTGTCTGGAGTAGCTGGAGTGGTCATGGGTCGACTGGAGAGATTTCATGTGATTGAATTATTGATATTATACATTGGTTTTTGAAACGGCTTAACTTCGGTTTACTATTTGCTTCCGCTGAACATGTTGGTTTTTACTTAAACTTGTTGATGGTATTTTTCATTAATAATTGAGAATTTTATTTAGAAACTTGTATGGGTTCGATGTAATTAGTGGCTCGTTGTTGGTACGTCAGACGCCTAATAGGGACATTCCCTAGGTGGTATTTTGGGGGTGTGACACATCATGTGATGCGTGAGTTAGACATAACTTCACACAAAGAGCTTTTTATAGGAGTCATTTTGAGTCGAACCTGTGGCACCCAACAGACCTCGTAATCCTGTTTTACAATTTGGTTTACGTGGTGTCTGTGCAGTTATTTGGATGCTTAGTGATTGCGTGTAATGCTTGACTATTATTTGTGATTATTATTTGTGTAGTATTACAGATAGTTTAACTAGAGTTTCTATCGCTTCACTCTTCTGTGCTTACTTGTCAAATTTCGGGACGAAATTTCTTTCAAGTTGGGGATGATGTGACAACCCAGGTAATTACGGTTAACAATGCTTGATGTCCCACAACTTTTAGGATGCATCTCTATGCTATTTGTCTACCTCGTGAACCATTAAGGGTCTATGTGAACATGATTAATTTCTATGCTAAGAATTGTTAAACGTTTTATGTATCGCTTAATTAAGTTAGGTGATTAATTGGATTGAACCCGTGAATTTACCTATTACACTTGGGTCATGAACTGGTTGAGCACGCACATATTGGGTTGCATTTGGGCATCTTGGCACACACACATCTCGGCCTTTCTCTTTGGCCCAAAGCAGACAACCGGCCCACTTAGGCATTTGGTGTTATAATCGGATGTTACGTAACTTCCATGTAGCTCTTCCAAATATCACAATACACCAAACCCTACTTCCTTTTGTTTCTCTCTGGCTCACGACAACAGACCTCGAGACCTCCTTCCCTCGTATCCAGCTCTCTCTCCTACGTTTCGTCATTCGGTTAGTGAGATCTAATTATTTTGTATTGATTCTTTGATATATTTGGCCGAGATTATACTTGTTGATTGTATGTTATTTGTAAAAGAATTGATGGTTACGTTGTTTGCAAAAGAGTAGATTGTTGGGTTATGTGTAAAAGAATTGATTGTTATGAATAACTGTGATTTTAAAGTGTGCTAGGATCGGTATGATTAGGAGAGTATGGACGTCAAATATGAATTCTATGAGATACCTTATGCATGATCCGAATACCCATGTGAAGTGGAGGTCCAATGATATTGAAATTGCAAATTCCAAATACCCATGTGGTTTTGTCAGTAGTCTTTGGAGGTCCAATGATATTGAAAATAAATGATATAAGGATGTGATGTAATCTCGATTTAATCAAGTGAAGTGGAGATGATAATCAAAAACATAAATGGCGGCCCATGTGATCCATTTAATTAATTGTGTTGATTGATTGAGATGATAAAGTACATCTATATTTATGTAATTTTTATGGCTTTGTTTCTTATGTGATTAGTATATCATGCTATGTGAATATTAAGTGATATTGAAAGATCATTATATGAGGAAGGTGTTAATAACCAATTGGCATGCTGTTGTCTAGTAGGGTATATATAGATGATGATGTATATATGGGGTAGTAATCTGATTGGGGTATGGATATGTAAGCTAGTTTAGGAAGTTTTGGATTCATGATAGGGAATTCACTATAGAATGGACTTATAACTCAAATCTTGAAAAAAAAAAGAAATTATGTGATCAATTAAATTGATATATGAAGTAATAATAACAATCATCAGATTATGTTCACAGAAACTAATTGACGTTGGAAGGTTGTTGGGTGAGTTTGGTGACCAATAAGAATCATCGGCCCATGTGTGTATTATCTAGAATTATGTGGGGCTTTGCTGAATCAGTTTGCACGTGAACTAGTGGGCCATGTGTAACACCCCGTGTTTTCCAATAGTCAAAGTCAAAGTCAAGTGTTGACTGTGATTGGAATTAAAGATAAATGAAGATTATTTTATTTTTAGTTTCATTTTGATTTTCATATTATGTGGAGTAAGTGTTGTATAATCAAACTAATCGACCGATAATCGAACCGTGAATCGACGACCGACTGTGAATAGTAGGAAGTAACAATGCAATAAAGCTAGTCAATCAATAATCAAGCTAATCGAATCAATCATCGAGCTCAAGTGTGGATATTTTTAATGCTTTTATACGTGTGTGTGCCTTACGTGTTACTTGTGCATGTTACTTTTATGTTAAAGTGTGTGGTAAATCAATCAAATCAATCGAGACTCGAAGGATAATCAAACTCAATCGAAACCGACTTTGAAAATAGGTTGTAAGGATGCTTATATGTTAGATATAGTAGTTGGGACTAAAAGTAATTTGAATAGAAACTCTATCCTACTCTACTCCTCATCCATCGAAATCGAAATATCAAAAATCGTCGCGAAACGCTCAAAACAGGACAACCTGATCGAACAGGGCAACCTGATCGAGCAGGCTAGCCGATCGAACAGGATGTTCGATCGAGCAGCCCACTCGATCAGGAATGCTGCTCGATCAGCTGACCTTTCCTCTTTTGGAAGCCTATAAATAGGGCTGTCTTTGTCAAACTTTCCACTTTTGGAAAAGCTCTGACCGACCAGCCTCTTCTTCTCACTATTTCTCAGATTTCTCTCGATCCGGTAAGTATTTCGCTCTAATCCTTGTACGTTTTTGTTCATTAATCGATTCTACATCTTTCTATCTTTCGAAATCCGAATTTCAACCGTGAAATCACCAAGATCTAGGTGTTCTTGGGTGATGTCATCATGGTGTTCTTCAAGAACACTAAGTTTTGACATCATTCCACCATGGATAGCTTAGATCTAACCGATTTTCATATGAATAACCTAAAATCTACCAAAGATCTTAACATTTCACGGTGGAAAAGGATTGGAAGATGGGTTTTCATCTATCTTTCAACTCTTTTACACTCAAACTGGTGAAAACGAAGCTTGAACCGGCTTATAAACCACTCTAAACAAACACATGGTTCAAGAATTCGGGTTCTACCACGAGATTTACCGATCTCGGGTTAAACGTTAGACTTAGGTTCTGAAACACCCACTGACCGGACTTGGGTGATTCCTGCCCGAGTCAGTGAGTCGAGTAAAGACTGAAGTATTATGGTTCAACTCGTGATCAAACTATCTCCAAATCACCACCAAGCAACGGGAACAACCAAGTGATAAGTGATAGGCTAACCAGGTCAGGAAGCTGGCCGAACGGTTAGGTTGTCCGATCGGACAGCCCAACCGAGCGAACAATACCAGCCGATCGATCGGGCTAACCGATCGACTAGCACTTAGGCCCACAAACTCACAAGTGTAATATTGACAAAGTGATGTTTGATCGATCAAGCCACCCGATTGTAAACATTACTCATCGAATCATGAAATATTACACTTCAACACTTAACCTTTTCGAAACATTGGAATGTCACCCGATCGAGTATGCCACCCGATCGAGTGACACATGGTAAATTTAATCCACTGAAGTTGCTAACCGATCGGTTGGGCCAACCGATCGAACAGACCGTTCGATCGGCCAACTTGAAAGGTAATGCTGCAAAAACTTCAAAAGTTCAAACCATCATACACAAACACATCCTTCTCATTAAAGGAAGAAACAATCCACTTGAAAGAACCAGCCGATCGAGCCAGCCGGCCGATCAAATGGGAATGTTCGAACGGACTTTCAAACCAGTCGAACAGCCCACTCGATCGAACCAGCCGTCCGATCGAGTGGCCTACTCGATCCAATATCCATTGTTTACTTTTCCGCGTTACTCATCGTATTGTTATTGAACTATTCAGGCTAACCTATTCTCAGTGCTCCCTTCAATCCACATCAACCACTGTGAGTATACTCGATCCCTTTTTGCTTTCAGCACTTTTGGGTGTTACATACGTAAACTATCAAAATCACAATCAACACAAACTATTTGAACGCTAACCTATTTGCATGTGATACTTGACTAAATGATTGCTGTTTATTATGTTTACACGTGGAGTGCTATCTACCTGCTTTAGCAACATAGTACTATAGTTTGGACTCAGCACCCGTTCACACGGGGGTTGCTAAGGACAATTACTTGCATGGATTACGGTGGTAATCATGCATTGCGAACTGTCTCGGACAGTCAACCCGCAGTCGTTGGTACCGATGGTCCCATGTTGATAATTTACATGCATCGTTTTCCCTTGTGTACGTGCCTGGTTATGCGTAAACTATTCAAACTCTATATGTTATATCAAACTTGTGTACTCACCTTTACATTATTTGTATTGACTTTTATTTTAACGTATGTGACAGGTGTTTAAGGTGTTAGCTTGCTAGGGAAGCGAGGCAATAATAAGCTTCTAGGAGCCCGTAACCTTTGACCAGTGTCCACGAACCTGATCCGGGGTTATAGTTCTCAGTAGATCTTGTACTGGCACCTGTAGCCAGTGGGATCTACAGCTAGGGGTCTTAGAAATATCAAACAATATTTAATTCAGTCTGTAATAATTAAGAATCTGAGTTGTCGGAACAGCTCTAAACTTGTTTAGTTGATTTCTATGATAACTTGTTATTTATTTGGGACACGGTATGGGACGTGTTATATAACTGAATTTGTATGATAGTTGTTGTGGAAACTTCTGAACAATCTGTTTCGCTCAGTGCCGCGCCCCGATGATTCCGCCATCGGTTGGGGTGTGACAGATTGGTATCAGAGCCATAACTATAGGGAATTAGGTTAGACACGATCTAGTCCGGATCGCTGTCTTAGAGACCTAGACTATAGCTAAGAACCAAGAGACCAAGTTTACGTGCTTATATCTGTCATTCACTCTATTCTATCACTGCATTCAAACTCCAAGACAAGATCTACAGTTTGGACGGGATTAGGTGTGAAAGCCGTAAATTCCTGCCTAAATTGTTAAATTTGTCAAACATTTATATGAATTTTCTATCAACAAACGGAGAAAGATTATACCAAATCAGGGCTGAAACCCGCAATTTGAAGTAAATTTTCCTCTGAAATTTTCTTAAAACAAGGAAGAAATTGCTAAGCTAGGGGTGAAACCCTAACCTTGGCAGTTATTCCGACCGTATTTCATCCCGCCAAGGCAACTGACGGACTCCAACGACCTGAACTCACGAGTATGACCTAGGATACGCGTGCATAATGCCCGAGAAACGAGGCAGAAACACGACTCCTAGAGCCGAAAGTGACGACAAGTCCACTGTGAATAGTTGAATTGCCATGGTTAGTCCAAGTCTAGTAGCCGCAGACAATCTACCTTTCGATTTTAGGTGTTGCTTCACTAATTTTATATGTTTTACCTGTTTACGTGTTATAATTTCGTTGATTTCCCAATTTGCGATCAATCTACGCGACCTTTGTTGCTATCCTCTCTCGATTCAATTCCCCGTTGATGTGATCTGAACGAAACCAATACGCTAATGCTACGCTATACAAATAAGTTAGACGATACAATGTGGTGCTACTCGATATACAATACGAACGACACTCGACTTGTGATTATAGGTTTCTATTTTCTGACCGCCTCTGTGATAAAAATGCGTACGTGTTTAGGAAAGTAAGTGCTCTATTTGCTTATTTGCTTATGTGCCTATGAGATTACGTGCCTCTGTGCTTACGTGGACTTTGTGAAATCTGTGCTTACGTGTTTATATGTGCTACGTGATGTGAGATGCGACGTGATTCTAAGCTTTAGTAATCTAAGAACGTGTGAGACTCGAATTCGTTGTGTTGAGCCTGTGGCGATGTCTATTGCAGACTATGTCGTCATCAAGGACTCGCCAACATCTGACCCGTCAGGAAAAGAGAGATCGACGTCTCGCCAAGATCATCTCAAGGTCTGTAGCAAAGGCCGTCAGTGATGTGTACGAGAACGCAAGCAAGTCATCGGAGGAATCCCGAACCCTCACTCCCAAAGACTCCAGCAAAGCTCCTTTTAGCTTCAAACAATTTAAGGCATGTGGACCGAAGGAGTTCACCGGTGAAGAAGGCCCTACAGGCTTGTTTCATTGGTTTGACTCGGTAGAGGTTACTCTTCGACAAAGCGGATGCCCAGATCACCTCCGTACTCTCAATGCTACCGGTGTCTTCCAGTCGCGTGCTTTGGACTGGTGGACCGCCGAAAGAAACAAGCGCGGAAACGACGCTGCATACGAGCTGACGTGGGAGGAACTGAAAGCAATCATGTTGGACGAGTTCTGTCCTCCCCACGAACGCCAAAAGTTGGAGGATGAGTTCTGGAGTATCAAGCAGAAGGAGGGCGACAACGCTGGTCTCACTGCCCGTTTCAAACAGTTGAGCATTATCTGTCCAGACCAGGTCAAGACTCCTGATATGACCATTAAGAAATACATCCGTGCTCTTCCGGATTGTGTTGCAGATTTTGTTCACGCCTCCAAGCCCACATCCATCGAGGAAACCTACCTGCTCGCCGCTGAGATTAACGACAAACGGGTGAAGGCTGGTTTCTGGGATAAGCCATCCAAGTCACTGCATCAAGTCACCACCGCATCAACCGACAACACCACTGCTCAAGCCTCCAAGTCTTCGAGAAGAAGAAAGAAGAACAAAAGTTGCGCTGCCGCAACCACTGCTGCTCCACTCCAGTCTGTACCAGCACAGCAGCAGCAACCACAGCGCACTGCGCCAGTGATCAATGCGCCGCCAGCTAAGCGTGCGTACACCGGCCCCCACCCACTCTGTACTACATGTTCTTACCATCATCCGGTGGGTGTGGCCTGCCGATTCTGTGCCCACTGTAACGTTTACGGGCATTTCACGGCGAGTTGCCGCTATGGTCCCCGTCAAGCGCAAGCTCAAGCCACTGTCAACCAGGCTCTACTCCCTGCTCCTCAAGCTCAACAAGCCGCTCAGGCCCCAACAACCAATGTTCGGACCTGCTTTGCATGTGGTGACCCTAACCACTTTGCGAACCGGTGCCCGAACAGGGTGGTAAAACAAGAAGCCCAACAGCCCCAGCAACAACAACAGCAGCCTCAACAGCCAGCAGCTCACGCTAGAACCTTCAACATCAATGCACGTCAGGCTTAGGCTGACAACAACGTGGTCAATGGTACGTTCCTTGTGAATGGTATATATGCATCATGTTTGTTTGATACTGGAGCCGATAACTGCTTTGTGTCATTTGAATTTGAGAAGCTTCTTAGACGTAAGCGCTCTTATCTTTCGTCGTCATTCGAAGTAGAAGTCGCTACCGGAAGAACCATTGTTGTAAATTTCGTGCTCCGTGATTGTACTCTCGAGCTCAACAATCATATTTTCCCAATCAATCTCATCCCAATGCAGCTCGGAAGTTTCGATGTCATAGTAGGCATGGACTTTCTTCGTGAAAACCATGCTGAAGTTGTGTGCTTCGATAAAATGATTCGATTTGTGTTAGCTAGTGGTGATATTCTATGTGTGTATGGTGAAACTACTGCGAAAGGTCTCAAGCTCATGTCATGTCTCAAGGCCAGCAAATACCTCCGCAAGGAATATCGAGCCTTCTTGGCCAATATTGTAGTAGCGGAGGAGGAAAGGAAAAAGAAAGTTGAAGTTAAAGACGTCCCAGTTGTCCGAGAGTTTCCTCAGGTATTCCCTGATGACCTTCCCGGATTACCTCCAAGTCGTGATATCGATTTTCGAATTGACCTTATTCCTGGAGCCAACCCTGTTGCCAAAGCTCCTTACCGACTCGCTCCCTCCGAGATGCGAGAACTTTCAAACCAACTCCAAGAGTTACTTGAAAAAGGCTTTATTCGCCCGAGCACTTCTCCTTGGGGCGCGCCAGTCCTTTTCGTCAAAAAGAAGGACGGGTCGTTCCGGATGTGCATCGATTACCGGGAGTTGAACAAGCTAACCATCAAGAACCGATACCCCTTACCCAGAATCGACGATTTGTTTGACCAGTTACAAGGTGCTCAGTGCTTCTCCAAGATTGATCTACGTTCAGGCTACCATCAGTTGCGGATTCAAGAGGAAGACATACCCAAAACCGCTTTTCGAACCCGATATGGCCATTACGAATTCGTTGTCATGCCTTTTGGTTTGACAAACGCACCCGCGGTCTTCATGGATCTGATGAATCGCGTGTGTAAGCCATTCCTAGACCGCTTCGTCATTGTGTTTATCGACGATGTCTTGATCTATTCCAGATCGAGGGCCGAACATGCGCAGCATTTGCGGTTGGTTCTCGAGTTACTTCAGGGGAATCAACTCTACGCCAAGTTCTCCAAGTGTGAATTCTGGTTGGAGGAGGTTCAATTTCTGGGTCACATTGTGAATAGTCAGGGTATACACGTTGATCCTGCAAAGATCGAGGCAGTTAAAGGTTGGATTACGCCCAAGAATCCGTCAGAAGTTCGCTCTTTTCTCGGGTTAGCCGGTTACTACCGACGATTCATCGAAGGATTTTCGAAGATTGCCGTACCGCTTACCTCCCTTACTCATAAAGACAAGCCTTTTGTGTGGGGAACCGCGCAAGAGACTGCTTTCCAAACCCTCAAACACATGTTGTGCCATGCACCAATTCTTACACTGCCGGACGGAAGCGACGATTTCGTTGTCTACTGTGATGCTTCAAACCTTGGTCTTGGCTGCGTCCTCATGCAACGAGACAAGGTTATAGCTTACGCTTCTCGACAGCTCAAGATCCACGAGAAGAACTATACAACCCATGACCTCGAGCTAGGCGCAGTTGTCTTTACATTAAAGATTTGGCGACACTACCTGTACGGTACCAAGTGTACGATCTTCACCGATCACAAGAGCCTACAACATATCTTTAACCAGAGAGAACTTAATATGCGTCAACGCCGATGGGTAGAACTCCTCAACGATTACGACTGTGAGATCCGTTACCACCCAGGCAAAGCGAATGTAGTTGCGGACGCTCTCAGCAGGAAGAACTACGTGATAGGTGTTCGAAATATCCAGGCACGATATAACCTCGAAGCTCTCATCCGTGAAGCACAACACGCTTGTTTCAACGAGCGTACTTTGAAGAAAGAAAGAATCTATCACGATGGAGCTCATCTCGTAAGCAAAGCCAACGGGATATTCTATTATCTGGACCGAATCTGGGTTCCGAGGAGGACAGATTTGCGAAAGATCATCATGAACGAAGCCCACAAATCCTGATACTCCATTCATCCCGGTGCAGACAAGATGTACCAGGATCTTCGCTACAAGTACTGGTGGCCTGGGATGAAACGGGATATCGTTCTATACGTTGGTAGCTGCCTAACTTGTGCAAGAGTCAAGGCTGAACATCAAAGACCTTCCGGCTTACTCGAACAACCGCCGATACCCGTATGGAAGTGGGAAAGTATAGCTATGGATTTCATAACTAAGCTTCCAACCACGCCATCAGGTCACGACAGTATTTGGGTTATAGTCGACCGTCTAACCAAATCAGCCCACTTTCTGCCAATACGAGAAGACTATAAGGTGGCCAAACTAGCCCAAATCTACACCGACGAGATCGTTAAGAATCATGGTACGCCTCGAGACATCATCTCTGATCGTGACGCTCGGTTTACCTCGAGATTGTGGGAAACTTTTCAAGCGGCTCTTGGTACGACGCTGAATTTGAGTACCGCTTTCCATCCACAAACCGACGGACAGACTGAAAGAACGATCCGTACTATCGAAGACATGCTTCGTGCGTGTGTCATTGATTTTGGTGGTAGTTGGAGCAAACACCTGCCATTGGTCGAATTCTCGTACAACAACAGTTACCACTCCAGCATCGAAATGACACCTTTCGAAGCCTTGTATGGTAGGAGATGTCGCTCGCCGATTGTATGGCACGAGATCGGTCATTCCCAATTAACCGGTCCCGAGATCTTGCAAGAAACGACCGACAAAATCCACCAGATCAGGGAAAACTTGGTAAAGGCCCGGGATAGACAAAAGATGTACGCCGATAAACGACGCAAGCCCCGCGAATTTGCAGTTGGTGACTATGTACTCTTAAAGGTATCCCCTTGGAAAGGTGTAGTCCGATTCGGCAAAAGAGGGAAACTCGCGCCTCGATTTGTTGGACCTTTCAAGATTCTGGAAAGAATCGGAAAAGTCGCCTACAAACTCGAATTACCGGAGAAACTCAGCAATGTCCACCCAACTTTCCATGTTTCAAACCTTCGGAAATGTGTAGCCGACCACGACGCAATAATACCACTTGACGATCTTCAGGTCAACGAGACACTACACTTCATAGAAAAGCCTGTCGAAATCATGGACCGACAGACCAAGCAACTCAGGCGCTCTCGCATTCCGATCGTGAAAGTCCGATGGGAAGGCAAACGAGGCGCGGAGTTCACTTGGGAACTCGAACGTGACATGAAGGCCAAGTACCCGCAGTTGTTCAGATAGATCTGAAGCATCAAATTGGTAACATCACACGGCGATGTACGACTCTCAGCCTAATTTCGGGACGAAATTCCCTAAAGGAGGGGAGACTGTAACACCCCGTATTTTCCAATAGTCAAAGTCAAAGTCAAGTGTTGATTGTGATTGGAATTAAAGATAAATGAAGATTATTTTATTTTTAGTTTCATTTTGATTTTCATATTATGTGGAGTAAGTGTTGTATAATCAAACTAATCGACCGATAATCGAACCGTGAATCGACGACCGACTGTGAATAGTAGGAAGTAACAATGCAATAAAGCTAGTCAATCAATAATCAAGCTAATCGAATCAATCATCGAGCTCAAGTGTGGATATTTTTAATGCTTTTATACGTGTGTGTGTGCCTTACGTGTTACTTGTGCATGTTACTTTTATGTTAAAGTGTGTGGTAAATCAATCAAATCAATCGAGACTCGAAGGATAATCAAACTCAATCGAAACCGACTTTGAAAATAGGTTGTAAGGATGCTTATATGTTAGATATAGTAGTTGGGACTAAAAGTAATTTGAATAGAAACTCTATCCTACTCTACTCCTCATCCATCGAAATCGAAATATCAAAAATCGTCGCGAAACGCTCAAAACAGGACAACCTGATCGAACAGGGCAACCTGATCGAGCAGGCTAGCCGATCGAACAGGATGTTCGATCGAGCAGCCCACTCGATCAGGAATGCTGCTCGATCAGCTGACCTTTCCTCTTTTGGAAGCCTATAAATAGGGCTGTCTTTGTCAAACTTTCCACTTTTGGAAAAGCTCTGACCGACCAGCCTCTTCTTCTCACTATTTCTCAGATTTCTCTCGATCCGGTAAGTATTTCGCTCTAATCCTTGTACGTTTTTGTTCATTAATCGATTCTACATCTTTCTATCTTTCGAAATCCGAATTTCAACCGTGAAATCACCAAGATCTAGGTGTTCTTGGGTGATGTCATCATGGTGTTCTTCAAGAACACTAAGTTTTGACATCATTCCACCATGGATAGCTTAGATCTAACCGATTTTCATATGAATAACCTAAAATCTACCAAAGATCTTAACATTTCACGGTGGAAAAGGATTGGAAGATGGGTTTTCATCTATCTTTCAACTCTTTTACACTCAAACCGGTGAAAACGAAGCTTGAACCGGCTTATAAACCACTCTAAACAAACACATGGTTCAAGAATTCGGGTTCTACCACGAGATTTACCGATCTCGGGTTAAACGTTAGACTTAGGTTCTGAAACACCCACTGACCGGACTTGGGTGATTCCTGCCCGAGTCAGTGAGTCGAGTAAAGACTGAAGTATTATGGTTCAACTCGTGATCAAACTATCTCCAAATCACCACCAAGCAACGGGAACAACCAAGTGATAAGTGATAGGCTAACCAGGTCAGGAAGCTGGCCGAACGGTTAGGCTGTCCGATCGGACAGCCCAACCGAGCGAACAATACCAGCCGATCGACCGGGCTAACCGATCGACTAGCACTTAGGCCCACAAACTCACAAGTGTAATATTGACAAAGTGATGTTTGATCGATCAAGCCACCCGATTGTAAACATTACTCATCGAATCATGAAATATTACACTTCAACACTTAACCTTTTCGAAACATTGGAATGTCACCCGATCGAGCATGCCACCCGATCGAGTGACACATGGTAAATTTAATCCACTGAAGTTGCTAACCGATCGGTTGGGCCAACCGATCGAACAGACCGTTCGATCGGCCAACTTGAAAGGTAATGCTGCAAAAACTTCAAAAGTTCAAACCATCATACACAAACACATCCTTCTCATTAAAGGAAGAAACAATCCACTTGAAAGAACCAGCCGATCGAGCCAGCCGGCCGATCGAATGGGAATGTTCGAACGGACTTTCAAACCAGTCGAACAGCCCACTCGATCGAACCAGCCGTCCGATCGAGTGGCCTACTCGATCCAATATCCATTGTTTACTTTTCCGCGTTACTCATCGTATTGTTATCGAACTATTCAGGCTAACCTATTCTCAGTCCACATCAACCACTGTGAGTATACTCGATCCCTTTTTGCTTTCAGCACTTTTGGGTGTTACATACGTAAACTATCAAAATCACAATCAACACAAACTATTTGAACGCTAACCTATTTGCATGTGATACTTGACTAAATGATTGCTGTTTATTATGTTTACACGTGGAGTGCTATCTACCTGCTTTAGCAACATAGTACTATAGTTTGGACTTAGCACCCGTTCACACGGGGGTTGCTAAGGACAATTACTTGCATGGATTACGGTGGTAATCATGCATTGCGAACTGTCTCGGACAGTCAACCCGCAGTCGTTGGTACCGATGGTCCCATGTTGATAATTTACATGCATCGTTTTCCCTTGTGTACGTGCCTGGTTATGCGTAAACTATTCAAACTCTATATGTTATATCAAACTTGTGTACTCACCTTTACATTATTTGTATTGACTTTTATGTTAACGTATGTGACAGGTGTTTAAGGTGTTAGCTTGCTAGGGAAGCGAGGCAATAATAAGCTTCTAGGAGCCCGTAACCTTTGACCAGTGTCCACGAACCTGATCCGGGGTTATAGTTCTCAGTAGATCTTGTACTGGCACCTGTAGCCAGTGGGATCTACAGCTAGGGGTCTTAGAAATATCAAACAATATTTAATTCAGTCTGTAATAATTAAGAATCTGAGTTGTCGGAACAACTCTAAACTTGTTTAGTTGATTTCTATGATAACTTGTTATTTATTTGGGACACGGTATGGGACGTGTTATATAACTGAATTTGTATGATAGTTGTTGTGGAAACTTCTGAACAATCTGTTTCGCTCAGTGCCGTGCCCCGATGATTCCGCCATCGGTTGGGGTGTGACACCATGGGAGGTAATGGGATTCAACTTAGGTTGAGACCGGTTGTGTTTGTGGTCGGGATTACGGGAACTATGGATCTAACTGCTTAATAGTGAGTCATGTAAAAGAGTTGGGCTACAATAGTTTAGTCCAACACAGTTTGGTTAGTATATGGGCTGCACTAGAACTAATTAAATATCGGGTCACATATACACTCGTACCCGATTGGTACATTGGGCTGCCCACTTGGGATCTGCTAACACATGACTCGAATGGACTAGATGGGCATAGTGGATTATAAGAACCTTAAAAACAGTTGGACATTTTTAATGATAAGGAATTAACTAGGGGCTGCGGATTAAGCTTGGGCCACACACACACTTTGGTAATTGCATAGTAAATGGGCCAGTATTTGGTCTAAAGTAATACACTTAGAAGAGCCTTGGGTTTAGTGGGCCAATGGCAATGGCTTGCACGGGGATTGGGCCGAAAGGCTGAGATTTGGGCCACGGACGAACAACGAGTCGCACCCTTATAATAAACTCGTGTGAGGCCCAGATACTTATTAGATAATTACATGATGATAATCGGTTAAATTACTATGCATGATTGTTTGTCACAATTAGCGTGTGCACTTGAATGTGAAACGAACCACTTGTGATGTAATGTGAGATGAATTTGTATTGTTTTGACCCAACTGCTTGCTATGATCTGCGTGATAATATACGTGCTATTTATTTATAGTCTGTGTAATAAATGCAAAGAACACGTGTTTTACGTGCACATGAAACTTACTAACTCTGGTAATCACGGTAGGGCTTGAGTGACCACTTTTGTTAAACGAGTAGCTAATTTTACCGACCAATCGAAGGTGAGTTCACTGCACTTTTCTAAGCATGCGTCCCGGTGGTTTGGGACATCTGGTAAACGTTTCTAAAGGGAATACTGGGTAAACTGTTTATTTGGGATGTTGGTTATTGAACACAGTATAAATCATGTAAGACCCCATACATCTACCGTGTTGCTGAAGAAGCAACGAGGTATTTAGTTGATAGCGCTATTAGGATTGGCACCCTCACACCGGGCCGAAAGGACCGGCGTGAACTAATTACCTGGACTTCATGACCAATGCCTAGTTAGGGGCATTGGGGTTGGGCATTCTCATCATGTACATATAAGACCCCTTACATCTATTCAAGGTTGTTTGATACCTTGACCTCATGACCAATGCCTAAATGGAGGCATTGGGGTTGGGCATTCACATCTAGTCGCCACATACGGTAATCGAGTAATAACAACATCAAAACAAAACGTTGAACTGTCTTATACACACATCTGGTAACTAAGCGCGTTAACAAAACTTTGAACTCACCAGCGTCGTCTGACACACTTGTCTGCATGCTTGCAGGTCGTTAGAATTCGTGACATGGACTTGCTATCTAGGAGTGCTGGAGTGGTCATGGATTGAGGCTCATGGATTAACATATATTTGATACATTGGTTTTGAACATTTATTATGATACAGTTGTTAAACGATTTATTATATGCTTCCGCTACACAACTCTTTTGATTTAATCTTATGATTGACATTTACTATTGGTAATTAATGACATTTTTATTTAAATATTTATCATTGGTTCAATGTGATTGGTGGCTCGAACTCTGATGCGTCACACATTTCGCGGTGTTCCCGCATGTGGTATTTTGGGGGTGTGACAGAACCCCTGCCAAAATTTCACCAGATAATACAAAACGTTTATTTACACAATAGAAGATCAATCCGTAACATCAACTTCCGAATAGCGAAACATGGATATAATCACAACATCATATTAAATCCAAAAGATTAGTAACCAACTAATAAACCCTAAAGGACCACATATGAGGGTACAGTTTCTAATAACATCCTAAGATCCCTGTTAATACATGGCAACCTTCAACAAATGAGGCAAGCATAATAATTCGAGTAATCCAATCACATACTAACCGTTCGTAGGACAAACTAGCAAGAGTCCGAGAGAGAGATGATGGTGATAAGTGATGGTTGCCGTCGCACAGGAAAGAACGAAGGAGCTAGGGTTTCACAATAACAAGTTACGTAACCTATGTCCTTTAAATACTAGATTCTACCGTGTTGGGCCCTTACTGGGCTTCGAGGAAACTAGGCCGGCGAAACACCCGTTTCGTCGAGGTGGTTTTGAGGAAACAAACCCTGTTTCGTCGATCCCTGTTTCGTCTAGGTGGGTTATGGCGAAACGCCCCGTTTCGTCGAACTCATTCATATTTAAACAGTTTAAGTTTTTCAAACAGGTTACAAACATATAGATGCAACAATCACAAAATGTCTCAACATAAATCAAACACGTGTACAATTACAAGGCAGCAAGTTGTGTAAGCAAACAACTAAACAATTAACTTGCAATTAATGCGAAGATAGAATCTTGGAAACTCGAGTTGTGAAAACTGTGAGTTCATCACCCCCCCCCCCTTTTTCTCTACTGTTTTTGGTTTTATAACTTCGAGGGTGAAATACATGTTACAAACTGTTTACAAACATTTTATGTGGTAGCAGTTTCAATGAAATCATCATGATTCTAATGATCTATAAACATAAGTCATTATCATGTACTTGACCCTATTACAGATTCAATACATTTCACACAATAGAACATCAATCCGTAACATCAACTTCCGAATAGCGAAACATGGATATAATCACAACATCATATTAAATCCAAAAGATTAGTAACCAACTAATAAACCCTAAAGGACCACATATGAGGGTACAGTTTCTAATAACATCCTAAGATCCCTGTTAATACATGGCAACCTTCAACAAATGAGTCAAGCATAATAATTCAAGTAATCCAATCACATACTAACCGTTCGTAGGACAAACTAGCAAGAGTCCGAGAGAGAGATGATGGTGATAAGTGATGGTTGCCGTCGCACAGGAGAGAACGAAAGAGCTAGGGTTTCACAATAACAAGTTACGTAACCTATGTCCTTTAAATACGTAGATTCTACCGTGTTGGGCCCTTACTGGGCTTCGGGGAAACTAGGCCGGCGAAACACCCGTTTCGTCGAGGTGGTTTTGACAAAACAAACCTTGTTTCGTCGATCCCTGTTTCGTCTAGGTGGGTTATGGCGAAACGCCCCGTTTCGTCGAACTCATTCATATTTAAACAGTTTAAGTTTTTCAAACAGGTTACAAACATATAGATGCAACAATCACAAAACGTCTCAACATATATCAAACACGTGTACAATTACAAGGCAGCAAGTTGTGTAAGCAAACAACTAAACAATTAACTTGCAATAAATGTGAAGATAGAATCTTGGAAACTCAAGTTGTCACAACTGTGAGTTCATGACCCCCCCCCCTTTTTTTCTCTACTGTTTTTGGTTTTATAACTTCGAGGGTGAAATACATGTTACAAACTGTTTACAAACATTTTATGTGGTATCGTTAGCTAAGGAAGGGTACTACTTGATCATGTGAGTGGTGGGTATGACACTTAAGGCCATTAATCCTCGTTGTAGGACCAAGGGACATGAGTGATAGATCTATTTGGGTGTAGCAAGCCCACACCCATGTAGACCAGGGTGGCCCATGAGGTGACTATGTCTTTTTCCTGGAGACAAATTTGTTAGGTTTGAGTTCTCCTGCATCACTTCGCACATATCAATGGCCTTGCAAACCATTGGTGATCTGTTTTCCTTGTTGCTTTCATACCTGGATTTACAAACATACATTCATACTTTCAATGATTACAAAGGTTTATTCGTGCACACAAACACACACATGAACTCGCTCAACTTTTGTTGATGTTTTCAAATTACATGTATTTCAGGGAATTAAGTGGATCTGGCGGGCGTTTGGATGTTTTCAAGTTATGTTGGGAATAAAAGATGTCATCCGGTGTCCTAGGATATGGATGGTGTGTCTCATCCTGGACAAGACACACCTTTCCAAGTCTGGTTTTAACTAATGTCTTTTGTCGAGTCTTTGTGAACTCTCAAACAAGTTGCATGGTTTGTACTCGAATTTGAAGTTGAAGTCTATGTTTCAAGAAAATGTTGTTATGTTTCTAAACTATTTTAATGGGTGAACATCTTTGGTTTTTACATATATTTATTGTTATGATTGAATGCAATGGTATTAAGAAAGTCACGCCATAATTACGCTTTCGCAAAAGTCAGGGTGTGACAGTTTGGTATCAGAGCTTCGATTGTAGCGAACTAGGATTCCTTCTCGAGTCTAGACTACAATCATTAGGGCTCTCATGAAAATATTTTTACAACATGTTTTCATTGCATACGTGAAACTTCCAGATCCAGGAAAACAAACATTTTTACAAACAAAAAGACATGAAATACATTTCAAGGTTTATGTTTATGGTTCAGTCTGAGAGACTGGGTGGTTCAGTCTGAGAGACTGGGTGGTTCAGTTTGAGAAACTGGGCCAGTCTGGGAGACAGGGTGGTTTAGTCTGAGAGACTAGGAGGGTTAGTCTGGGAGACTGGGTAGTTCAGTCTGGCAGACTGGGTGGTTTAGTCTGGAAGACTAGGAAGGATACATGTTTGCATTGTCATTGATTGCCTGTTTAATGTTAGTAGTTGATATATGTGCGTATATTGTGATTTGTTATGTTACAGACACTAGGCCATCATCCGAGAGTGGATTGTCCGATGCTGACGACCCTATGGCTATTGGCTCAGGGGCGAGTGAGCCAGAGATCTTTACTTCCGATACAGAGAGTGACCTGAAGGTGATTGTCACACCCCCAAAATCCACCTCGCGGAGCACCACCACTTGGGGGCGTGACTGACCAGGATCAAGCCATCAATCATATCAAACATAGCATTTAATAATAATGAAAGTAATTAACGTAAGTCACCATGACATGATTGATGTTTCAAAACCAAACATTGTTTAAGTAGCGGAAGCATAGTAATGTAACTCGAAATAGTTATAAGTTCAAATATCGTTCACGATCCATTTGCCCACAACGACCTGCTCCTCCTTGTGCAAGCTCCATGGATTACCTAAGGTCCTGCAAGGCATGCAGCAAATAATCAACAACTAGTTGAGCGAGTTCACAGAAAGTAAGTTCATAACGGTAATGTGTAAGTTCATCTAGTGGGGGCTTCCCATACATGTATATACTACTGGTGAGGGATTCTCACGTTTATCCTTTATAATGGGGGCTTCCCATTATGGTACTTACTAGACTAGTGCAACCATGTGTTCTTCTTAAAACCGAGAACAGGAATACGTACTGGGTCACGCAGGATTTACGTGAGTGCCCTTCCCCGAGGACAGTGGTACGCGTGGGGGCTACGTAGGCTTTACGCAGCGTGTCCTTCTGACCCGGAAGACAGTAGAAGGTATTGGGTTACGTAGGCTTTACGTAACGTGTCCTCCCGACCCGGGAGACAAATGGCAATTACTAGGTTATGTAGGCTTTACGTAACGTGTCCTGACTATCCTGAGGACGATGGTCTATAGTCTAGTGATTTCGTAAGTACGAGTAATCATCCATATCAAATATCCTTCCAACCCAATTCCCACCCGGGAATCCCATGCCTTGGCTGTGTGAACTCACCTTGGTTTGCTCGGCAGATACACAAGGAATACAGGTAAGCTAGTAAATGGTCAACCTCGTCCTATCACGGTTATTATACAAGTCAGATTTTGACTTCACGAAATGCATGTATAAACATACAAGCTAGCATGTTTCGAGGACGCATAGAACATGGTAACACTTAACAATCAAAAGCATAACCCGTGCGATCCAACGTCTAGGCCCAAATAGACAATCAGCCCAATTACATACCATCAATTAACATATCGGCCCGAACAGATAAACAGCCCAATAACATACAGTCATAAGTTCAATTACTTGGCCCCATAGATTGGGCCCGTGACAAGGCAGGCCCAGAACAGTGTACGTGCAAAGGTGGTCTCGAGTCGCAACAGGGGTTACGAGTCGCAATGGGAGATTACTAGTCGCAATGGTGGTCTCGGCTTGTCATGGTCCGGTTACGAGTCGGAACGGGACTCGCAACCGTGGTTGCGGCTCGTGCTGCTTGTGCTAGTGGTCCGGTTACGAGTCGCAAACCCGGACTCGCAACCTCGGTCCCGCGTTATGCTACTTGTGCGATCAGTTTAATTGTCCGAGATTTAAGCTATCAGTTACAAATCATATGCAGTTTCCTTATACAACAATTATCAATTAACACCAATCCACAAATCAATTAACCAAATTATCGATTAAACGGGGTATTTTTATCAAGAACGCTTATGAACCCTAACATGAATAATGACAACATTCATAACACTTAATCATATGATCATCATCAAATCAAACTGAAGAGCATCATACATGTGAACCCTAACCAAACATGTGAGTCGATTTATGAACATCATCAACATCATATCCGATTACAGCAATCCGAATCATATCACAGCCGATCATAACAATGGATTAATATTATCATTCAATAAACCGAGCATATGACATAACCGTACATATTAGCCGATTAACAATCATTACTAACTATTATCATAAGTAATCATACGAACAAGAATCCTCGGTTACAAACAACATCAACATACAATATTTATGCGAAACACATCATTCGGTTATTATCACACTAATCATACATGAACACAATCAAACATATACTAACCGATTGGATTGAAACAAAGAGAAGGTGAGCCGAGATCCTTGATCCGAAGGATGGTTGTTCGCCGTCGAGTTCCAAGCGAGACGAGAGAGAGAGAAGTCTAGGGTTGTGTGTGTGTTATGTGTTTTTGCAAAAGCAATGAAATCAAACCCTTACTCTTGGTTTTGGTGTTTGCGAGTGGGGAGTAGGCCGAGCCCACTCGGTTGCCTAATGGGTCCGCGTACAAGGTGTGGCCCAAAGGGCTTGTGCACTCGGATGTAGTGTTGTGCGATCGGATCAAGTTGTGCGGTTTGGGCTCGCGTAACATAACATACATACATACACACATAATGCACATAATAATATAACGTTCATTTAAATCAAAGCTCGAATAATCATATCACATACGTTACACAAAGTGAGTCTAAAGTTCGAGTTGTCACATTATCCCCAACTAATTGGAAATTTCGTCCCGAAATTTGGTATGCACTCACTGAGGAAGCTAGGTAAACTGTATTGTTCACTGATTTTCCTGGGGTGTCACAGTGATGTCCGACAACGATGATGATTTTCAGCCATTTGCGCTGCCCGATTTTGGCGACGATCTACCGCTTGCTCATGGTATTCCAGACGAGGATCCCTTTCTTATTCCTATTCCTGTCCAGGACCATCTCATCCTCAGACATCCCGATGGTGAGCATGTCGTGGCACCGATCCTCGCCCCTATTCCTCTTGCGGCTTTTCCTTTCGTGGATTTGCCTTTTGATGACTTGTTTGACGATGACCTTGATCATTTTGTTGATGGCCCCCCTGATAATGCCCAGGGTGATGGAGACTTAGCTGGAGATGTCATTGCTATTCCCCTCATTGAGATTCCTGTTATCGAGATACCTTCTGATTCTAGTCTTTACTCTGTCTCAGATTCCTTTGAGTCTGTGACTTCTTCAGCCTTACAGGCAGTTGGTTGGCGACATTACGCCACTGATACTGATGATGATACAGCCATGTCAGCTGCAACATCCCCTCCACATGACTTTGAGTCTGGACTTGAGCCTGATTTTATTCTTGTCGATTAGCATGTTGATGCACCCGCTGATCCTGAGCCGATACCTGCACCTAAGCCCTTGCCTGATCATGACCCTATTCCATTTGGATAACCTGACATTGCACCTTTCATACCTGACCCAGTTCCTGCACCCGTTGACCCTCCTGTTATTGAGCCATTCATTCCTCCACTTGCACCCTCACCCGCTAATGTTGCTCCTTTTCACCCTATGGAGTCTGATGTACATCGTGTTGATTTACCTATCGTCTTCTTGCAAGATATACCTGCACCCCGTCCAGGGGAAGGCACTTCTAGACAGCAGCCTAGTTATGACCCCCATGTTTCAGCAGCCTTCCCACACATACCTTAGTCTGCACCTTTTACTCCTTTTACTTCTACGCTGCTTGATGAGCCATTCCGATGGTCCCCACCGTATTTCCTCTCGACCTCAGACCCCTACCATTCCACGCATTACGTTGGCTACACACCGGATGAGATACTTTACTCGCTTCAGTTTCGACTTGAGGTTATGAGTCGCAGAGTCTTGGAGCTTGAGTCGACATCGGGTCCTTTACCATGTCCTTGTCAGCCTACTTCTGATCCCCTTCATTCATCACCGCCCCCTTTTGCACGTCCACCTGCACCTCTTACTCCCTTCCCAGAGTTTGATGCTCGATTCCTCACCATCGAACAGCAGGTCCGTTATTTGCTTCGTCACATGCACAAGCTCGAGGAGAAGCATTACCTGTGATGAGAGCACCACCATTGAGCTGAGCTTGTGAAGCCTTTTGGAGACCACTATTTGATTTTATGACCTCTGTAGATTGGTAGACTTGTTGGACAAGGGTAGTGTGACCCTGTGTTCCCTTTTGATATGATGCACTTTGTAAAATACGTAACAATACTTTGTGGTCAATGATTAATGAAAGCCCAATCACCATGTTCTCATTAAGCATATAAATCAACAACATACTTGTTTGCTATGTCCTTATTAAACATGTTCCCATTTACTTGATTATGCTATGATGGTGCTATTGTTTGATTGTTTGAGATGATGACTTAATGTGTGTATGTATATATGACCTCTAAACAACATGTTCCCTTCTTAGAAGATGTCTCATCAAGAGATCATTCGGCTGACCAAGGCAGAGTGGCAAGCGCACGTCTCATGGGCCATAGCTCGGCACGAGGTTCTTCGCTACAAACACAGCGAAAGTACCTCAGGAAATAACCCACCGAAAAGTAATGTTTAGTCACCTAAGACACATTACAATACGTTTGGACAATCCCAAGTGTGCTTTGCTAATGCTTCCTGTTATGATGATTGCTTGGGTACAGGTTGTACCTACAAGCAGTTTCTAGACTGCAAGCCTCTGAACTTCGACGGCACTGGAGGTGACGTAGCCCTTGTGAAATGGGTCGAGAATATGGATTCTGTTTTTGGATTGTTTGAGCAGATGTACGCCCATGTTTGATTGTTTGAGCAGATGTACGCCAGAGCAACAAGTCCCACACGTTTCTGGATTGTTTCAAGATGAGGCTCTGCTATGGTGGAACCTTCGGGTTCAGATAATGGGTGAGGCTGCTGCATTTGCTTTGACATGGGATGAGCTGAAAGAAATGATGAGTAGGGAGTATTGTTCTCAGATGAAGGTCCAGAAGCTGGAAATTGAATTCCGGAACCTGATGATGGAAGGTCCAAAGGTGGTGGTGTACGTGCAGAGACTTCATGATTTGTCGCGAGTTATTCCATATCTGGTGGAACCAGAGTTGAAAAGGATGGAGCAATTCATCTGGGGACTGGCACCTCAGATCCTCAGCTTGATGACAGCATCAACTTCACCAACAACTATTGATGCGAGTATCTTGAGTTTGGCGCTCGCTAAGGAAGCACTTAGACTGGTAAAACTTTCAACCCCTGATGAGAAGAAGGAGACTCATGTGGAGCCATCAGAAGATAACAAGAGGAAGTTCGCAAAGTTCAAGAAGGGCACTCGGGCAAATAACAAGAACAGGGCCAAAAAGGGAAAAGAGCGCATGGGTATCCCACCTAAGTGCAACAACTGTCTACGTTATCATAACGGGCAATGCAGGTATGGGAAATATGGAACTTGTGGAAAATTTGGTCACCCTAAGGAGACATGTTGTTACGGTACCGGACATAGGAATGAAGGTCAGGATGGCAGTGGAAATCGCGGAGAAAACAACAACAACGGTTACCAGGACGGAAACAGTAATAATCAAGAACAAGGTCAAGGTTGTAGTGGTGTAGGGTATTTCCAGAAAGCTTAGTTGGGGACTAAGCCGAGATGTGATGAGTGCAAGTTTCACCATGAAGGTCGATGCTAGAAGCGTTGGTGCGATAGGTGCGGAAGGGAAGGGCACAACAAGTACGCCTGTCGAACGAAGTATCCTAGACAAGGAGGAAATGATGACGACAACCAAGACGGAAACGACGATGCTAGAGCTCTAGGTTGCTTCAACTTCGGGGACGTGGGGCACTTTAGGAAGGAATGCCTAAAGGATGACCAGGACCGTAGAAGGGGGTGCAACATCGGAGCTCGTGAAGCATGCCAGGATCCAGATACAGTTGCTGGTATGTTCTCTATCAACCAAATATTTTGCATCTATGTTGCTTGATTACCAATGCCGACCATAGCTTCGTATCTCTAGAGTTTAAGAATATACTTAGTTTATTAGCAGTAAGTTAGATATCCCGTATTCGATTGAACTGACTAATGAGAAGCTAGTGGAATGCCAACGAAGTAATTAAAGGCTGCGTGATAGAACTTAGAGAGCAAGAGTTCTCGATAGATCTTTTGCTAGTTGAGTTGGGAAGCTTCGACGTCATAGTTGGGATAGATTGATAGACGAGTAATCATGCGGAGACAGTACGCAATGAGAATATTTTTTTCGCATCCCGATGGCAAGTGAAGAAACGACCGTGATTCATAAGTAGAAACAGGATATGCCTCTACGAATTGTTAGATGCTTAAAGGCACGGAAGTTTTGCACAAAGAATGTGTTGCCCTCTTGGCTCATGTCGTGGACAAGGAAGCCGGAGAACCGAAGCTCGAAGATATCCCTGTGGAAGGGAATATCCTGAAGTCTTCCCCAAAGACTTGCCAGAATTACCCCCCCCCCCCCTCAATATCCTGAAGTCTTCCCCGAAGACTTGGTTCCAAGCACCACGCCTGTAACTAAGACACCTGATCGACTTACGCCTTCAGAAATGCAATAGTGGTCAGTCCAAATTCAAAGATCAAGTTGCTACTCTAAGATCGATTGTCGATCAGGGTATCGCAGCTGCGAATTTAGGAAGAAAGTATGCCAAAGAACAGGGAGTCAACAAGCTAATTTCAGACATGCGCTAGCGTTGTGTTTTATATACGATGCCCAAGACAGTTTTACAGAGAATACAAAACTTGGAGAATCCAGGCTACATGTACTTAGGACCTTCGGGAACATAGGTCAAAACTCATTAAAGGTCATCACTTAAGAACTACGTCCGTTAGCTCAAGCAAACCTCATTATTCTGACATATATGCTATTTCAGTTTACCGAGCGGATAAAGTACCCAAATTTCTTTTATTGAAATTTCCACTTTTGCATCTAGCTAGTAGATTTTTACATCTCTACTCTTGATGGTAGTTGCATCACAACGATTTTCTCCATTAAAGCAAACGCTCCTTTGACTCGATACTTGATCATTTCTTTGTTATATCAAATACTCATTGATTCATTTCTTGGAAATTCATATGTTACGCGTGCACTGTTTGTTATGCATGTGGTTTCGTTTCGAATGAGTGCTTCATCAAAGTTCAAATATCATTTCGTTAAATCTAATTATTGAATTGTGATTCGAATAACCTACCTTATTTTAATGGTTGGCTCCTTTGCTATCAAGTCAGCATACTTTCTTGAAATTTCATTTCATACATGGTTTATCATTGTAACTATGCCGAAATTCCCCTGTCGATACATACGTTTATTGTCAGTTTGCGCTGAAACCAAGTTCAGTTGCTTGAACTTGTCCATATCGCATATTCATTTCAAAACACCACGTGATGTATTGAGAGTATCATATTCAAATTCATTTTCGCAAACATTTCTTTTGTTCCGAATCGTAGTAGACTTCTTTGGTCTACGGCTCCATTAAGTCGTCTGTTGATTTCGTCACCGTGTGGTGATGCGTTAGCTAAATTGAAGCTTGCGCTAATCTCGTTTACACATCTCATACACGGATTTAATTTTTTATTTATTGACTTGCTCTAAATCCGTTTTGTTTAACATAATTAAAGAAGTCCTAACACAATCGTGTGTTAAGACAATGGTACATAAATTCATTTTATATTCCAGTGTACCTCCCAACGATTCTTTCATTATCAATCGAATGCCTTGCGGAATTTGTTACTTGTTCATCTTCAATCGAAAACAGTAGTTCTTTGATGTTCCATATTCAATTGAAAACTCTATGACATTGTGTAAATCAAATCTTCAGATTGTTTCAATACACTTCCATTTGATTTCAAACACGGTGAATTTGTTCAGTAACCACTATTATTGAATTATGTCACTACGACACCTTGTGGTGTCGGTACGAACTTGTAGCTTGTGCTAATTGTGGTCAACCGTTTCACACGCAACTACATATACTTTTGCTTATCTTTTAAAACACTCTTAGTGCAACTATGTATTAAGTCAATGACACACCAAGCTTTGATTGTACTTCATTTCGGTGTATTCTTGCGATTCAATACTGTCAACGCACCAATTTTATTCATTCATTTGTTCAAAAGTTGACAGATCATTATCATGTTACTGTTACAGTTGAGCTTGCTGATTTTGAGTTCATCTAGCGGATGTTATTGTTTCTGAACTCATTTGCATATTGTAAACGATCTATTGGAATTCTGGTGGTCGAAACTCCTCTTTTGTTGGAACCCTGTGAAATAAGAGACACCGGATTTTACATCTGTACATCTCGTATCCCTTGATGTCAAATTTTTGACAGACATACCTTTAAACCATTGGATTCTTAATATAGAAAGATGTCCTTGGATTCACCTGATTCAATAGGTCTTGATTCGGTGTTGTGGTTAGTTATCGTGGTGTTATTCATATCCATACATGCATGACGTAACCCTAAGGAGTTAAGGTAGTATAAATTTCGAGGACGAAATTTTCTTAACAGGGGGACAATGTGACAACTGTCAAAAATTCAGGTATCCGTACAATTAATTAACCATGATTAGTGCTTAATGACTATGCTGAATTTGCAATTAACTGCTTTCTGATTACTGCCATATACATACATGTGCATCATACATTGTTTAATGTCATACCAATATCGCATGAAAGCTTTATTGCCTCAAATGATGCATTAAGTACTGTTAGCACAATTATCTGATAAATCAGGAAATGCTGACAGAACTCAGCACATAGACAGACAGTGCATTGAGACACAGAATGAGCCAGAAACCAAGTATTACACTAGTATAGTGTGTAGGAAAGTAAGGATCACAAAACTGCCCTTCTAGTGATAGTTTAAGTGCCGGAAAGTGCTTAAAACTCACCCAAAGTGCTGAATTCAGCAAAATTCAGCATTTTAACAATCTAATTTTATGCAGAAATATGGTTAAATGGTCCTGAATGCTTTCCTAAGTGTCGGGAATCAAAAGTGTCACAAAAAGGTACATGAAGCACACTAAACTGCAAAGTTTAGCACTTTAACGAACCGGTAACCAACCCAACAACCGGATACTACCCAAAACATCAAATTTACACTAGAAACACTGTTTTAACATTACCAAGCTAGTTATGGTCCCCGAACATCATAACACCCTATACAAATATCTAATAACTAAAACACGTAACTAATACTTAGATTTCAACTAGTGAGTAACTAATCTAGTCTAAAGCTATGCTAGACCCCCCCCCCACCTATTCACGGCTCCAACAAGAGTTCCACAAAGAGATTTGTTTTCATTCTTAAATGGATCAGTTGATACTTTTTGTGACATAAAAACCAAGAGTTAGAATGAGAATATGGTTATAAGTATAGCATGAAAGTTCTAAGCTCATTTCATACACACTAGAAAAACACACATCTTCTCCTTCCTCCCATACCTACCTTCGGCCGAAACATCACCACCACACAACCACCATCTTCAATCAAGTGCCATTCATTTTACATACTTAAAAGGTGTTAGAGGTCACATAAAGGAGCTAGGAGCTTTCGGAAGTTCAAGGACCTCTCTTATTTGCTCTTATCCACTTGTTTTCTACACTTGATCATCCCTAGCCTTGTGCTAGTGGTAAGAACCTTAATCTTTCTAGTTTACTTCTATTTTAAGTGGTTAAAAGAAGAATCATAATGTTAATCATGAAGAACACTAAAGATCACGAGAAGTAAACTTGAACATAAGCATGTTTAATGAAGAAACTAAGTTGTTAATGTGTTGTTTTGCTTGTTGATTGTTATTTGTTCATGTATATGATGTAGATCATCATATGATCTTGCTAGATCATGATTAAAAAACATAATATAGCAAGATGATAGAGTAGAAATGTTGTAGGATGATAGATTATCCACACATGAAGCATGAACTTGAATGAACAAGTGGTTTTCTTGAAAATAATGATTAAAGTAAGTTGGTAATCTTGTAGATCTAAAAGTTTCATGGGTGATTTCTAAAGAAACCAAGTTAAAAATATAAGTTTTACAAAATCTTGATTCTTACATAAACAAACCTTATTTTTGGTGGTTAAACAAGTGTAGGAACACTTGTGTAACAAAGAAATTTCATAAAGAAACATTTTTAGAAATGATGACCATAAGTTGTAAACATCTATATTCTTCAAAAGTGAAGTTTTTAAAGAATCACTCACACTTTAAAGGATAACAAGGCTTACTAATGACACTAGTAAGTTACTACAAATTTTTACAAATATTCAAGTTCATGAAGTAGTAGATTATACTTGTTTTGGCAAAGTTGGTAAGTGTAAGTTGTTTAATGTTGAATGATGATTGATTGTGTTGATTTACAAAAGAAAATGATATGCTTGAAAGCATGGAAACCTCCATTTTTAGGGGAAACTATAGCAAAATTTTCTAAAAAATTTAAACACTTAGAAAAATATTTTTAAACAAGTATTTACAAGTGCATTTTCAACCATAAATTGTTACATAAACTTTGTCATAATTTTTGTTACAAAAATTATAATTAATGGAGGTTGGTTTTTATAAACAAAAGTGACTAAATATGTATTTAGGAATATATATTTAGATGACACCATGTGTGTGATTATTTGTATATTTTGTGTATTAGTTATATTATTTTAGGATATGAAATAATATAACACATCAAAATACAAAGAATTACAATCCAAAATATTACCAAAATTCCAAGGAATAAAAATACACATTCTACACAAAATATTGGTGAAACCGAACTATGGAATAAGACTTACAAAATATTCCGGAAAATTTATTCACAAAGTATATTGTTAGGATCTGAGTTTGGATTGATTGTGTTTTACGTTTGAATTAAGATGAAAGATGAATGAGAAGTGCAGCGGAATATAAATGGTAAAAAACTTTGCACACAATCAAACAGGAGAATTGCTTTCAACATACAAGTTTAACATTGAACCGAATGCTTGAATTTATTACAAGATTCAATTACAATATGCAAGTATGTAACAAACTCTCCCTCAGCCAGAGCTCACAGTGAATTGTCCGTACAGGAATGAAAGTGATGAAGAGAGCTAATAGAACAGTACAGGGTACTGTTCTATTTATAGGCACGGACAAACCATTGTGGCATCTTTCCTGACATCACCTTGAAAGTGACATCTAACCTCCTAACAAACTCTAAACACTTATCTAATACAAACACTGCTATGCTAACAACTGATTACAATACATTACATAAAACCAACTAAACTACTGCTTTATCCTTCCACTGTTGTGACTCCAGCAGTACTTGATATATTCAGCAGTGCTTGACTGTGACAACCCGAATAACTAAGGTTAGCACTACTTGAAATTCCACAAACCTTTAGCGTGTGTCTCTGTGTTTATTTACCTATCTCATGCACAATTAAATGTTTTTGTGTGTATGCTTATAAGAAATCGTTAAACATTTTTGCGTGTTGTCTAACTAATTTAGGAAACTAACCTATTATACATTTGGTGTCACACCCCGATTTCCACGTGTCTCACCGGTGGGCCCGGTGGGGGATTACCGTGACGATGTTGGCAACAATATAGTCAAACCACACAATTATATAATGCACAGCGGAAGCATAAGATAAATATATAAATTTCAACCTCTGATTGTAATATCAAAATGTATTACAGGGGTTGGATATATCCACAGTGGATCGTAAATAAAAGTAAGGTATTGTTCCATTAGATACTGCAATCAAGCTTGCGAGGCTTATCCCGACGCTAGGGAGCTAATACCAGCCAATTACGTTTAGGTACCTGCACTTAATCTTTTTGGGGAAAATACGTCAGTTTACACTGGTAAATACATTCAACTGACACATTTGAAAATGTTTATTAAAATTGATTTGAATGCACAAGGCACAAACTCTTTTATAACTTGGGAAAATTCATAATGATCTTGTGAACGTTTTACATGTTCTTTTATGCGTTCAGTAGCCCGGGTCGTGCCGGGTTAAAGATTTATAGACACACCACGTTTGCGTAAAACCGTAGTACAGAAACCAACGGCTACGTCTTTTAGTTTTAATGTCGACACTTTATACCGGGTGTACGCCTACACCGGGATGTCGATGGTCGTGGCCATTTCGTAAAATGATGCCGAGGATATCCGGGACAACGGTCATTAAACCCCCCAAAGGCTTATAAGCAACAAAACTGTTTAAATGAGCCGATCATATTATTTAGTTATCCACCTAAGCGATGGACGAATATAGTGCTCAATCAAGCGGTATTAATATACCGTAACCCAAGCCCATATAGGGGAAATAAGTCAAAAGTATTTACCTTTGCAAGTATAATCCTTAATTAAGATCAAGTCACCGATAGCTTTTACTGGGGCTCCTAATCTGGAACGAAGGTTTTAATTAACCTCTTAGAATCCTAACGGTCCTTGTATTAGCCGTAGCTTAAACCGGTTGATTCCGATATTTAGGTATGGTTAATTCGCACGAAAAGGCGAAAACCGAGAATGGAGTATGATTTGGACCCAACAAGTTCAGTGACTTGTTTTATATGGGTTTATAGTTCATACTCTGGATTTTGGGGTTCAAATAATATAATTTGACCCATATCGGCTATTGCACGAAAACTAGTTCCGTGGGCCGTACCGTGTGCGCAAATAGGCGAAACGGTTAACCATAAGAGTCGTACGCTTATTTCCTAAGTCAATATGCCTTAAAAGTATTTTGGTATCAGTAGGATACCTTCCGTAATGCCCGTAACGAGTTTAAGTTATAATTATGCCCCGTAAGGGCTTTTCGGTCATTTTAAAGACTTTAAAAGGGATTTTCGAGTTCTACAGGAAATCTGAGTTTCCCGAACAGCTTATAAAGCTTAAAGTACTTTATTTATTATTTAAAACCAGTAGCAATTGGAATCGGGTCAAAAGACCTTGTAGAACTCCCGTTTTGGCCAAAAAGGGCATATTCGGTATTTACCGAACCGTAGCCATAACCGCAGGTTATGAGCAAGGTAAAAATTATTAAAAATCTTTAAAATTCCCAAAATATTATTTTACCACAGTGGGTAAAAGTTTTGGTGACGAAAACTTGGGTTAGATGGGCGTTATGCTAATTGCGCCGTTAATTACAAAACTTTCTTAAAAGTGCGCCTTTTAGCATAACTCTCATTCTAGACCTCGGATTGACGTGAAACTTCAGGGACATGCTTATAATTTAATAAGCAAGGTTTTGGTCCGTTCACGTGTCCGAAATACTCGTTTTAATCTTAAAAGGCCGTTACGGTCAACTTTTAGGCGAATGACGGAATTGCGCTAAAGACTCGGATAACTCATGAACCGACCACAGAGGCTTATACCAACATGTGACCTGGTCCTAAGAGAGTCCTAAGGTATATTTATACCTCACTAAAACGGGTCAGAACTGAAGTCAAAGCAAAAGTCAAACTTTTGCGACTTTCGGCTCCGAACCGGTTCTATATAGTAAATGATCGATTCAAACGAGCGCAAACATGTTTATATACTTATTATCATGTTTTATGATTGTCAAAACAGGTTCCATAACATATATATCACAGATTATGCTTAAATTGCTAAAATAGCTTTCTGTTGACTTTTTAACCGCACGTTTGACTCGATAATTGACATAGTTAGAGTGGTGATCAGGGGGAACCCTTTTAGAGGTTTAATACCCACATAAATACCAACTCAAAACTACTTTTGGTTCGTCATGAGACTGAATCATTTGCAAGATATTGCAATGACAACCGTTAGTTACGACGGTTGCGTTTATAGGCTATAACTAAGGAAATGTGGAACCAAAATGATTATGAACGACTTACAGAAGCTAACTCTTGATGAGAGAACAGAAGGGAAAGCTAGAGAGCTCTTGAATGATCAGTTATAAGTGTTTTTGAGTTGTGTGATTGGTAATGCACAAGATGTGGCTATTTATAGCCAAAGAAGGCAACTCATGATCATTTCAAGCACTACTATCAGTCCAGAGCTGATGGGTAGTTGTCCCCTACATGTATGGGTCATTTGTAGGGTGCCCATGCCCCATAATTACATGCATAATCGTTCACAAGTTCCAAAAGCCAAGTAGTTACCATTTTTCTGCATCTGGGCACTTTACGCGGCCCGCATGGGAGATCCCATGCTTTTTAACGCGGGTCGCCTAAAGTTAAGAAATCAGGCGAGTTATAAGGGAGGCTCGCGGCCCGCCTCAACTTATGTTGAAACTTCACGCGGGTCGCCTAAGGTTAATATTTCAGGATTTTTAAATCTTTTGTCATGATTATCAGAATCGGGCCATTAATAACGAAATCTTTCGTAATGATTTGCCTGACCTTTCGGTTTTGAAGGGGTAACTTTGCGGTTTGGCCCTCGGTTATTTACCGATAGGGGCCTCGTGTTAATTACCCGCATTATTAAGTCCCCGGTTTATTTATTATTTATATTGGAAAGCCTTAACTTTCACTGTTGACGCTTTTAACCCTTCTTCTACGAATTCGATCGTATCTTTCTCGTTTCATATCGAAACTTCGCGAAATTTATTTATATTATTTTAGTGAGGGTATAATACCGTTACAAAGTCTTTGGGACGTTAAAGGGTCACTCAGAGGTATTATTAAACATGTTGACACAGTTAACCCCTGTAGTTTGTAATCTCCCACTTTCTTCCGCGTTTTATATTTGTACGATCTATAATTTATTCGTTTGAAGGTTTAAGCATTATTTAGGGATACTATACAGTATATTTACCCTTGTTGACATTTATAACCCTCGAATTTATATACTTTCAAGGTTTGTCAAAATTAGTCCTTTATTTATTATAGATGCCACGTGTAAATACTGACACGTGTTAACACATCATTGGACACAAAAATTCGAGGTGTTACATTTGGGCTGCACACTTGCTCGCTTAACACGCACCCACTTGGGCCGGAGGCCACATCTCTCTCACGTTTCTCGGCCCACACCACCCGAGTCCACACCAAGTATGGTTAAACAAAGCCCAAATAATAACATGGAATTTGGGTCGGCCACTCTTGGGATGATATTTGCACGCACACAGAAGAAGTTGTACGTGGTTCTCATTAGTTAGCATTCACATCATCACAAACCCTAAACACCCTTTCTCTCGTTCATTGAAGTCGACGGTAGAAGATCCCCTCATCGAGGCCTCACTTTCTTCGGTCGAACTCTCGGTTAGTTTAATATTGCCCTTGCTTGGATCAAATTCCTTTGATACATATATTATGTGATTGATACATGATGTTATGTGTTGTTTATGTGATTGTAATGGTGATAAATATTAGCAACATGCAAGATTAGAGGTGGTTTTAAGGGCTGCGATGATGCCCACCTGATGATACAAATTTCATTATTTGGGCCAATTAATATGATAAAGCGATTATAGTGATTAAATGATAAATCTTTGTTAATTGTTGAAGTAGTGATGTTGGGTTTTCTCTTTGAATGTACAACCGATCATGCCCAGAGTACAACTTGGTTTTCATGTTTTGAATGATAGTTTGTGAATAAAACAATGATGTTGAGGTTCTGTTGGAATAATGATGATTGAATGCTAGTTGTTAAGGATAATGATATTGTGCCATATGTGTGAGTCCAACAATTATCAAACATGAGTTTTTCGTGAGTTTCTGTCACACCTCGACCACGTAAAACATCAAATCGTGGCGGAAACGTCGGGGAGTGTTGTAACAGAATTATTGTTCCACAACCAAGGTAATTAAAATAATATTTTATTCATCACCCAAGGGTGGAATACATTGTTTCAAACGAGAACCCACAAGTTACATTGTCTTAAAACTATTGAAATAAAGAGTACATAACAAGTTTTAACTAGTCTAGATCAATTTTATCGTCACTAAGGCCCAAGTCCACCCTAGCGTGTCACGAATCATCCTATGCATTTGCTCCTGAAACACATGTGAAAATAGGTACGTCAGCATAAAAATGCCTGTGAGATACATAGGTTTTGTGAAAATAGGATCCATGACTTAGGTTTTAGATAAAAATGTTTAATGAAATGTAGTCATGAACCATGTTGATTGTATTGTTTATAAATCATTTGAAAAACGATGGTTGATATGTAATTTTTGAAAGAGTAATGTATGGTTAAGTGAATAACCAAGTAAAATAAGTTGTATTAAATCAAGTTGTTTGTAAAACTATGTATTGAAAAATATGTTATATAGCTAAACTAAAATGATTTAAACAACGTTGCGATGCGTAATATCATACAAACACTTATATATAGGAAGTACCAGCGGCGTATCCACCATGTTTGTATCATATTACACACGCCTCGTTACGTAAATCACTTACCCAAACAAACCACCAATGTAAACATGTTTATGTTTAACCAAATGCCAAAATGTTTATGCGAAAAACCATGTCTAACGTCAAGTGTAAATCATGTAATGTGTGTAATAATGTCAAAATGTCTATGTCAAGGTCAATCATGTCATGTGTAAACAAAATGTCATGTATGGTAAGTGAAATATGTATCAACTAAACCATAGGTGAAAATGCACAAAACAAAGTATTGAAATAAAACTCAGTTTAAATCAACGTTATGTTTTATGGAGATGCATGCTATACTGAATACAAACATTTATGCGGTATTGTGAAAATGCATACATCCAAGCCTTGTGACTGTGGTGATAAACCTTTAAACAAATTAAAGGTCTATCGGTTTTTATGTTTAAATCGAATTCGGTCATTCCTTCCATCCAAACATACCCAGGATGTCAGGAACGGGAGTTGTCAATTCCTATGGTACCATTACCTACTAACGAGCGGCGTAGCTAATGTTAATGAATGTATACTGTCCCACTTAAACAAACCAAATGGCATACCCAAAATGTAAGCATGTAAAAACAATGCACTAAGTATGTAATCAAATGTACACACCTAGCGTGAAATGTCATGAAAAACAATGTACTAAGTATGATGAACATACATAGCATGAAAATGTCATGTAAAACAATGTACTAAGTATGATGAACATACATAGCATGAGAATGTCATGTAAATCAATGTACTAATGAACATAGCAAGTATATGATATAAAACATAGAAAGCACGAAAGTAACAAGTAGGCACATGTGTTTCACCCCAAAATGTTTGGAAAACAGTAAAAGAGGGGTACTATGTAGTCACTTGAGATTGCTTAATAGACTTTAGATATCCACCAAGCAAGCTAGAAGATCACGGATTCAAACGGCACCTAATATAGGTATCTACATTAATAAACGGACCTATCGGAGGATCGGGTAGTACGAGGGTTCGTAAACCAAATAAGTAGGGGAACTTATGTAACATGGTTTAACAAAGCCTACGTACTAAAACGAAACCTATCTTAAGTGCTTTTGACCCGATACGACCCGCTTAGGTAGCTTATGCTACTTTAACGCGTCGTTCGCGTAAAACGCGTTCGGAATGCCCAACTAGCCCTATGATAAACAAGATATGCCTTAACATGTTCAATATTGTTGTTAAATCAGTTTAGATACCAAAAATTAGGTTATATAGGCTTAAAATGAATTTTGGTGTAAAAAGGGTATGTTGGTAATTTACCTAAGGCACATACGTTACCTATCATACAACTAGTTGATCGATGTGACCATAAGGTATAACCTCGGAAGGTCATTCCCTATATAACTATGGTCACCTAATATGTTTGGTCGGATCCTAAAGATCGACCAAATGGGTCGGGTTCGTAAGCATAGGCGATTGATTAGATCGCCTACCTTTACGACCCTAAACAAGCACAAAGCTAAAGGCGACGAGCTAAACATGCTAGAACATGTTTAGTAATGTTAGAAAACAGGTTTGGTATTAAAACAAACGGTTTTAATACCCTAAAGTAGTTTGGTTACAAAATACGCGAGAAAACGCATTTTGGCCGAAACTACGACTCGTCACTGAGCCTAGATAACGTGGTAATCAGTAGGTAGCGTCACTAGGGACTATAACCATCGTGATTACGCTCACGTTATGAAGTTCAAACGAACTTCGCATTGACCATAAACTGGTTAATGCAGAAAGCCAAACGCAGTTTGACTTTAACGCTAGAACGAACGAAAAAACGCGAAAGAATACTTACAGAAGGTCCCCGCAAGGTTTGATTCCAAGTAATCTCAGGTAGGAAGTGCACAAACACAACCACTTAGAGAAAACTCAGATCAAATGTGGGAAAGAATGAAGTTGGGGTTGGGTATTTATAGGAAACATGGAACCGTTAGGATCGTTTCTTGTTCCCCAAGCGTTTAATCTCGGCCCTACACCTCATACCCACTGAATTACAAACCATGGGAGCCCATAGGATTGATAAAAACCAGATGCAAGAGGTTTTGAGGTGTTAAACAGCTGTAAACAGCTGTTTGCACAATTCTGCTGATCTGGGACCTGCTTACGGACCGTATGGAGTTGGTCTTACGGTCCGTAAGGACCCTGCAGGTCAGAAAGTTTGAATTTTGGCAGAACAGGCCCCTACACCTCCAAACTTGGTTTTTAATGCATTTTTGACCTGTTTAAGCCCCGTTAACCCCATTTCAAAGCTCTAAAATGATGTTAAAGTATAGGGGACTTGAAACATGCTCAAAAATATGCCGGATGTCGGTTCGTTTGGCTGTACGATTGCGTTGTTCGGCTAATTACGACGGAAGTCGTAACGGACGCAAAAACGGTCCAAATTGCGCGACGAATGGATTTTTGACAAGCCAAACACTAAAACATAATATTTTAATGCTTACATAAATTTTTGGATGTCCGGATGTATTCAGAACGTAAGTTATGCGCGAAAATGCAAACTTATGCACTTTTTGACACTTTTAGTCCCTGAATGAGCATAAAGTTTATTTTAGCACACCGAACCCCTCAAAGCCTATTTCTAAGCTATGTAAAGGATATTTAAGGTGTGTTTAACTTATGATCATGTTCCGGAATATTCGTTACAGTTCAAATCGGCATACTTTCGCAGTTTGTCAATTTTAGTCCCTGTAAGCGAATTAACTAAATTTTGCCATACCAAAGCCTTCGAAACTTATTTCTAAGTTATGTAAAGGTTATTTAAGGTATGTTAAGCATAAATTGATGTTCCGGAGTATTTGTCGCATTTAACTGATTACGTTTACGCACCAGTTTGCGTATAATTCTCCAGAAAGCGATATAGAGTTTGGAATCGAATAAAAGTCAAAACATGAAGAACATTGAACATAAAGAAACAAATTTAGGGATCAAATAACTTTATTTCATTGATAACTGAGATGTTCACAATGATTACAAGCACAAATGTCACAGTTTCAAACCTGGGTTTTCTTTTAGGATGATGATGATGATGTTGTCAAAGTATGAGAGTTCGATGATAATCAAATCAAGTAATATTCCAATGATTTTGATATGAATGCAAATCATGGGCATAAAGTTTATAAAAGATAAGATCTAGGTTTTTGCTTTGTGTAATTGAGGAATAATGAAAGAGAAAGTTTGTCTTATCTGTGTTGATTTGAATTTTGATGTTGGGATTCCCTTCACTGTAATGTACAACTAGCCATACTTAGGGTACAAATTGGAGAAGCATGTTGCACACTCCATGGTATAGAGGAACCGTACATTAGTGCAAGGTGGGGACCATTCACAAATTAGATGATGTTAGGGAGGCATGTTATTGAAATCGTTTGAAGATACTGATCATATATGATAATTTAGCGAATGTGCTATGCTCATGAACTTGATATATTAACTAAAGGATCAGTAGGTTAAAAATTAAAGTAATGGTTACCATGCTAGTTTTTGGGCTGTTTTGGAAGCCGAGCCACCCACCTCTTGTTTGGGCTTTGCATGAAGTATGGGCTGCACATGATTAACAATCGGGTTTGGGTAAACATAACAGGCCGTACACATGGATAGAAGATCAAATATATTGGGTCATGCACTTCAATGGACTTTGTGTTATTTTCTTATTTATATTGAGCTGTGATTTAGAATTGGGCCACAATACTTAAAGCACCCCAACGAGTGGGTTGCTCTTCAAAGGCCCATACGGGACCATAGAAACGGAACCAACTGGGCCGCACATGTTGTTTAGCTGAATGCACTTATACCTTTGTTTGAATCACACACGCACTAACAATAGAATTATTTGTATTGGATTGCACCATATAGGTCGCACACTCTTAGGGTAACACATCTCAATTTGTGTTGTTTTGTGTTAAAAACCGTGTTATTATTGGGCCGTAGACTCTGAGCCGCACTCGGGTCACATAAGGTGATATGTTGATACATAAGGTTGAGTGGATACATTGCATTGGTTAGTAAAGGTTTTTATTATAAATTGATGAATGCATGTATAGCTTTCTAAGTGTGACCTAAAACTTATGCACGTAATGAAATCAGATGAGTACAGTTGAAATTGAATATTCCATAAATGTCGTAACTTGTGTGATGTGTGATCTCTTGTTATGGATTATGTGACAAAATACGCGGTTAGACGTGAATACTAAACTGATTGTTACTGGTAAACCATGATAGGACGTATTTAATCAGCTGATAAACAAGTAACATAATCTACCGGGCACTCTAAAGTGAGTTCATTACTTTTGAGCATGCGTCCCGGTGGTTGGGACAGTCAGTGGGTATCCCGGGGAGGGATAAGTCATTTGGGTAAAACTGGGATGTTGGATAATAATCTCACCCTATCATTCTTAAGTCCCATCTTTTGTTACTAGGGAGGTAACGGGGTACTAGTTGGTAGTGCTATTTAGGTTTGGCACCCTCACACTGTACCGGGGAGGACGGTTGTGAACTAATGACCCAGTCGGGCCCAGTGTTTTGATAGGAGCACTGGGGAACGAGCAAAACATACATCAGGAGCCGTCTTGTTCAGTATCGAGATATTATCAACATTACTTTCAGAATTAATTTCAATGGATTAAACTAAACACTCGGTAATCAACGTTTTCGTAAAACTATGAACTCACCAGCGTTGTCTGATACACTTGTTGCATGCTCACAGGTCGTTAGATATCTTGGATTTGGGTACTTATTGTCTGGAGTAGCTGGAGTGGTCATGGGTCGACTGGAGGGATTCATGTGATCGATTTCTTGATACTATACATTGGTTTTGAAACTGTTTAACTTTTGTTTACTAATTGCTTCCGCTGAACATGTTGGTTTTCATTTAAACTTGTTGATGGTATTTTTCATTAATAATTGAGGATTTTATTTATAACTTGAATGGGTTCAATGTAATTAGTGGCTCGTTGTTGGTACGTCACACGCCTAACATGGACATTCACTAGGTGGTATTTTGGGGGTGTGACATTGACCCATAGCAGTAGATTGATCTGTAGGGCTTTAGCCTTCATCAGTCTTTGACTTGATCAGCACTCGTAGGTCAGCAGTTGTAAAGATCAGTGCATTGGAGGTCATCAGATGTTGAAACCACTTTTAAAGGGAGAGAATGAAAACATAACTTCTGCTTATTTTGGATCCACTGCTCTGATCTAGTTTTGGCTTTTATTATATATTCCTCTGATAGGGTTCAATCCCAACAATCTCCCCCTGGAACAGATAATGCCAAAACCCTTCATTATTTTTAGATCTTTATTGCCTCATCAACAGTTCCCTTATTTGCCATTTGAGTTGTAACTCAAAGTCTAAGGCATCTGTATCATCTTCATCCCTGCAAAGTGGAAGACCCAGGAGATCCTGCAAATCTTCAATACTTAGGCCAAGTGATTGTTCCCTTGTTATTTTCTTCACTTCTCCACTAGACTTGATCACAGTCAGTACATGGGACTGTTTATCAGTTTTCCACTTTAGTACTTTTGAGTCTGGTGGGTTTCTTGGGAGATTTTTATTTGATAAGGAGTTTGGTGATGCTGGCCTGGTGATAACTGACTGAGCAGTGCTTGCAGGTTGATTCAATCCAAGAGTTTCTGCTATCATCCTCTTAATGCCCTCTTTTACAAGGTCATCTCCTGCCATTAACTCTTTCACTGTTTCGACATCCAACTGTTTTTGTTGTCTTCTTTTATATATGGCAGCACGAGCTTGAGCAGTGGCTCTCCTGATTTGCAGCTTTGATGGTCTTGTTGAAACCTCTGCTTCAAGATAGTCAGGTTTTTGTGGAACCCTTGGATCTTTCTTCCTTAGTTCCTCCAACCTTTTGTAGGTGGCCCTGACTTTATCTTCTTTCCATCTCATCACTTGATTTTTAGACCCATAATCAGCAGTAATTAATTCCTCTTTCATTTTCTTCAGCTCCAATGTTGTTTCAGGTACATTTTTCTTGTACTTTGCCCAATCAGGAGGAGTGTGTTTGACCTTGTTTTTAATCATTTCCTGAATCCTGGCTGCTTCACTTTCAAGCTCAGGAATGGTCCAATCTTTATACATGTATTTTC